>NC_067477.1:25387941-25722524 GCF_947179515.1 Apodemus sylvaticus
AAGGCCAAGTGGCCTCATGAGCACGGATATCAAAGGGTTTCACATGAGGTGGTCATGGGTTCATTTCCTGAGTTCCGGACGAGACTTCACATCTTTTATCAACAACTCCTCCAACTTTAACAGAAACATGAGGTCTAAGCTAAGTCCTTTCCTATTTATTTATTTATTTATTTATTTATTTATTTATTTTAAATTAATTTATCTTATTTACTTACATTCCAAATGGTGCTGCCCATCCCGCTTTCACCCTACCCCCCCCCACCGCCCCCGGCAGAGTTCTTCACCTCATACCCACTCCCTTTTGCCTCTGAAAGGGTACTTCCATACCCACCCACCCATCCACCTATTCTCCTCACTTATCCACTCACCCTACCTCAACCTCCCAACATCCCCCTTCTCTGTGGGCATCAAGTAAAAGCTGAATTAGAAACTGGCAATGTCTTCAGCCTCCTCTCTGTTTCAAAGTACCACCAAGGACAATGAGTTTGAGTCTCATTGAATATAAAATCCATCAGTGTAACCAAGAGCTAAAAAGAGTGAAGAGAAGTTTATTACTGACAACAGGATAGGACTTATTTCTTAACAATGTTCCCCTTGAAAAAAGAATTATTTAGTAAGCTTATATGTCTATATGTGTCTATATGAGCACTTTAAGGTGGGCACATTCCTGAGCATGTTCATGTTAAGGTCGTAGTTCAAGAAGACTATATGACAGTTACAGTTCTGGGTACACTCAGATCAAGAAGCACATGTTCAAAAGTGAAAACAATGCTCAGAGATGCCTCCATACATGTGTAGTTTCTATTTCCATTTTGTTTTAACCTGAGGAAGAACAAAGCACACAAATAAGGTTAATATATGAATTTTCTCCTAGAACAGTTTGCTGTGCTTAGTAGGTAAGAAAATAAGAGGATTCTCCATGAAGACAAGAGTTTGCTCTTCCTGGACCGCCTGACCTAAGTAGTTTATGCCATTAAAGAATCATATACCCTTTCCACATCTGAACGTTTAAATCTGTGAAATTTAAACATTAATTCCTTCATATTATTTTATATAATAGTTTTTCTCACATTCCATGCCCAGCTCCACATTCATGAATATAAATATAATCTCACAATCTATCTAATTTTATTTTTGAGTATATATGGGTTGATCATTTCATATCAGACAATCAATTGCTGTATTAGTCCTATAAGAGCCAAAGAAATACTAAACTTGCTTGACTGTGTCTTCAAAGAATGTCAGAAGCAATATGCATAATGTATTGCCAACATGTCTACCCAAATATGAGAAGAGCAAGAGTGATTGCAATAGAAATGCTAGTGGAGATGAGTAAGCTCACAAGGTCTGAGTCCTGCACAAAGAACTACATGCAACAAAGGAATATCCAAGGGTAGAAAGACAGTCTTTCCCAAAGAAGAGCACACCCATTGGTTATCCAATAACAAATTGCCATTTATTTATTTGTTTGTTTGTCTGCTTATCTATCTATCTATCTACCTATCTATCTATCTATCTATCATCTATCTATCTATCTATCTATCTATCTATCTATCTATCTGAGAGGGTTTCTCTAAGGGGATCATGTTGGTATAAAAGTTAAAATTTTTGCCTCTTTGCTGATAGATACCACTACATTCAGAGTGTCAATGTATTTTTGAAAGTAAAATATGATATCTAATGTTTAGAGACATGTAAATGTGGTAAATGCTTTATAATATATATGATGAAATAACTTTGTAATATTTATAAAAAGATGTCTGAGGTGCTATTCAGAGTTCTCCAGAAAACAGAACCATTGGGAGACTTGACAATAAATAAATAAAACAAAACAGGAGGGACAACATACACACACACACACACACACACACAAACACACACACAAATGCATGTGTGGTGTACATAGAATATTCACAGTATGTAGAATATACACATACATTGATGGTATCTACATCTGTCTATTTGCCTGTTGAGACTTCTTGAAAGTGTCTGGTTTCTAAGATCATGAAGAATGGGAAATGCTGTGAGCTGCCATCTTCAGGGATGGAAAGTAGGAAAGACTGTGGTCAGTATTATAATATGGTCTGAGTGTAGAGGCCATGAACTCAGGTGAACTGACAATGTAAGTCACAGTCAAAGGGGAGAAATTTGTGAAATAAATGATCTTTCCCAAATAAAGAACTAAGACAGAAAACAAAACAAAACAAAACAAAATAAAACAAAAAAACCTGGAGTGCATGTTTGTATGTCAGTGCATGTGTGTTCCAATGTGGATTGTGCATTTGTGTGAGCATGCATGGATGAGCTCATGCATGTGCATGCATGTATGTGTGTATGTGCACATATATGTATGTGTGCATGTGTGTGTGAACATGAGTCTGTGTATGTGTGTGTATGTCTATGTCTATGTGTATGTATGTGTATGTGTGTGTGTGTGTGCACATCTCCTGTTTTGTTTTTTTATTCAGAAACTCCTCAAGTAAGGTCTCTGTTATAATCAGCATTACTTGAGGCAACCAGCTCATTCTCATTTCATAGATATGAGATTAAAGAAAAATAGATAACAGATTGCATCTCAGTACCTTGAAACTGTGCTAATTAATAACTACAATAAATTAGCTGTCACCAGGTGACCATCTCTGTCTTGCATAGTCATCAGGAAGAATCACTCCCCCTCTGGAGATAAATATAAAGGATCCCAAACAAAATATTTACCAAAATATTAATACAAATTCGAAAACACATAATGTTTAAAATACTTTAAACAGTGATACAGTTTGTCCCTGAGTGTGTCTGGGGTCAGCCTGACTCATTTTGTTTTCTTACAGCCACATGGAAAAGCTTTACAGAGAGAGGAAATATGTGACCTGCTCCCTAGAGGAAGGATGCAGTTAAACTGGGAGGTGAACAACAGGGAAATGGAAAATCCCAGTGTGCAGGTGAAGCAGTTATGTCAGAGACAGGACTCCCAGCAATATTGTTGAAACCAACAACAGGAAATGGAGTTACACGAGGGCAGTTGAGAAGACACCAGAGAAAATGACCAAGGCCAGGGAAGCACAGCGTCTTAGCCATTTTTCCAGCCTGTAGTGGAAGGGTTATAACAAGAACAAGTCACAATTTCCCTTCATTTAATTTCTTGTCCTTGTTATTATTTTTGTTTTAAAGACATGGGAACTGGAGCCACGGCTCTGTCTATGCTAGGCAAATGCTGTGTGGCTGAGCTACATCTGCAGATCTTCGTTTACTAAGATTATCAAATCCCCTGTGTACAGCTCTGATTCCTTGAGGTTATTCCAGTGTATGTTATCATTTTAAACATTGTGTTCACTTGCTTGAGTTAATAGCAGATGACAAACATAGCCACAGGAAAGTACTTATCAGTGACTAAGCATTGGGTTTAGTACCATCATGATAGGTATCATTGTTATTATTTTTCTCAGATTTTTTCCTTCTCACCATGCCTCTTAAATTAATTGTACAAAATAAGCACAGATATATGAGCCACCCATTGAGGCCTTAGAGGTAGGGAACAGTTCCAGGTGGCTTCCACAGATGGCTCCCTGTCCAGCATTTTTGAATTCCAGTAGAAAATCATTCAGTCACATCAGACACATTTCAAAACTATCAATTGTTATAGATAATATCCAGAAGTCCCGATTTCTTTCCCACTCAAACTGTCAAACTTCCAATTGTTTCTTGGCAGGCCATTGGACATTTAGTATACTAATTGTCCCATTTCTTAAAAAAATATGTACTTCTTGTCTAACTTGAGACTCTACCCGATGTTCAAAGAACTGATTCTTCACCATATGCTAAAAAATTTAACTCTGATTGAAATTTCACATCAATAGCTAAGCCATAAACATACATTTAATGCAATGTTTGGATTAAGTGGGAAAAGAAATCTTGCTATTTTATTACAGAACATGGAGGTAAACTTTTAGGGACCTTCATTTATGAAAATATCAGACTCCCCCCCCCCACTTGTGTAGCTGGCTTCATGGCTTCATCCTCTAGAGGAACTGAGGTGCATAAGTCAGACTATAGAATGCAGTGGAAGTGGCTCTTTAGTTTTATCTCTTTGTTCTGGGGAGTATTGTAAATTAAGTCGTTAACTCTGCTGACTTGTCTGGTGACTAACTGAAGTGTATTTACCAGCAGAGTAGGGAACCACATCATGTTGTATTTACATGTCTGTCCCACAAGATAATCTTAAACAGGCAAAAACATGTATAATAAAATGTCCCTGTGTACTTTAGCAGCTACAGAACACACAGACATGAGGAGAGATCTGCAAAATGCAGAATGTAGAGCACATGCCTCTGGGGATGATTTCTTCAATCAGCCAGAGTGAAGACATATCTATGAGACTTAGAAAAATGAGCAGGCAGAACTGTGGCCATTGCTTCCTTGTTCCTTCTTGTCTCTCTGGGTTTATTTTCATCCATCTCCAAAGTATTTGACTCAGTATTTGTAATAGCCATTCTCAACACAGATATATTTCCTAATATGATTCTTCTTTTAAAAAAGAGAAACTGAATAATTTTCTCATAACTTGGGGCAGTAAGTGTCTGAATTTACAATTAAAACTTTCTGTCATTTTTGAAGGTCATTGAGCACAGAGAACTAAAATATTGATGAAATAATTTGAAGAAGACATACATGAAAAGGCAGCCTTGCAAATATCCCTAATATATGTATATTATCTAAATTTTTCTACATATTAAATGCAATTTTTATTAAAATGCTACTAACTTATTTATAGAGATGGACAAATTTAAACATCACATGAAATCATAAAATATCTTAGTAAGAGATACTGGAAAAACAGAACTAGAGAACTCGATTTATTTTATTTCAAAATCTACAAAACTATAACAATCAATGTATCATGCTACTTAGATACATATGTACATAGAAACATTTATGCTCATGTATGGACATTTGCTTATACACTAGAATACCTACAGATGCATATATGCAGAGACAAATACACACAAATACAATAATCACACATATTCTTATACACACATGTATATTTAACCAAATACAAGTACACACATGCACATATACAAGTACATGTATATGCAAAGATGCACATATACATAGTCACACAAATTCACCAGAAAATAGATATTCCAATCAAACAAAATGTACACATACACAAAAATACATAGGCACATACATATAGAAACACAAATATATACACACAAATATTAAATGGCAATATCAGAGATACACATGCATGCATAAATATATAAACATAAATATACACACATGTAAACACATAGACACAATCACATACACATGTAAACATGAATGTGAACACACAAGCATGCATATACATACATATTCAGGTACATACTAAATGTAAAGGCATACACAGGCACATATGCCTACATAAAGAAACACACATATGAATTCAGACAGAAATGAAAGCATTCCTTCCACAAACATATATACACAAATGCATACACACATACATTTATATGTAAATACTCAATTAGGCACACACAAACTCATACAGAAAGTAATGCAGTTTCATAAGCATATATATAAAGTATATATGAACAAGTATACATACATACATATACACCCACACATGCGCATGTGCATGTGTGCACACATACACATATATACATATATATCCAGATATAAGGATACATCCTTAAGCATGAACACACGCACATGTATATGTACCTATAAACACAGGCACCTACAAACACAGCATGAAAAACTGACATTCATATGAATAAACATGCTCACATGTGGGGATACAGATAAATGCACACACAGAAACACACATACAAAATCACAAAACCACACAAGAAGATAGGCCCACAAGGGCAAAGGAGCATGCAAACACAAACTCACATGTAATATTTATATATCTATAACCATAAAGTATATAAATACTTATGCATGTAAATATACATACACTAGAATATACATACAAATGCACATGCATATAAATGTCCCCTCCACAGACAGAATTGGACACAAATTCACAAAGAAACTTAAATTCAAATATACATGTAAAGATCTGCATATAAAAACAATAATATAGACATTCACATACACCATTGTTTCTCAATTTCAATCATATACACATTTGTACATGATCACATACATACATACACATATAACATACTGACAGACTAATACATATGCATGAAGACATTCATACATATAGCATGGATATGCATGATCAAAATGCATATCACAAGATACCCATGCATACATGCATTTACACTCACACAAACAGCCCACTCAGTTGAATAAAGTATAAGTTTCAGAACTGATCTTAGATTGGCAAGATGCAGAAGAATGAATTTTCACCCTAATCTCACATCATGTACAAAAGCCATTGTATAATACATTAACCAACCTTATGTTAAGATGGAAAACTACATACTAACTCTGAAAACTTATAGGACAAAAGTTTCTTGATATTAGTTTTGGCATAATTTGTCTGGGAAAGAACTTGAAACAGAGACAGGCAAGTGAAAAAGAGACAAATATAAGCACTTCTAATGAAAACACTTGTGCACACCAACAGAAACAATCAGAAGAGTGAATAGTATGTAGACTTGCAGAAAATATTTTAAAGTGCTGACAAGGGGTTGACACCCTAAATGTGTCAGGAACTCACCTCAGTTTTAAGAAAACACGCAATCCAGATGAGAAACAGGAAACAACTTGAACAGATATTTCTGTAAAGAATGCACAGATATTCAACATCAGTAATCAACTGGGTAATACAAATTAAAACCACAATGAGCTATTTGCTAGAGTGATTATTATCCTAAGAAAAAAGCTAGCAATTGTTGGCAAGAAGGCAGAGTAAAGGGGAACTCGTACATTGTGGGTGGGAAGGTAAATTGGAAGCTATTTTAGAAAGCATTGAGGCGAAAGCTAGTATATGATTAAGCAAATTCACTGACGCATATATATCTAAAGGAAAGTAAGTCAGAATGCCAAAAAAAAATGTCTGGGTTCTCATGTTTATTACAGAGTCACATTGATCTACATACAGACTCCATCTAAGCATGCAGCAACATGCACATATGTAAAAGAACAGAGCACCCTGCAATCTAATATTTTTATTTTATGAATGTTTTCTTGCTACATGTCTGTGTACTCTGTGTGGGAAATGCCTACAGAGGCCAAATGAGAGTGTTCAGATCCTCTGGAGCTGGAGTTATAGGTGCTGGTTTCACAATGTAAGTTGCATATCAGCAGGGGCTCTTAACCACTGGGCCCTTTCTCTAACATCACTTTTGAGTCTTAATAAAGCAATCAGTGACAATGTGGATGGCTCTTAAGATCTTTATGTTAAGTGAAATCAGTCAATTTGTTTATGTATCATGTATGGGATGTACCTACAGACAACTATTCAAAACCTGAAGACAGCCAAGGGAATAGAGCCTTGCTGTTCTTAACCATCTTAAACAAAGACTTGACTAGTGTGGCAATGGGTATGTTCATTAGCATAACTTACTTATTTCACAGTCATTCCTGAATGTACTTGCTGGTTTTGTGTGTCAACTTGACACAGGTTGGAGTTATCACAGAGAAAGGAAATTCAGTTGGGGAAGTGCCTCCATGAGATCCAGCTGTGTGGCATTTTCTCAATTAGTGATCAAGGAGGGAGGGCCCCTTGTGGGTGGTACCATCTCTGGGCTGGTATTCTATAAGAGAGCAGGCTGAGCAAGCCAGGGGAAGCAAGCCAGTAAGGAATATCATTTTATGGCTTCTGCATCAGTTCCTGCTTCCTGACCTGCTTGAGTTCCAGTCCTGACTTCCTTTTGTGATGAACAGTAATGCAGAAGTGTAAGCTGAATAAACTCTTTCCTCCCCAACTTGCTTCTTGGTCATGATGTTTGTGCAGGAATAGAAACCCTGACTAAGACAAATTGGTACCAGCGTAGTGGGGTATTCCTGTGACAACTGGACCATGTTTTGGGGAGGACTGTGGAAGGACTTTGGAACTTAGAGCTAAAAGAGCCATTAGGATGTTAAGAGCTCTGTGGAAAGTTCTGTAGTAGCTTGGAAGACAATGTTAAGAACATTGCAGAAGATGGAGTCCTGACTTGTGAAATTTCAGAGGGAAGATTAAAGACTCTTATCAGGGCCATGTGATTGTGAAGATTCTGTGGTTTTGGCTAGCTGGGGCTGAAGAATCAGCTGTGGTTAACAAGATACCAGAACCACTAAATCAAACCCTTGTGTTACTGGGACTATTGATGCTGGTTAGCTGGAGCTAAGAAATTAGCGGTGATTAAGAAGAAACCAGCATCACTGAGGTAAAATCTTCTGGGAAGTGTTTTCTGAGAGGCTGTGTTCCAGAGATAGTCACAGTTGTATTTTGTGCTGTGGCTGGACTTGGTACTATGTAAGAGTCACCCAAATGATACTGGTTTTGAAGGCATGAAGGGGTCATGAAGAGCAGCTGAGGCTCTTGGCACAGTGAGAGGCCATGGAAGGCCATTGGCGAAGGTACAGCCTCAGTTGCAATTAATGTCCCAGGACTTGAAGGGGTCATGCATAGGAGCAGAGGCTTGTCACCATGAAGAGAGCCTATGGGAGGCTATTGGTGAAGCCTGATTACAGTCGAAGATGGCAGTGTTTTGGAGATGCCAGTACCATGCGATGACCACCAAGAACAGCAGCAGCAGTGGAGTACAGGCAGCTGGAGCCTAGAAGACAAGCTGTGTGCTACAAAGGGCAGAGCTGGAGAAGTGACACAAGCCCTTGGAGGAGCCCAGAAGATCGTGAGTTGGATTCCAGACATTGAACCATTGGAGTCTGAGTTTTGCTTTTGGTTGTGACTATACCCTGATTTGTTTCCCTCTTGAAGTAAGAATGTATTTTAGTGGAGCCCACAGTTAAAAGACTTTGAATTTTTAAAAGACTTTGAATTTTAAAGATATTGGACATTTTAAGGTGATTGAACTTTTAATATGTAAAGACTGTGGGACTTTTAAAGTAATTAAATCTTGGGGATGAATAAGAAAGTAAGGGCCAAGGCTTAATAGTGATGTGTTTGTATGTCAAGTTGACAAGGGGTCAATTGTACTGGCTGGTTTTGTGTGTCAACTTGACACAGGTTGGAGTTATCACAGAGAAAGGAGCTTCAGTTGGGGAAGTGCCTCCATGAGATCCAGCTGTGGGGCATTTTCTCAATAAGTGATCAAGGTGGGGAGGAACCCTTGTGGGTGGTACCATCTCTGGGCTGGTATTCTATAAGAGAGCAGGCTGAGCAAGCCAGGGGAAGCAAGCCAGTAAGGAGCATCACTTCATGGCTTCTGCATCAGTTTCTGCTTCCTGATCTGCTTGAGTTCCAGTCCTGACTTCCTTTTGTGATGAACAGCAATGCGGAAGTGTAAGTTGAATAAACCCTTTCCTCCCCAACTTGCTTCTTGGTCATGATATTTGTGCAGGAATAGACACCCTGACTAAGACACTGAATAACACCCTGTACTCCTTCAGTCTGTACAATTTTGAATGATACTCTGCTATGCTTGCAGAACAGAACCTAGCATAACTGTCTACTGAGAGGCTGTAACCAGTAGCTGATAGAAACAGATGCAGAGACCTACAGTCAAACATTAAGCTAAGCCCAGGAGTCTTGTGGAACAGTGACACAAAGGATTGAATGAGCCAGAGGGGTCAAGGACACTACAAGACCCACAGAGCCAACTAACCTAGGCTCATGAGGGCTGGCAGAGACTGAACCAACCAAAGAGCATGCAGGGGCTGGACCCAGGGTACCTACACATTTGTAGAACTGCAGTTTGTTCTTCATGGGGTCCCTTTACATTTGGAGCAGAGGGCTGTCTCTGACTGTTGCCTGCTCTTGAATTCTCTTTCCCTTGCTGGTCTGTCTGGTCAAGTTTCAATGGAGTAGAATGTTTTTGGTCCTGCTGGGACCTGCTAGTTTTTCCAGGGCAGGGTGGTACCCAAGGGGAGCTTCCCAGAGGGGAGGGGGTAATGAGGAGGAAGTACTTGTGAGGGTGGGACTGAGAGGAGAGCAGAGGTCGGGTGCATCGACTGAGATATAATTTCCAAAAATATATTTTCAAGCTTCTTGCATCAATTTTTTTACTGATTAATTTCATGTGTGAATTCTTGTTTTACTGCTCAGTTGAGAAAAGAAAGGAATCGAAGAAAGTAAACATATATACACATCTATTGCAGGCAGTGAAAATATCTTAAGCATGTGGGTGTGGTTCAAAAACCTCGAAGTGGATTTTGCTCCTTTGCCTTGACATCAGCCTACCTAAGCAGAAATGGATCTAAGAAAATAAGCTTGACTTCCCAGAGCAACTATCATTAAATTTCCAACATAGTGATAATCCTATTAAAACTAACAGATACTCACTACCTATTTACTGGATACTAAGTACTATTTTCTTCCACTTGTACAACATAAAGTTTTATTCCTATTTTACTGTTCATATTTAGAAAGGCACGATATCTCTGCCTTTCTCAAAATACAGTGAAAGAGATCAATACTCTATGTTTGCCTTAAAGTCACTGACTCAATCATTTGGGATGGCTGCCTAGCTGTTTGAGAAAATCAGTCAGGAAGAGGAGACCAGTAGATGGCTCTCTAATTCCTGAATTTTAAAGGAGTAAAGCACTAATACATTTGAGCACTGGTGAACAGATTTGGTTTGATTGCACCGATGACAAGAATAAACTTCATGCAGACTTGCTGAAATGGGACACTTTGTGCTGTTTTGTCGTGTAGCTTAAAATGGGAAAGCTATTCTTGACCCTCCTTGTCCTTGACAAGTTGCAAAGACTGTTAAAGAAATCAGCAGCAGCAAGGAAGACAATTTGTTCAGCTGTGAATAGAACAATGACTTCATCCGCACATAGCAACATCTTCCTTGGGATCTAAGATAGTAAGAGAACCAGCACTAATGGGAAATAAATGGACCCAATTGTCATCCTCAGGTATCAGCAAGATACCTTTCGCTATGTGGCATCACACTTTACTGCAAAATATATAGGATCTACTTGTGTTTGTTAAGATGAACATAGAGTGTGAGAGCTGTAAAAAGATGGGATATAGAAAAAAAGAATAATATTCCAATTTTGTCTTTATGAGATCGCATTTTGTTTTATGTATTTTGAAAAGACAATTTGAAAAGAAAGAGAATGTTTTTAAAATATTGACAAAATCCTGTCCTAGCACTGGAACGAAAGCAAAAGAAATGAATTTATTTTATCAGCATACGCATGGATGTGTCTGTATAAACACGCTCGTGTGTAGTATACAGCTCCATGACGTGAAGATAATTTCCTCTTGTTCAGAAGGTGTTACCTCACTCAGTCTCATGCTGTATATTCAGCTGCTGTTTTTCAGAAGCCAAGTTTTAAAATGTCCTCAACATAAACCTGGCAAAAGATAAATATGTGTCCTGTCAGAACTTACCATGGTGTTTTGAGACATGGTTCATTTCAGTATCAATTCTCATAAACAAGACAGGGAGAGCCCCAGATCCCACCCTTAGAAAAGTCTGCAGCTGCAGAGGAAGAGTTTCTGAGGAGAGTTTGTGGTGGGCGGGAATGTGGATGCCACATAACCTCAACTTTCACAGTAGCTTCAAGCTGTGCTGAAGAAGTGTGAGCACATATGACTTGTATGACAGTTCCAGTATACATTTTTGAGGCTTAGATCTCACAATCACATAACAGTTCACACAGGCATTCCCAGTGGCTAGGACACAAGGGTTGCTCTCTTGCATAGCTCACAAGCAGCAGAAAGTTTGGGTATAAAACGGCTCATCGGAGTAAACCATCCTTACATATATCCTTGAAATTTGAAATTCTATAATGTGCCAGATCTCTAGAAGAACTGAATTTAATTTTTAAGCAGGAATGAAAGGAAAAAGGAATGGATATCCTTCCCTTCAAGCTGACCCCACCTAGTTTGTGCTGAGATTTCTAACAAGGACTACGTCTCCCTCAAGCACTGAAATTACAACCACACAAAAAAGCCTCTGTATGCATCAATTTGTCAAATTTGAAATCTGTAAGATACAAAAATGAATGGTACTTACTTTAAATGAAATATTCCATCAGAAACAAAGAATACTGATGTCGTGGCAGCTGTCACAAAGGCTGAGGCCCTTTGGAGGGAAGGATGTCTCTATTTCCATTCTTATGTGCCACAGTTTACCAATGATATCTTCATCAAATAGGTTGTTGAGCTTATGCTCTTCTGCCTTTAATTATTCCTCCAACAGAGATGATGACAAAAAAAATCCAAACAAAAACTAAAACTGATTTTCTTGAACGTCCGAGGTCCTGTTATTCAAGTCAATTTTCTTCATCTTGAACTGTCCTATGTTGGATAGATGACAGATACTTCAACCAAAACAATAATGATTTTTTAACTTTTTATTTTGAAATAGTTTAGCAAAGAAAGAACTAAGAAGATAGGAGAAGGATTAAAGACTCAGAAACAGCAATGACATCACTCTCCCTTTCTTTTATTAAACAGTATAATACACAGTGTGAAATTAAAATGAGCTTCTAGTAGAGCCCATGCTTTAAAAAAATCAATCCTTTTATATGTATAGAAATGCCTAATTGCACACACCCCACACACACACTCACACATTATATACATAAATAAAATGAGGCTAATAGCAAAACAGAAAGGAAGAGAATTGGGGATAAGATAGCTCATCTTTTTTGCATTTTTATTAGATATATTCTTTATTTACATTTCAAATAATTTCCCCTTTCCTGGTTCCCCTCCATGAAATTTCCATAAGCCCTGTTCCCTTCCCCTGTTGCCCAATCAACACCCTCCTGCTTCCCTGTCATGGTATTCCCCTACACTGCTGCATCGAACCTTGCCAGGACCAGGGTCCTCTCCTTCCTTCTTCTTGGGCATTATTTGATAGGTGAATTGGAAGTTGCCCATGGTGAGAATTGTGAATTTCCATAGGGGATAGTTGGTATAGATGGTTAGCTTAAGCTTTACCCAAACCTCTGTCTTCCCAGACTTTATAGAGGAAAGATGCAGATTTGTGAAATACTTGCACAAAGGGGGACGACTTCACATTCATTCTCAGTCAGAAGCAAGCACCAAGAGCCTACATCTAGTGTCAGAGGCACCGAAAGAACTGCTTTCAAAAATATATTTCTTTTGCACAAAAAATTATTTCTTTTTTGTTTTGAATATAAGCCTGAAGAGCAATCTTGGTCCTTCCTTCTGTACTTACCTCATCTCAGAGAAAGAAACTTCTGAACAAAGAGCTGGGCCAGGGATGAAGCACCTAGTGACTCTGCCCTTGACCTGGCAGGGGTGATGGTATATTCTCTTAAGTGCAACATAAAAATGAATAGATTGTTGTGTTATTTATGTGTCTTCTCAAAAGTTCAGATGTGACCATAATAATGTATTAACAGGTGGAGACTCAGTCACCAGAACTGAGCAACACTACTCAAGTATTAGGATGAATGTCTACCAGAAATATTCCTGTCCAAAGGAAAGACAGGGACAAAAAATGGAACAGAGACTGAAGGAAAGGCTACCCAGAGACCACTCCACCTAGGGATCCATCTTATCTTCAGACACCAACCTCCCACACTATTGCTAATACCAAGAAGCACTTTCTGACAGGAGCCTGGTATGGCTGTTCCCTGAGAGGTTCTACTAGCACTTAACCAATACAGATGCAGATACTCACAGCCAATCATTAGACTGACCCCAGAAACCCCAATGGAAGAGTTATCAGAAGGACCGAAGGAGGTGAAGGAGATTGCAACCCCATAGAAAAAAACAATATCAAATAAGTGGACCTCCCTGAGCTCCCAGGACTAAACCACCCACCAAAATGCATACATGGATGTTCTGTGGCTCCAGATATGTATATATGAGAGGATGGCCTTATCTGACATCAATGGGATGGAAGGCCTTTGGTCCTGTGGAGGCTTGATGCCCTAGCATAGGGGGATGCTAGAGTGGTGAGGCAGGAGTGGGTGACTGGGTGGAGGCTAAGGGGAAGGGGAAAGGGTTTATGGGATGTGACGGTCTGTGGAGGGGTAATGTGGAAGGGAGATAAAATTTAAAATGTAAATGAATAAAATGACAAACAAATAAAAAGAAAAATAAAATAAAGAACACTTCTTTGGGTTTCTCTCCTGTCTTTGGCCATATGAGAAGAAGGCAAAAAGCCAGTTCTCAGGCCCAAAACCACTGTCTCCCGTGCTGGGCTTCCAGTACTTTGAGATACATATTTCTAGTTTTTACAGATGTGAAAATCTATCTTATGTATTCCCTTGTAGAAGTGTGTGAGAGATTAAGTCACAGAGAGGGTCTCCTCTGAGAATGACCATACAGTAAATCAAGCTCAGAGGTCTGGATGGGCTGAGCAAGCTCTCTTTTTAACAGTCACAATGAGGAAGACTTAATAAGCCTATTATTTAGCATATGAAACAATCCCAGCATTCAGCAGGCGTGGTTTTCCTTCTAGTGTGCTAATTAAGCTATCCCAAACTAGATACTCAATAGCTCAACAGAGTAGATAAGCTACAAGATAAGCTACAAGCTATAGATTTTCACATCTGTAAAAACTAGAAATAAGTATCTCAAATTACTGGAAGCCCAGCATGGGAGACAGTGGTTTTGGGCCTGAGAACTGGCTTTTTGCCTTCTTCTCATATGGCCAAAGTCAGGAGAGCAACCCAAAGAGGTGTTCTTTATTTTATTTTTCTTTTTATGTGTTTGTCATTTTATTCATAAAAACATTTATAGCATTTTTAAAGCATGGAAGTGAGAACTTTGAAGCCTGTTAGAGACCATCACTTGGACTGAGAAAACTGGCATGCTTGAACTTCTGTTTACAGAGTGTATAACACACTACAGCCTTGAGCTAGCCATGGGCATTGTCCCTATATCAGCTGAGAGATGGGGACATCAACTCTTCTCTATTTATTTTGAGTGCCAGGGTCCTGTTCTATGCTCCAAATTTCAATGTTTCCCTAATGTACATGAGTGATTTTAGATATTTATAGTGTTACAATGGCAGGCTTACATGATACTAGCAAGCCACACTGATACTAAAGCAATTTTCCTTAAATATTATTTTTTGCTTCTAGGCAACTTAAAAATCAAGAACATAGTTTTTCCAAAGCAGCAACTGAACTGAAGAGGTATCATTTGCTCATCCGATTCCTGTTATAATGTATAAAGATTTCACAGCTGAGCACATTGTAGCATCATCCTCTGTTTTATTGGAGTGCAAAACATTTATATCTCTCTCTCTGTGGAAAACTAGTTTGTAAAGAGTCATGATTCTAGGGATGAAGCAGAAGGATGGAAAAGAAGAGAAGTTGACCATACCAATTCTTATTAAATGAAATAGAAACTGTTGAGGAAGGTAACTCCCCTGCCAACACAGACACACACACAGACACACACACACACACACACACACACACGTGCACACACACACACATACACACACACACATACACACACACACACACACACACACAGACAAAGGTGTGTGAGCATGCACTGCTTGTATTTACTTTGAGATGTCATTAAACACTGTATTTAAGGTTTCTCATTCATGTCAACAGTATGGTTTGTCTTCTATTAATATTAAGTGAGGAGCAGATATGAAGGTTGGGGAGAAAAGCAAGTTAAGAATTACTAAGAAGCGCTATAAAGACTTTTGATTGTCCCTTCCAATAGCCAAAATGTAGAATGAAATGACCACACAGTTTATGTGCGAACATTCAGCCTTTATGATGCTGATGCATTTTTATACACAGCTTATTGCCTCACCAAAAGAAAATATGCCAGCCTTTACACATGAATACATTTGATTAAGCATAATTATCTAAATTACTTATTTTCTGCAAATAAGAGACATGTAATTCTCCCAGATTGGAGCATGGCAGATTTTCACTTGTTCTTTCTTCAAATATATATATAAAACAATAAAAACCACAAAGATGTTATTCATGTACTTCAAATGTATTTTTGTTTATGGTATGCACATGTGTTATGAATTATTTACAACCCCAGCTTAGGAATATAGCCTTTAGATATAATTTTTTGACAGCATTATTGGGTGAGAACCTAGTCATTTCCCAATGTAAGTCTCATAGATCTTCTTATAGGAAACATGGCTGTGTGTGTGTAAATAAAACAAGATGCATTCTGGGACACTGACTCCTCTTTATGGCTGAAGCAATTAAATCCAGATTTGGGATTCTTGGAGAAAAGGTCAAGGAAAACACAGTCAATAAAATACATAATCTATACAGATAGTTTCAACTCTAATGACACTGTTGAAATAATGATTTTGTTAATTAAAAAGCAGGCTTACCTATTTTTATTTTATGAGTTGTGTACTTTGCCTGCATATACACATTCCATACGTGGGTAGTGCTGCTAAGGCTAGAAGAAGATGATGGATGTTCTGGAACTGGTGTAGGATGCTAGGAATGAAGCCTGGGTCTTGGGAAAGAACTTTTGCTGCTTGAAGTTAATTGCTTAATTAGTCCATTGGTTAATTTGATTTAAAAAATTATGTATTTTCACCATATAAGAATCTCAAAACTAGCTTAGGGTTTTGCTCAAGCTTGGTCAAAAGTTTTGAGGCTCATCTGACTTGTAAGATTACTATTATGATGTGATAGAATAATATGGAAAAATGACATTTTCTCTTGATTTGCGAAGCAATATCTTACAACTCCACCTATGTATTTAATGGAGCCCCAGTGGAGGAGTTAGAGAAAGGATCAAAGGAGCTTCCGGGGTTTGCAACCCCACGGGAAGAAGAGCAATATCAACCAACTAGACTTCCCAGAACTCCCATGGACTAAACTACCAACCAAGGAGTACACATGGAGGGACCCATGGCTACATCTGCATATGTAGTGGAAGATGGCCTTGTTGGGCATCAATGAGAGGAGAGGCCCTTGGTCCTATGAAGACATAATGTCCCAGTGTAGCGGAATGTGAGGGCAGAGAGGGAGGAGTGTGTGGTGGGTAGGGGAACACCCTCATAGAAGCTGGGGATAGGGGATTAGACAGTGGGTTTTGGGGGGGGGCTGGGAAAGGGGACCACATTTGAAATGTAAATAAAGAAAATATCCAATTAAAATAAAAGGAAAAAATGACCAGGCAGGAAATGACATGAACCATGTACAGGAATGAAGTCTGTACATCTTTTGTAACAGTTTCTCAGAAAAATGTAGAACAGAGATAGTTCTAATCCTTGTTTAAACAAATGTTTTCCACATTCCGAGGCTCTCCATGATAATAATTGTAGAATAATAAATGGAATATAGATATTGAACCTTGAAAATGTACATGTTTTAATTTCAAAAGAAGCAATTAACTACACTTCAGTGACCAATCAGTTTGTTTTTCCAAAACATGCTTAAATATGTAGCTGAGAAACAGTCGTATTTTCTCATACTTGCTCATCTGGCCTATTAGGTCTGACTCTGGGGGATTATTAACATTTAAATATGTCATATTTTGATATATGACTCAATAAATATTTTTATTGTGAGTAAAATAAGTTGCTGGAACATATTTTAATTTTGTTGTGCAAGATCTTTATAAAGAAGTTGCTTTTGGGATTAGAGAGGACCTCAGTTGCTTACTACATATATTCATGAAGTCCTTATCCCCAGCATCCATGGGGCCTGAGGGGAGGGGGGAGGTAGTCTCTTGACTGGAGAGGTAGATCAGCAGTTAAGAGTACTTATTACTGTTCTAGCAGAGAGCCTGAACTCAGTTCCCAGCAACTACATGGTTGCTCACATCTGTACCTCTTGTTCCAGGGGACACACACACACACATACACACGACACCTACATGCATACAGATTCACACACGTACAAAGCACAGACAGATATAAGTGCATACATGTACACATACATAGACACACACACTCATAACCACATGCAAAAATATACACACACACATATAGCAAACACACAGGGACACACACACAAATTAATGTTATAACACACATTTATTTATACTGAACATTCATCTCTATCTATCTATCTATCTATCTATCTATCAATCTATCTATCAACTATCTGTCTTTCTGTTTGTTCATTTAGGAACTGAGGCTCAAACCCATCTTGTTATCCAAATGTTTCTGCCCTAGTTACATTTTCATATTCTTTGACAGACCATGAGAAAAGAGAATAACACAGCAGTTAATAGCATGGCAAATCTCTGATGCTCTTTAATTGACCTAGTGACCAAGATCCTTTGCTAAGTTTGACCAAAACTGGTCAAGATTTTTAGCCTGGCAATTCAGTAGTCTCCTTTGTAAAGTGAGATAGTAATAATACCTATGAGAGAACTAAAGAATACCAGTGGGTTTTCCAAGGATTATATAACTCATATTAGTGAAAAATTTAGAGTCATGCTTGCCATCCAAAGTACGTTATAAAAGATGCTTGATAAATCACTTAGCATAGTTAATAAAGACTGGCAAAATGTGATCTTGCTTTACTATGCACAGAACCAGTCACCATCCCCACATGTATGTTGATAGCCCTTCAGTGTGGTCAGAGTGATCTCCACCAAATAGAATCCTACTTTACAATTTGTTTCCATTTTCTGCTTCCTCTTACCTTGTCCTTCTGCATATACATAAAGTGATATGACTGACTTGAGTCAAACAGTATAATATTGGCATTGCTACTCATAAATTGCGTTCCCCCATCTCTTCCTTTCATTTATCTTTGCAACATTTAATTAGCTATTTTAATGTTTAAATTAATTAGGTTCTTTCCAAAGATCAATAAAAATATTTAATTTTTAAAAATTCTCATAGGTGTTTCTTTTTTTACTCTTTTTTTATTCAATATATTTTTATTTACATTTCAAATGATTTCCCCTTTTCTGGTCCCCCACTCCCCAAAAGTCCCATAAGCCCTCTTCCCTCCCACTGTTCTCCCATCCACCCCTTCCCATTCCCCTGTTCTGGTTTTGCCCTATACTGCTACACTGAGTCTTTCCAGAACCAGGCCACTCCTCTGTTCTTTTTGTACATCATTTGATGTGTGGATTATGTTTTGGGTATTCCAATTTTCTAGGCTAATATCCACTTATCAGTGAGTGTATACCAGGATTAATCTTTTGAGAATGGGTTACCCTCACTTTGTATGATCTTCTCCAGCTCCATCCATTTGTCTAAGAATTTCATGAATTCATTGTTTCTAATGGCTGAATAGTACTCCACTGTATATGTATACCACATTTTTTTCATCTATTCATCCGTTGAGGGATACCTGGGTTCTTTCCAGCTTCTGGCAATTATAAATAGGGTTGCTATGAACATAGTGGAGCAGGTATCCTTATTACCTGCTGGGGTATCCTCTGGGTATATGCCCAGGAGTGGTATAGCAGGATCATCCAGAAGTCATGTGCCGAGTTTTCTGAGGAACCACCAGACTGATTTCCAGAGTGGTTGTACCAATTTGTAACCCCACCAGCAGTGGAGGAGTGTTCCTCTTTCTCCACATCCTCTCCAGCACCTGCTGTCTCCTGATTTTTTAATCTTAGCCATTCTGACTTGTGTAAGATGAAATCTCAGGGTTGTTTTGATTTGCATTTCCTTAATGACTAATGAAGTTGAGCATTTTTTAAAGATGCTTTTCAGCCATCCAGTGTTCTTCATGTGAAAATTCTTTGTTTAGCCCTGTACGCCATTTTTTTTATTCGATATAATTTATTTACATTTCAAATGATTTCCCCTTTTCTAGCCCCCCTCCCACTCCCCGAAAGTCTCATAAGCCCCCTTCTCTTCCCCTGTCCTCCCTCCCACCCCTTCCCAGTTCCCCGTTCTGGTTTTGCCAAATACTGTTTCACTGAGTCTTTCCAGAACCAGGGACCACTCCTGCTTTCTTCTTGTATCTCATTTGATGTGTGGATTATGTTTTGGGTATTCCAGTTTTCTAGGTTAATAACCACTTATTAGTGAGTGCATACCATGATTCACCTTTTGAGTCTGGGTTACCTCACTTAGTATGATATTCTCTAGCTCCATCCATTTGCCTAAGAATTTCATGAATTCATTGTTTCTAATGGCTGAATAGTACTCCATTGTGTAGATATACCACAGTTTTTGCATCCACTCTTCTGTTGAGGGATACCTGGGTTCTTTCCAGCATCTGGCAATTATAAATAGGGCTGCTATGAACATAGTAGAGCATGTATCCTTATTACATGGTGGGGAATCCTCTGGGTATATACCCAGGAGTGGTATAGCAGGATCTTCTGGAAGTGAGGTGCCCAGTTTTCGGAGGAACCGCCAGACTGATTTCCAGAGTGGTTGTACCAATTTGCAACCCCACCAGCAGTGGAGGAGTGTTCCTCTTTCTCCACACCCTCTCCAACACCTACTGTCTCCTGAATTTTTAATCTTAGCCATTCTGACTGGTGTAAGATGAAATCTTAGGGTTGTTTTGATTTGCATTTCCCTAATGACTAAGGAAGTTGAGCATTTTTTAAGATGCTTCTCCGCTATCCGAAGTTCTTCAGGTGAGAATTCTTTGTTTAACTCTGTACCCCATTTTTTAATAGGGTTGTTCGGTTTTCTGGAGTCTAACTTCTTGAGTTCTTTATATATATTGGATATTAGCCCTCTATCTGATGTAGGATTGGTGAAGATCTTTTCCCAATTTGTTGGTTGCCGATCTGTCCTCTTGATGGTGTCCTTTGCCTTACAGAAACTCTGTAACCTTATGAGGTCCCATTTGTCAATTCTTGCTCTTAGAGCATACACTATTGGTGTTCTGTTCAGAAACTTTCTCCCTGTACCGATGTCCTCAAGGGTCTTCCCCAGTTTCTTTTCTATTAGTTTCAGAGTGTCTGGCTTTATGTGGAGGTCCTTGATCCATTTGGATTTGAGCTTAGTACAAGGAGACAAGGATGGATCAATTCGCATTCTTCTGCATGCTGACCTCCAGTTGAACCAGCACCATTTGTTGAAAAGGCTATCTTTTTTCCACTGGATGTTTTCAGCCTCTTTGTCGAGGACCAAGTGGCCATAGGTGTGTGGGTTCATTTCTGGATCTTCAATCCTGTTCCATTGATCCTCCTGCCTGTCACTGTACCAATACCATGCAGTTTTTTTTATTGTTATTTTTTTTATTCGATATAATTTATTTACATTTGAAATGATTTCCCCTTTTCTAGCCCCCCCCACTCCCCGAAAGTCCCGTAAGCCCCCTTCTCTTCCCCTGTCCTCCCTCCCACCCCTTCCCAGTTCCCCGTTCTGGTTTTGCCAAATACTGTTTCACTGAGTCTTTCCAGAACCAGGGACCACTCCTGCTTTCTTCTTGTATCTCATTTGATGTGTGGATTATGTTTTGGGTATTCCAGTTTTCTAGGTTAATAACCACTTATTAGTGAGTGCATACCATGATTTGCTTGAGTTGATTTTATAACCTGCCAATTTGCTGAAGTTGTTTATCAGCTGTAGGAGCTCTCTAGTGGAGTTCTTTGGGTCACTTAGGTAGACGATCATGTCGTCTGCAAATAATGATAGTTTGACTTCTTCCTTTCCAATTTGTATCTCTTTGACCTCCTTATGTTGTCGAGGTAGTATCCTTATATTGCCCGAGCTAGTACCTCAAGTACAATATTGAAAAGATAAGGAGAAAGGGGGCAGCCTTGTCTGGTCCCTGATTTCAGTGGGATTGCTTCAAGTTTCTTTCCATTTAGTTTGATGCTGGCTACCGGTTTGCTGTATATTGCTTTTACTATGTTTAGGTATGGGCCTTGAATTCCTGTTCTCTCCAAGACTTTAAGCATGAAAGGATGCTGAATTTTGTCAAATGCTTTTTCAGCATCCAATGAAATGACCATGTGGTTTTGTTCTTTGAGTTTGTTTATGTAGTGGATTGTATTGATGGATTTCCCTATATTGAACCAACCCTGCTTCCCGGGATAAAGCCTACTTGATCATGGTGGATGATCGTTTTGATGTGTTCTTGGATTCGGTTGGCAAGAATTTTATTGAGTATTTTTGCATCGATGTTCATAAGGGAAATTGGTCTGAAGTTCTCTTTCTTTGTTGGATCTTTGTGTGGCTTTGGTATCAGCATAATTGTGGCTTCATAGAAGGAATTGGGTAGTGTTCCTTCTGTTTCTATTTTGTGGAATAGTTTGAAGAGTATTGGTGTTAACTCTTCTTTGAAGGTCTGGTAGAATTCTGCACTGAAACCGTCTGGTCCCGTGCTTTTTTTGGTTGGAAGACTTTCTATGACTCCTTCTATTTCTTTAGGCTTTATGGGACTGTTCAGATGGTCTAGTTGGTCCTGATTTAATTTTGGTATTTGGTATCTGTCAAGGAAATTGTCCATTTCCTCCAGATTCTCCAGTTGTGTTGAGTACAGGCTCTTGTAGTAGGATCTGATGATTTTTTGGATTTCCTCGGTTTCCGTTGTTATGTCTCCCTTTTCATTTCTAAGTTTGTTAATTTGGATACTTTCTCTGTGCCCTTTGGTCAGTCTGGCTAAGGGTTTATCTATCTTGTTGATTTTCTCAAAGAACCAGCTCCTGGTTTTGTTGATTTTTTGTATGGTTCTCTTTGTTTCTACTTGATTGATTTCGACTCTGAGTTTGATGATTTCCTGCCTTCTACTCCTCCTGGGTGAAATAGCTTCTTTTTGTTCTAGGGCTTTCAGGTGTGTCATTAAGTTGGTAATGTATGCTCTCTCCATTTTCTTTTTGGAGGCACTCAGGGCTATGAGTTTTCCTCTTAGCACTGCTTTCATTGTGTCCCATAGATTTGGGTATGTTGTGTTTTCATTTTCATTGTGTTCTAAAAAGTCTTTAATTTCTTTCTTTATTTCTTCCTTGACCAAGGTATCATTGAGTAGAGTATTGTTCAATTTCCACGTGTATGTGGGTTTTCTATTGTTTCTGTTGCTATTGAAGACCACTTTTATTCCATAGTGATCAGATAGGAGGCATGGGATTAGTTCTATCTTCTTATATTTGTTGAGGTCTGTCTTGTGACCAATTATATGGTCGATTTTGGAGAAGGTACCATGAGGTGCTGAAAAAAAGGTATATTCTTTTGTTTTAGGATAGAATGTTCTATATATACCAGTTAAATCTAATTGGTCCAAAGCTTCAATTAGTTTCATTGTGTCCTTGTTTAGTTTCTGTTTTCCTGATCCGTCCATTGAGGAAAGTGCAGTGTTGAAGTCACCCACAATTATTGTGTTAGGTGCAATGTGTGCTTTGAGTTTTAATAAAGTTTCTTTTATGAAAGAAGGTGCCCTTGCATTTGGAGCATAGATGTTCAGGATTGAGAGTTCTTCTTGTTGTATTTTTCCTTTGACCAGCAAGAAGTGTCTCTCAGAGTCTCTTTTGATGACTTTGGGTTGAAAGTCAAGTTTATCTGATATTAAAATGGCTACTCCAGCTTGTTTCCTGAGACCATTTGCTTGTAAAATTGTCTTCCAGCCTTTTACTCTAAGGTAGTGTTTGTCTTTGACCCTGAGGTGTGTTTCCTGTAAGCAGCAAAATGTAGGGTCCTGTTTACGTATCCAGTCAGTTAGTCTGTGTCTTTTTATTGGGGCATTGAGTCCATTGATGTTAAGAGATATTAAGGAATAGTGATTGTTACTTCCTATCATTTTTGACGTTATTTTTTAAATTTGATTGCTTAACTTCTTTTGGGTTTGATGAAAGGTTACTATCTTGCTTTTTCCAGGGTGAAGTTTCTGTCCTTGTATTGGTGTTGTCCTCCTATTATCCTTTTTAGGGCTGGGTTTGTGGATAGATATTGGGTAAACTTGGTTTTGTCGTGAAATATCTTAGTTTCTCCATCTATGGTGATTGAGAGTTTTTCTGGATATAGTAGTTTTGGTTGGCATTTGTGTTCTCTTAGAGTCTGCATGAGATCTGCCCAGGACCTTCTAGCCTTCATAGTCTCAGGTGAAAAGTCTGCTGTGATTCTGATAGGTCTTCCTTTATATGTTACTTGGCCTTTTTCTCTTACTGCCTTTAATATTCTTTCTTTGTTTAGAACATTTGGTGTTTTGATTATTATGTGACGGGAAGTATTTCTGTTCTGGTCCAGTCTGTTTGGAGATCTGTAGGCTTCTTGTATATTCATGGGCATCTCTCTCTTTAGGTTAGGGAAGTTTTCTTCCATAATTTTATTGAAGATATTTGCTGGCCCTTTAAGTTGTAAATCTTCACTCTCATCTATGCCTATAATCCTTAGGTTTGGTCTTCTCATTGTGTCCTGGATTTCCTGGATATTTTGGGTTACAAGCTTTTTGCATTTTGCATTTTCTTTAACTGTTGAGTCCATGGTTTCTATGGAATCTTCAGCATCTGAGATTCTTTCTTCTATTTCTTGTATTCTGTTGTTGATATTTGCATCTCTGTCCCCTGATTTCTTCCCAAGGCTTTCTATCTCCAAAGTTGTCTCCTTTTGAGTTTTCTTAGTTGTTTCTACTTCTGATTTTAGATCCTGGATGGTTTTGCTTAGCTCCTTCACTTGCTTGTTTGTGCTTTCCTGTAATTCTTTAAGAGATTTTTGTGTTTTTTCTTTCATGACCTCAGCCTGTTGACCAAGGTTCTCCTGTATTTCTTTAAGAGATTTTTGTGTTTCGTCTTTCATGACCTCAGCCTGTTGACCGAAGTTCTCCTGTATTTCTTTAAGTGTTTTTTGCATTTCCTCCTTGTTGGCTTTTGTATTCTCCTGGATTTCTTTCAATGATTTTTGTGTTTCCCTTGCAAGGGCTTCTAACTTTTGATCCATTTTCTCCTGAATTTCTTTAAGTATGTCCTTCATGTGTTCCTGTACCAGCATCATGACCAGTGATTTTAAATCCAAATCTTGTTTTACTGGTGTGATGGGGTATCCAGGACATGCTGGTAGAGGAGAATTGGGTTCAGATGTTGCCATATTGCCTTGATTTCTGTTAGTGACGTTCCTGCGTTTGCCTTTTGCCATCTAGCTCTCACTGGTGTTACTTGGTCTTGTCAGTGCTGGACTCACCAGTGCAAGCTGCCCCTTCCCCCGTTGGCCTCTGGTGCACAGTTTATACCCTGCACTGCCTGTAGACAGGGTGCTGCTGTCCAGGCTGTTCAGATCCCGAAGCAGGCACCTGAAGGCTCCCGCTGGGGCCCGCAGGATTTATTGGAGCACACCGACTTTTCCCAGCTGGCCGCCCAGAAGCCCCCACTAGCCTCTTGAGGGACCTGGAGATGTGGTGCGGCCGCCCAGGCTGATCTGAAGCAGAGAGAGTTGACCTGAGGGCTTCCGCCTGAGGCCTTGCCCCAGATTGTGTCTGTGGACCAGATGGAACCTGTGTGCAGCCCCAGGGAGCTCCGAAGGTGTATGCTGCTGTGACCTCCCCTGTGTTCCGCTCACTCCGCTGGGCAGCCGATTTCCCCAACCGTGCTGGCGCACACTAGGTTAGCCTTGTTGCCCAGGCCCTGAGTCCAGGCAAAAGCCTGGGAGGCCAAGGTCCGAGCAAAGTTCCCCTAGGGCTATGACTGTTAATTGGGTCCACCAGGTGACCCGGATGGCGGGCGTGCGCGTCCGTGCTCCCCGAAAGCACCGGGAGAGTCTGTTGTGCTAATAACCTCCTGGGCGGGTTGACACACAGATGGCCCACCAAGCCGCCCAGTTCTTGGGGTCAGTCCTGTGCCTTTTGGGGCCTAGACCCCCGTTTTGTTAGCCTCAGGCTACGCTTGTTAGCGTCTCTGCCCTCCCGAGCACTCTGGGTCCTGTAGGCAAAATGGCGGCGCGTGCCGGCCAGGGCAAAAAAAACTCCTGGCTGGGTTGGCGCCCCGATGGCCACTCGAAAAGCCCAGCGCCTGGGTGCAGGCCAACGCCCGTCAGGCTCAGACCCCTGCGGTGTTGGGCCTAGGATTATGTTTGTGTACCTCAGTCTGTCCGATCTCTGGAGCCCGGAATCAAGATGGAGGTGAGTCTCTCCCAACTGGCGGGAAGCCGAGTTCTGAAGTGGCTTCCGTGCAGTGAAAGTCTCCGCAGAACCGCAGCTGCTTGCCGCCCGGCTGGTCAGCGAAGGTCAGTGGTCGTGGGCGCAGGGCCTAACTGGACCCTGTGTCGCCTTAGTTCCACCGCTGATGGCCCTTCAGCTGGACCAGCTACTGCTGCCGCCGCAGCTGCCACTGCCGCTGCCCGGCCATTTTTTTAATAGGGTTATTTGGCTTTCTGGGGTCTAACTTCTTGAGTTCTTTGTATATATTGGATATTAGCCCTCTATCTGATGTAGGGTTGGTGAAGATCTTTTCTCAATTTGTTGGTTGCCGATTTGTCCTTTTGATGGTGTCCTTTGCCTTATAGAAACTTTGTAATTTTACGAGGTCCCATTTGTCTATTCTTGATCTTAGAGCATATGCTATTGGTGATCTGTTCAGGAACTTTCCACCTGTACCGATATCCTCAAGGGTCTTCCCCAGTTTCTTTTCTATTAGTTTCAGAGTGTCTGGCTTTATGTGGAGGTCCTTGATCCATTTGCATTTGAGCTTAGTACAAGGGGATAAGGATGGGTCAATTTGCATTCTTCTGCATGCTGACCTCCAGTTGAACCAGCACCATTTGTTGAAAAGGCTATCTTTTTTCCACTGGATATTTTCAGCTCCTTTGTTGAGGATCAAGTGGCAATAGGTGTGTGGATTCATTTCTGGATCTTTAATCCTATTCCATTGATCTGCCTGCCTGTCACTGTACCAATACCATGCAGTTTTTAACACTATTGCTCTGTAGTATTGATTGAAGTCAGGCATACTGATTCCCCCAGAATTTCTTTTGCTGTTGAGAATAATTTTAATTATCCTGGGTTTTTTGTTATTCCAGATGAATTTGATAATTGCTCTTTCTAACTCTATGAAGAACTGAGTTGGGATTTTGACAGGTATTACATTGAATCTGTATATTGCTTTTGGCAAAATGGCCATTTTAACTATATTAATCATGACAATCCATGAGCATGGGAGGTTTTTCCATTTTCTGAGGTCTTCTTCCATTTCCTTCTTCAGAATCTTGAAGTTCTTGTCATACAGATCTTTCACTTGTTTGGTCAGAGTCACACCAAGGTACTTTATACTGTTTGTGGCTATTGTTAAGGGTGTCATTTCCCTAATTTCTTTCTCAGCCTGCTTATCCTTTGAGTATAGGAAGGCTACTGATTTGCTTGACTTGATTTTATAACCTGCCACTTTGCTGAAGTTGTTTATCAGATGTAGGAGTTCTCTAGTAGCGTTTTTTGGATCACTTAAGTAGACTATCATATCATCTGCAAATAGTGATAGTTTGACTTCTTCCTTTCCTATTTGTATCCCTTTGACCTCCTTATGTTGTCTAATTGCCCTAACTAGTACCTCAAGTACAATATTGAAAAGATAAGGAGAGAGGGCGCAGCCTTGTCTAGTCCCTGATTTTAGTGGGATTGCTTCAAGTTTCTCTCCATTTAGTTTGATGTTGGCTACTGGTTTGCTGTATATTGCTTTTACTATGTTTAGGTATGGGCCATGAATTCCTGTTCTTTCCAAGACTTTAAGCATGAAAGGATGCTGAATTTTGTCAAATGCTTTTTCAGCATCTAATGAAATGACCATGTGGCTTTTTTCTTTGAGTTTGTTTATGTAGTGGATTGCACTGATATTGAACCATCCCTGCATCCCTGGGATGAAGCCTACTTGATCATGGTAGATGATCGTTTTTATGTGTTCTTGGATTTGGTTGGCAAGAATTTTATTGAGTATTTTTGCATCAATGTTCATAAGGGAAATTGGTCTGAAGTTCTCTTTGTTGGATCTTTGTGTGGTTTTGGTATCCGTGTAATTGTGGCTTCGTAGAGCAAGTTGGGTAGTGTTCCTTCCATTTCTATTTTGTGGAATAATTTGAAGAGTATTGTTGTTAGGTCTTCTTTGAAGGTCTGGTAGAATTCTGCACCGAAACCGTCTGATAATTATGTTTTAATTTCTTTATGGATATGTATATCTGCATGTTGCTATATGGATGTGGGTAAAGCTGCTTATAGAGGCAAGAGGCTTCTCTGGTGCTGGAATTACAGATAGTTATGAGCTATCCAATAAGGAACCAAGATTGAATGTTAATCAAGAGTAATATGCAGTCTTCATTGCTGGGATTTTGTTTTAATTTTTTTTAAAGTTCCATACATATATACCATGTGTTACAATTCTGTTCACTCCTTGTTACATTTTTACAACTTCCCCCCTCTCTCTGAACTCCTCTTCTTCCTGACCAGTTATGAAGTGATCACTCTACTGAAGGAGTAGCACATGCTCCTGTCATGAGTCTTAAATGTCACCAGCTCCTCAGGCAAAAGAACTTCAAATTTCCTTCATATATGGTGAAAAGATGGAGGACCCAGTATTATGTTGACACTTACAGATGATCTATTTTCATGAACACAATGACATATCTTTATGTCAGAATTTTTTTGACACCCCTTGCTATCCTTCTGTTCTTAAACTGATCCCCTTCCATGATGTTTGCTGGGCCTTTTGGGTCATGGACATAGAAATTCTAATTAGGACTGAGTATTAAACAATCACTTATTCACAATATTTTGTCCTGATGTGAATTCCTATATCAGAATGGGATCAGCACTTGTCTGTATAATAAAGGGTAAACATTTAGAAGGAAATTTAACAATGTACAGATTTATGGAAAAAACTATGGTCTTCCTTCCTGGGGTCTAATACTTCCCTAGCCATATGTTATTTTCATTTCTCTAGAACTGAAATATTATTATAAAGCATTAATTGGTTAAAAGCAGTGTTCATAAAGAAAAGAAGCTTCAGTGATACCTGCTGTGTGTGTGTGTGTGTGTGTGTGTGTGTGTGTGTATGCATGTGTGTCTGTCTGTCTCTCTCACATAGACATTTTAAAAATTAAAATAAAAGTCTATCATGTAGAGATGTCAAGGTAAAAATCTGTTTGGGAGTGTTTAGAGGCTGGGTTAGGGGCTGATATAGAGACAAATAGAATTCTAATGTAGATAGCTGATACAATAATCAAGACATCTATTTTAATATACTAAGCTTTGTGGGGATAACCACCATCAATTCTACCAATAATTTGAAGAAATGAGTAGAATAATCACGGATTGGAAGGCAATCGAAATACCTGCTCCAAAAGCAACTGCAGAATTCTTCTTCTGGCTCTGTGCATAGTTCCTGGACCAGACCTTGCCAATGATCTCAGATTTGAGGCTAGAGCTGCTCAGATTTTCTCATGGCGTGGATAAGTTCTCATCTTCATGATTAAGATTCAGAATTAACTCCACATTATGTTCAAAAACTGAAAAGCCCAAAATAGATTTAAAAAACAAAAAAATAAAAAAGCTGTCCATTTCCAGCAAAGATCAGTGACAGCTTATCTTCTGAATCCCCTGAATGTTAATATTCTCAGTAATGGATAGGATGTGTTTTGGATTTAAGAATTCTCTGTGCTTTGTATAGTACAAATGATTGGCATTAATAGTGTAATTTATTTTCCTCACCTCCCCTGAAAAACTTAAATTTCATGTTGTAGAAGCCAGAACTGACTTCTAGAAGTCTCTGACATTTGGCTTTTTTGGATTTGCATAGAGCTCAAATTAGTTGGGCAGACTTGTGCTTTAATAGATGCCTCCCATGGAGGAAAATCTGTTTGTTTTATGTAAATGGGATGCATTTGCTATTTTCTATCTCCTCCATTTTCAGAGCTGGACACAACTTGAGCATTATGTATATATTTCTAATTGAGAATTCCATTTTCATCTTCTAACAAGCTGTTATACCGAGAATGAGTCATGGCAGGAGGGTCTTGCTTAGCCTGCGGGACATCATTTGGAAATCTGAAAGGCAAAATCTAAAGATTTAAAGTAGACATTTGTAAGTAAATTTCACTGTTTTTCTACTTTATTATAATTCTCCCAATTAATATTTAGAAATTGTAGAATGCCACTGAATGGTATCTAATACCATGGTATCTAAATCTTCCTCCATAGTTATTTCTTGAGAAATTATAATGTTGAAAATGGAGTTGAGATGTTGCACCTGTGGTATTTGGTTTCTTTTCACATTTTCTGGGGATTTTGGATCTTAGAATTAAATCCATATGACCATTTATTTTGCTTCAAGCAAAGCAAATTAAGTGATCTGCAGTACGTTTTGTTGTTTTGCTTACTTATTCTTTCTGAAATCCTTGCTTTTTAAAGAACTATAGCATTTAACATGCCAATAACTAGATGACCCATTCAGTTTTCTATTTAAACAATGCTTGGTTAAAAAAAAATAAAATAAAATGCTTGGAAAAATAATAGGCACAGATTATAATACTTTAAATAGTAGAAAGCCAAATATGTCATTAAGTGTAGGAAGCCAATCTACAAATGACACTTGCTAAAAGACTTCTCTTGTCTGGCTCTCTGGAGAGACAAGCCTATGGGAGCAGATAAATCATAACCTGTTGCCAGAAGTTAGCTAAGAGGATAGACACATAAGATGCTCCCAGGAGACTGACTTTCGAAGCACTAGAACTATTATTACTGATATTCAAGCAATGTATGCATGTGCTGGCACACAAATCTGTCAATGTATTAAGACTGGTAGCCCTGTTGCTTTGAACCCATAGTGAGGCACTGTATTATGGTGGGATTATATAGCAGCACAAATCCACTTACATCTTAGTCAGAAAGCAAGAAAGGAAAAGATAATGATGTTTTACAATCCTCTTTAAGTGATCACCCACAAATACGTGAAAAACCTCTCAGTAGATATCACCTTATCAAGGTTCAATCATTTGCAAATAGCAGCACCTTGGAGATCAGACTGTTAACATACAAACTGTCATTGCATTCTAGATCTAATCCACAGGTGTTTAATATTCCCAATGCATCACCATCTACAGTATGGAATTAAAGGTACAATGACTTGCCAATATAGGTTCATACATTGCAATATGAAAATTATGTTTATGGAAAATACTGTTGGTGAGGAGGTATCCATAAGGCAAGCAAGCCCATACTAACAATGTATTTGGCAGCCTGATGCCCTTACATGCTTGTAATATGTGCACACACTTCACTTCAAACCATGTCCCTAGCAGTTTGTTAGCAATTTAGCACACACATCCCACAGAAAAAAAAGTAAGTACCTCTTCTTATCATCTATGAAACAGATTTTATTCAATCTTACTCCACTTGTTTGTTGATAGGAGAGTAGGGGCACTGATCAGGACTGAACTGGTTCAAGGAACAAACATGTTAAGTAGGTGTGTCCTTTATGAGAGCCTATGTGGATAATACCCAATTTACAGTCGTAGGCTTGTTTGTCATTGGGCATCCATATGAGTAATACCAGAGGCATTGTGGGAGGAGCATTTTAGACAGTGTGTTTAATCTCATCTCTCTTTCACTTTGAGGAAAGGAAAGCTAAGTAACTACTTTTGCAAATCGTTATGGTCCTTTATCTAAATTCTCTAAATAAAAAGCCAAGAAGATCCCTCCCCTCAGCTCTAACCATTGGTTACATGCTCTGCAGGGCTGTGTAATTTGGGATTTCACTAAATTGTCAACTCCATTATGTTTTCCTGTGAACTTAAAATTTCTCTTCAGAGTTCTGACAAATAAACCAATATATATATATATATATATATATATATATATATATATATATATATATATATATATACTATACACCAGGGACAACACAGTATACTCAACAAATGGTGCTGAACAACCTTGATAGCTATATGTAGACAGAAGAAACTTTGTCCCTATCTCTTAACCTGCACATAAATAAACTCTCAATAAATCAGATACACTGACATAAGTCCTGACTGAATCTGTTAAGGAAGAAAGTTAGGAGTAGCCTTCAAATTACAGGCACAGGCAAGCATTTCCAGGGCAGGAACATGGCGGGACAAGTATTAATGCCAACAATTGATAAATGGGAGGGAGCACACAAAACTAAAAAGCATACACCCCCACTCCCACCCCCACTCCCACCCACATATTAATGAATGAGGAAATGATTTTTCTAGTTATTGATATTGTGGATGGTGTCTTATACATACAAATAACTCAGAAAACTAAAGACCAGGAATACAAATAACCCAAATTAAAATTTGGGGCAAGGAAGTAAACAGAGAGTTCAAATAAGCCTGACAAATACCTATGAAATATTCTGTAAATATGTTCAATAACATCCATTTGCAAAATGCAAATTAGAAAAATTTTTAATATTTCATCCTAGTAAAAATAGCTCATCTAAAAAAATACAACAATTCAACAACAAATGCCAGCATAGATTTGAAGAAAGAGGAAAACTAATTCTAATCTATCTATTTTTCTAAGCATTTATTATTAAGGGTCAATATAAAATGATTTATCTAATAATAAAAACAGCATTCTGATCATACTGCATATTTAAATATTTTCATTGCTCTTATAATTCAGTATATTAAATTATAAATTCCTAATTATTGTTATTCAAATACCCATTCATAGATTCTTTAGTACAAAATACTTTTTTATACAAAACAAATATACATCATCCCTGTCTTCAGGTATCTTATGTGCTAACAGAGAAACATCAGCAACAACAACAGCAACAAATGCTCTGTGAATCATTGATAGCAAACATTCTGTCTTTTATTCACCAGATTTTCTGCCCTGCCCCAAAAGCATAAAATTGTGCTTATCATTTGAAATTGTGCATATCTTTTGAAATAAAATTATTTGTGGTTTTTTATTTTAGCTACTCATTCATCTTTACAAAATGTAGTAGTGATTTTGATCCATGGGTGATGGCTCCACTGTTTTCTAAATATCTCTAAGAAAAAAGAAAAAAACATAGAACCATGACCTAAGTAGTAGTATAAAATTACTCTGATTCAGGGTTTGTAAAATGCTAGCCGACACTCATTGTGAAATTAGAGATATCTACAATGTAATAGTTGTGGTACTATAAACAAACAAAAAAAGAAAAGCATTCATTTTTTTATTATCACATGTCATTATAAATGCTTAGTATGAAAATACCACTCTCTTTTATTTTTAAGAATTGGAAATTTAGTAAATTTTACTTCATCACAGTTGAGTTTTGACCATTAAGAAAAAGTGTTCAGAGTATGTCAGATCTCTTGAAGTTGGATTTTGCCACAGTTGAAAAACACTTTGTAGAAACTTGGATTTGAACCTGGGTCTTCAGCAAGAAAGGGGAAATCATTTGGAATGTAAACAAAGAAAAGAGAAAATAAAAATATTAAAAAAATAAGTAAAAAAAATGTTCTTAACCATTGAGAAATTGCTTCATCCACTGTGTTGAAAATGTTTCTATGTTTATATGGGTAATAGAAGCAAGCAACCACACTTAGAAGGCTTAAGAGGTTCTAAAAATAAGCAGTTAAAATGATCTTTTTTTTTTGCATTTTTTTTTATTATTCGATATAATTTATTTACATTTCAAATGATTTCCCCTTTTCTAGCCCCCCACTCCCCGAAAGTCCCGTAAGCCCCCTTCTCTTCCCCTGTCCTCCCTCCCACCCCTTCCCACTTCCCCATTCTGGTTTTGCTGAATACTGTTTCACTGAGTCTTTCCAGAACCAGGGGCCACTCCTCCTTTCTTCTTGTATCTCATTTGATGTGTGGATTATGTTTTGGGTATTCCACTTTTCTAGGTTAATATCCACTTATTAGTGAGTGCATACCATGATTCACCTTTTGAGTCTGGGTTACCTCACTTAGTATGATATTCTCTAGCTCCATCCATTTGCCTAAGTTAAAATGATCTAACAAACAAACCAACTAACAAACAACCCAACAGCAGTTTTGATCTTTATCACAGTCCCTGGGGAATAACCAGTCTGACTCTGATCAAAACCCAGGAGGCTTCATGACATATTTTTGTTTTTTAACAATGGAATGAGCATGTCAGACATTCCTTCCTAATCCCTTCTAGTACTAGTCTCAAGTCACTCCTTTTCCTAAAAATGCTGTCCCAAGTGTAGAACTGAGGAATATAACATTGTGTATGACTTGCCTTGGTTTTATTTTTGCCTTGGTTTAACTTTACTTCCATAATGTCTAACTTAAGGATATCTTTAAAAAAATGTTTGCATGTAACTGACATTTCTTAGTCTTTTCTGAACCTCTTTTGCTTTGAGGCATGCCTCCTGTGCTGAGGCCAGAAGAATTAAGTCAGGCTTCACTTCCTCACAGCTTGCTTGATCCTTTTGGAGCACACAAAAAGGGAAGGGGAGCTTTGTAATTTATTTGACTTCTAGGTCTTCTGAAACTCAGAAACATTCTTCCCTTCATTCCACCATATCCATCTTTTTTGCGTGTATAGTAATAAGTGCTTGGCATACAATATGAGATAGCAAATAAATGTGCTATTACCCAAAAATTTGCATAGTTAGTTTAAATATAATGCATTCACTTTTGAAACTGTCCATACTTCATCTAAGTACATATTGCTGCAAGGGATATTTTTCCCCCACTCTTCTGGGGTTGAGGCTCTGTTTTGCATCTTGTCTCAGACACATAATTAGTTGTAGCAGGTATATTATAGTGGTCTCACAGCTTACATCGCCAAATCTTCTTTAAACATCATTTCAGCAAAGTAAACCCAGGAAATTCTGTTCACCTTACTTAAATGCTTGTAACTTTAGTATTTTTACAATTCTTTCAGGCTCAGCACAGATGGGATTTTTCAAATGAAAACCAGATGAAAGTAAACAGCTCTCTTGCCATCAAACTCTATAGGTAGGAAGATGCAGGTCCTGCTCTGTTCAGTAATCCGATCTGCCTTTCAGTGAAAGCGTGTTTCCAATAACTGCACAGTTACCTTTCATTAGGGACTCAAATCAGCATTTTATTTTTCCTCTTATAATTTGACATGGTAAAAGGAGAAGTGGGCTTTCAGGGTCTCTAATCCCTGTCAACCCCAGATGAAGGATTTTAGCACTCAGCCTCTGTGGGGGTATTTGGATTTGTAGTTCATTTTACAAATCCTGTTTAACATACAATTAAATAATAATGTAAATATGTGACATAATCTCCCTTGGCTGCAAACTTTCACTGACCCTGGTGATTTCCTCCCCTTGGGGTTTTAAATTTGCTTTCCATTGTTCCTCCTTCCGATGTCATTTTCAGTTGCAATTTGCTAAGTAGTCATTTCGTCTGCAATCACTTTTAAATTTATTTGAAATAATTCCTATTGCAACAGAATATAGCACTTTGATTAGAGAGGAGTCATGTTAACTTTGTGGGCAATTTATTTGGAATTTATTTTATGTTTTAATTCTATACCTAGATCATCTCCAAAGTAGCCTTTAAAATTCTTGCACATTAAAGTTGTTTGAGATTTACACCTTTAAAACTCCATCATCAGATGATCTAATTTGCTTGTTTACAATTGCAACCTAGACATTTTTAAGGGTTGAAGAATTTTATCAGCTCTTACAATGTAGACCATATCTTGAGAATCATTACTTAGAACTAGATTTTTGTGTTTTGAAAGGGGTTTAGTTCCTGCATCCCAAGTTTTAAGTCCTTTTTATACCTCTTGAGAAGGAAACAAAAAAACCCAAAAGATTAAAAAGAGTGGAATGTAAAATCAGGTTATGTATGTGCATTTGTCTAATATGTACATATTAGAACACATATAAGGGCACATGAAATATTAGAACATATATGTATATACATATATACATGCATATGTTTGTGTATATATGTATGTGTATATAGCTACAAAAGGACAACCTTGTACATAATTCCTTTGATTCTATCTATGCTTTCTATCTATCTATCTATCTATCTATCTATCTATCTATCTATCTATCCATCCACTGTCCTCTCACTGTTCCAGAATCACAGAGAAAGCTAAGCTCTCTAGCCAATGAAATCTTGGGATTCTCCTGTCTCTTTCTCCCAGACACTGGGATTTTAAATTTACATGTCTAGATTTCTAAATGTAAGCTCATGAGATTGAGCTCAGGTTCTTGTGTTGGCAAGGCAAACATTTTATTGACATATCTATCTTCCTATGTCTTATGGACAAGGGAAATTAGAGTGAGTCTTAGTGGAAGTCTAAAAGTTAATGGCTGCACAGGCAGGAATGGCCACTCCAGACCCAGACACTGGATATGGGACTTGGGTTAGATCTGCTAAGAGGGGGAGAGGATCAGGTTGTTTCATTGCCCTAGATCCAGGAAATGCATGTGTAGAATTTGGTCAGGAGAAGAGGTTGAATACTGATTACATTGTCAGAACTTAGAGGTTTGGAGCAATACCACGAGGTTTAATTTCCAGGAGTAAAACTCTTAAATACGTTTCTCTTCTTTCCATCTACTTGTTTTTATCTCCATGTTCAATATTTACTTCAGATTCAAGTGACAATTTTTGATAGAAAAATTACCTACAAAGAGAAAAGGATATATATGAACTTCAACCTATTGTATTCTTTGTAAGTTGCTCTGATGTGAACATGGGCTTAAGAAGGTTGGATGAGATCTACAAAAGCAGTAAATATGATTAAAAGGCAAGTTAATAAAAATAGATTGTAGTAAATTAATGTCTTTAATGCATCGCAACTTAAAAAGACACTATGGAAATCAGTGTTGAAGGGGGTTTTAATAACCAGCAGAGAAAACGCAGGTTTACGTTGAAGGATCTATGTTGTAGACTCTTAGTAAAGGTTACAATGGAAATATATTTTAAAGTATGTACCTCATACCTCAGAAAAAAATATCTGGAAGAGATTGAAAACTGTAAAGGATATAAAAGGACATTTAGAAAAGTGATGATCGTGATGTCCTGTTGGGTTTTAGGAGGAACTAGGACCCATGTTTCTGCATTCAAGAGCTGAAGAGAAGGGACAAGTTACAGAGTCAGAGATTCAAGTTTGACTTGTTGATTTATCATTTAGTGTACCACATTAGACATCCTGCTAACATTCTCATTTATCAAACAACATTGATAATTTATCATTTTCATGGCTGCAGTGCAAACTAAGGAATGCACTCACCCTCTACAAAGGGCTTTGAGGATTAGAAACATGCTGTAACATACCGGAAGACTACTGCAACTCACACTGAAAACCTTGGTTTTTACAAAAGCTGATTGCTCTTCCAGAGATAAATTTTGTGTAGAGAAGAGCTGGTTAAAAGCAATGGTGATATCTGTGTAATGGATGAATAATGGATGAAGTATGTGTGTGTATATGTATATATATATGTATATACACACACACAAAGTAAATATAAATTCTAATATATGTATATGTGGGTGTGGGTGGGTGTGGGTTTATGTGGGTGTGTATTCTAAAATTTTAAATTTTAAATTTAAATACATGTTTTCAAATTTAAAATTCTGTGGTTGGCAGAATATTTAGAGTTTTGTTATCATCATTATTTAATTGTAGAACATTTATACCCACTCTCCCAAAGCACTGTATTGCCCATTAGCAATCACTTTTCATACTACTACCTGCTAGCCTCAGGCAATTGCTAATGTATTTTCTGTCTCTGTAGATTTGGTTGTAATTGTTGCTAAATGATTTAATCAGTCCTGAAGGACTTCCTTATTTCTTCCAAATTGCTCCCCACCTAATCTCCAGTGTGTCAAAATGAAGTACTTCACCTGTATTAGGAATTCATTTCCTTGTGCACATGTAGTATTTTCAGTTCAAATTACTAATTCTGGAATTATTCAGTGGGCTTTGTTTCATTCTCTGCTGACTTACATTTTTCATCAGTAAGTGGGTGGCCAAGTAAGCAAACCAAAACCCTGGAAATATGAATGAATTGATTTCTTTCCAACCAGTGAATTTTATATAGTATTGAAATCTCCTCTAACAATCAGGGAATGGGTTCTCATCTTGCAGTTTGATTTTCTTGGGTCCCATGACTGGTCACTCATAAAATTTCCCTGCTCACTCCTCCACAATTTTCAAGCCTTTCATCTAGTATATCTTCAGCTTCTTTACATAGGACTGATGAGAATGGTAATAATACCAAACTTCTTCAGAGTTTAAATGAGCACAAATATGTATTCCATTGAAAGAGATCATTCTAAAATAACTAAACTTTGATGGTTGAATTAATTTGATCACAAAAGGGCAACTTAGGACAATGTCCTATTACAATAATTAATATGAGTTGTTGTATATCATTTGTATGCATAAATGATTAAAATAAGCCAGAAGAGACAGGAAACAAAAGAAATATGGGTTGGTTTATTGAAAGAAAAGCAGATCAGTCAGAATTAATAGAGATAGTGAACAAATTATGTAAAGTGGGAAGACACTGAGGCAGCTTTGGAAATCTTGGAGAGAGGAATTCATAAAGGATACAACAGCCATGAGAGTAAATATCCTACTGCTTTTGTGCACCTGCTTATGGGTGGACTTCAAAGAAGATGACTAACTTATCCACTATAGCATCCTAAGCCCTCAGAGAAGATTGATTGCTGTGTATAGATTTAATATAACACTAAGACATTGTTAAAACACAAAGCTGACCTTTTATAAAGCTAATATGTGATTCTGTTTCCAGATTTAATGAGAATTAATAGTAAGTTGCTATTAGCCTTCCTACTATTTATTTTTCAAAAATGTACATACCAGTCACTCCGATCTGGGCACTATTTCAAGCACTTTCCAGCAGTCATATGTGGTTGGCACTGAGAGAGAGTTATGTAGGTGAGCATTGTTCTCTGGTCTGTGTTCCATCGGGCCACTGGTTGGGCACAATGAGGAGAGCATTTAATTACTTTCTGTCCATGTCCTGCAAGATGATTCCATCACAGTTTGCTTAGAATTTGACTATTTTGCAAGTCTTTAACATTGTGTCCTATCATATTAGGTTCCCTTGCCTTACTTGTCATTCAGAGGTGGTTGCTATGTCTGAAAACGCCACGCAGATGTTAGGAGCAGCATTCAGAGTTCAGCTTTATACTTTTACCTATGTCACATCTCAAGACAGTCTGTTCTTTTTATAATTGCAAGCATTCGTTTCAATGAGAAGGATAATATCAAATCTTTAGAAAATGTTGTATGAATAAGACAGACTCTGAGATAGTTAAATTAAGATGCCATTTGGAACTCATCTTTCATTCTTCCCTGTTCTTCCACCATTCCAAAAGAGAGGCGTTCCATTCCTTCTGAGCATGCCAAGACTCCCAAGCACATTATTTCAACTACTTTTGGAATTGAGACTCTACTAGAGGTCATTTTAGCCAATATGTATGGCTAAATAGAATTCTTGTTATTCCATCCAAATGCAGTAAATAGTTGGCTATTTCTTAATTATGCTTATATTTAAGATTCAAATGTAGATATTAAGTCTTTTCCTGAATATTTTATGCTTGGAGCAACTTCACAGATAGTTTCTCCCCCAAACAATTATATCTTAAAATAACATAAATATCCATAGGTTTAAAGGATTTGTGATGTGCCTCTTCTGGGTGTATTGAATTCATTGAGAAGAATACTGACCTTTTAACATCCTTTTCTAATGGATGCAATGTTTTTCAACAAAATTGGAAAATAGATGCATTGATGGTGACAGATGACCTGAAACATGAAAGGTGGTGTGCCATCTGACGGAGATGGGGGCAGCATGACGAACTACTCTATAAAAAGGAGTCACATGGCTCCACCCCTCTCCTTGAGTCAAGGTCATTTTACACAGTGACTAAGTACAGCTCCTAGAGACAGGCTGCATGAGTCCAAACTCTGGCTCCATCTCTTCTTAGTCTGGTGACCTTGGGCACATTTCAGAGTCCATAGAGAATTGTGATGGAGATTATGTGAGACCATGCATGACTTAGAAACCAGAAAGAAATTGCTCTATTAGCCACCACAGGAGCCTCATTAGAAAAGGTGAAAGGAACAACAGGATACAGTGTATTACAATTATTAGAAATATAAAATTGTTTTACGTTTATATGCCAAGTTGAGGTTCCAAGCTAACAGAGCACTGGTTTTTAAATTGCTCACAAGCCTTTCCACACAGTCACACAGTTAATAGATATCACTTTTATTCACATTGCAGGGAAGAACTGTTGATCTAGCAGTTTGCTAAAAGCATAAGGGAGTAGGATGAAAAGAACAACCAAAGATTCAGAGAAGAGCATCAGCAACAACTAAACCTTGTAATATTTAACCTCTAGATATTTATTCTAGTCTATGGTGGGTTCTAGATGTCATAGGCTAGTAGAGGATTAAGTTATGGATGTAGGTAATATTAAGGTCATTATCTATATATTGATTTCTCTGTGTCCCTATCTACATCTTAAAGATGGTGAGATGTTTACAGTAGTAGCAGAAACAAAGTAAAGAATTTCAAGCAAGTGCAGCAGTCTTGTACTCATGTAAAATGGCCTGATTGACAATTATAGGTCTGGAGGTGCCAAATAAAACAACAAACCCAGCAGTGACAGCTGGCCTGTGGCCAAGGGTGAGTCCAGAAAAATTACAAATAAGTTTTTATGTAGGACAAAGCCTAAATCTGTTGTTCATCTATTATATGTTAAATCAGCATAATTTGAAGATATTAAAAATGGAGACCTTGGAGCTTAGAGGTTGATTTGCTATATGCTATGGAATGAATTGTCTTGAATTTGTATATTGAAACTCTCCTGCTAATATAATTACATTGTGAGATGTAGATTTGGTGAAGGAGTTAAATTTAGATAAAGTTTTCAGGGTAAGAACTTGATGCTATATTATAAGTGTCTATACATGAAAATTAAGAGGATGGGCATAAGAAAGACTTGAAAGATCTCTCTCCCCCCTACCCACCCCTTTTGCCATCTGACCACATGACAATAGAAGGCAATTAATTGCAAGCCAACCAAACATTTCCCATCAAATCAATAATTCTTTAACTTGAGCTTAGATTTTCTAGTATCTATAATTGTAGAAACATACATAGGGTTTAAGCCACACATCCCACAGTCTTTCACTATGGTATATAATACCTAGGTGATTATGCCATACAGTTTTGATCTTAGGCAAATTTGTAATTCAAATTGGATGGGAGGAAAAATAAACTAGGAAATCAATAACAACAGTAGCAACAAAACCCCAGATGGTCTCAGGACCAGAAAGCTCCAGAGAGAACCTTGCACATGCAAAGGGGAAGACAAATGATATTGGCAACTGATTAAATAATAATAAGTTTGGATTTGTTTCTGTAAGAAAATTAATTCTGGAAGGAAATACTCCACAACAGAGGTTTATAAATGCCAAATCTGGCAACGGCGACTGTAGTCCACTGGGCTCTAGACAGAAAAAAACATGTTATAACATGGGTTCTTTTATTTTTTAAGGACAATTGCTCTCTGTGTAACATTGTCTATTGATCATCTAGAAGTTCTGCCACTGAATACTAAAGTTCCCAAATGGCACCTTACTAGGGACCTGTACAGCGGAAACATGTCTTGGAATCATCAAAAGATGTCAAGACAACCTATGGCTTTTTTTTTCTTTCTTAGATTCTTTCTTTGTTTCTTTCTTTGTTTCTTTGTTTCTTTCTTTGTTTCTTTGTTTCTTTTGTTTCTTTCTTTGTTTCTTTCTTTCTTTCTTTCTTTCTTTCTTTCTTTCTTTCTTTCTTTCTTTCTTTCTTTCTTTCTTTCTCTCTCTTTTTCTCCCTTTCTCTTTCTTTTCTTTTTCTGCTTAAAATTCTTATTCAGACATTATTCCATGAATACCTTTTTTTTTATCTTTTATTTATTTTTGTATTTATTTTAAACTCTATATTTTATTCCCCTCATGGTTCACACTCTGACTGTTCCACATCCCATACCTACACTCCCCCCAACATCTCTGTCTCCACAAGGATGTTCCCACCCCCCAATCCCCACCAGACATCTAAACTCTCTGGGGCCCTCCAGTCTCTTGAGGGTTAGGCGCATCTTCTCTGACTAACCCAGACCCAGTAGTCCTCTGCTGTATATGTGTTGGGGGCCTCATATCAGCAGGTGTATCCTGCCTGGATGGTGTTGCAGTGTCTGAGAGATCACAGGGGTTCAGATTAATTGAGACTGCTGGTCCTCCTACATGGTTGCCCTCCTCCTTAGCTTCTTCCAGCTTTTCCCTAATTCAACCACAGGAATCAGCAGCTTCTGTCCTTTGGTTGGATGCAAATATCTGCATCTGACTCTTTCGGCTGCTTGTTGGATCTTTCACAGAGCATTCATGCTAGGTCCCATTTTGTGAGTGCGCCATAGTCTCAGTAATAGTGTCAGGTCTTTGGACCTCCCACTGAGGTGGATCCCACTTTGGGCCTGTTGCTGGACCTTCTTTTCCTCAAGCCCCTTTCCATTTCCATCCCTGTAGTTCTTTCAGACAGGAACAATTATGGGTCAGAGTTGTGACTGTGGAATGGCAATCCTTCCCTCCCTTGATGCCCTGACTTTCTGCAAGAGGTGAAGTCTGCAAGTTCCCCCTCCCCACATTCATCTAAGGTTCCTCCTTTTGTTTCCAGAGAGTATCTCACCTCCCAGGTCTCTAGTAAATTCTGGAGCATCCCCACAACCTCCTACCTCCCAAGATGGCCTATTTCCATTCCTTCTGCTGGCCCTCACAGGCCTTTTCCCCCTCGTTGACCTTTTGGAGTTCTGTGGATCTTGGATATTCTATCCTGTCCTTTTTTCTTTATCTTCCTTCCTTCCTTCCTTCCTTCCTTCCTTCCTTCCTTCCTTCCTTCCTTCCTTCCTTCCTTCCTTTTTTAAAAAATTTATTTATTTATTATATGTAAATACATTATAGCTGTCTGCAGACACATCAGAAGATGGCATCAGATCTCGTTATGGATGGTTGTGAGTCACCATGTCGTTGCTGGGATTTGAACTCAGAACCTTCAGAAGAGCAGTCAGGGCTCTTAACCACTGAGCCCTATCTCTAGCCTTACTATTGGATTCATGAATGTTCCTTTGGCAGACAACCATTGCTGGACTGGCTGGACCACAGCCTGTAAGCCCCTCTAGTACATCCTCCTCCTCACCTCTCATTCTGTACATTTTATTCCCCTAGAGATTTTTGACTAATACAGATATCTATCTTTGATTTTTAGTTTTTTATTCGATATATTTTTTTATTTATATTTCAAATGATTTCCCCTTTCCTGGATCCCCACTCTCCAAAAATCCCATAATCCTTCTTCCCTCCCCCTGTTCCCCCATTCATCTCTTCACACTTCCCTGTTCTGGTATTGCCCTATACTGCTGTACTGAGCCTTTCCAGAACCAGGGGCCACTCCTCCGTTCTTCTTTGACATCATTTGATATGTGGATTATGTCTTGGGTATTCCAAGTTTCTAGGCTAATATCCGCTTGTCAGTGAGTACATACCATGATTCATCTTTTGAGACTGGGTTACCTCACTTAGTATGATGTTCTCTAGCTCCATCCATTTGTCTAAGAATTTCATGAATTCATTGTTTCTAATGACTGAATAGTACTCCATTGTGTATACATACCATATTTTTTGTATCCATTCCTCAGTTGAGGGACATCTGGGTTCTTTCCCGCTTCTGGCTATTATAAACAGGGTTGCTATGAACATAGTGGACCATGCATCCTTATTACATGCTGGGGAATCCTCTGGGTATATGCCCAGGAGTGGTATAGCAGGGTCCTCCGGAAGTAATGTGCCCAGTTTTCTGAGGGACTGCCAGATGGATTTCCAGAGTGGTTGTTCCAATTTGCAACCCCACCAGCAGTGGAGTAGTGTTCCTCTTTCTCCACATCCTCGCCAACCCCTGCTGTCTCTTGAGTTTTTAATCTTAGCCATTCTGACTGGTGTGAGGAGAAATCTCAGGGTTGTTTTGATTTGCATTTCCCTAATGACTAATGATGTTGAACATTTTTGAGATGCTTGTCTGCCATCCGAAGTTCTTCAGGTGTAAATTCTTTGTTTAGCTCTGTACCCCGTTTTTAATAGAGTTATTTGGTTTTCTGGGGTCTAACTTCTTGAGTTCCTTGTATATATTGGATATTAGCCCTCTGTCAGATATAGTGTTGATGAAGATCTTTTTCCAATTTGTTGGTTGCCAATTTGTCCTTTTGACAGTGTCCTTTGCCTTACAGAAACTTTGCCTTTTCAACAAATGGTGCTGGTTCAACTAGAGGTCAGCATGCAGAAGAATGCGAATTGATCCATCCTTATCTCCTTGTACTAAGGTCAACTCCAAGTGGATCAAGGACCTCCACATAAAGACAGACACACTGACACTAATAGAAAAGAAACTGGGGAAGACCCTTGAGGACATCAGTAAAGGGTGAAAGTTCCTGAACAGACAGAACACCAATAGCTTATGCTCTAAGATTAAGAATTGACAAATGGGACCTCATAAGATCTCTAACTTACTTTCTTTCTTTCTTTCTTTCTTTCTTTCTTTCTTTCTTTCTTTCTTTCTTTCTTTCTTTCTTTCTTTCTTTCTTTCTTTCCTTCCTTCTTTCTTCTTTTCTTTTCTTTTTTTGCTAATATCCACTTATTAGTGAATACATCCAAACTCTTCTTCCCCTAAAATCAAAAAGAATAAACCTCAGTAGCATTTTCTGCCAATCATAATGTATTGTTTGTGTCGTAGTTAACTAGAATTGGTTCCTAAAGGCTTATTTGTCCATAGGGAGTGGAACTATTTGCACATATTGCCTTGTTGCAAGAATTGTGTCACTGTAATGATGAGCTTTGAGGTCTTTTATTCTCAACCCTAGCCAGTATGACACAGTTTCCTTTTGCTGTATGTGGATCAAGATGTAGAACTCTGAGCTACTTCTCTAGCACTGTGTCTCCATGTATGATGCCACACTCCCCACATAATGGTAATGGACTAAATCTTTGAAAATGTAAGCCAACTCTAAGTAAGTTTTTTTTATTTTATATGACTTGCTGTGGCCATTGTATCTCTTCACAGAAATAAAACCAAAACTAAACAATTTGTTCTTGATCATTAAGCATTTGGGATTTTAAATTTATATGAGACTTTAGTGCTCATTCTCTAGTATTCCACAGTTCCTAATTCTCTGATATCTACCCTTCTACTTCAAGCCATTGTGATTTGAGAGTTTCTAATGAAAGTAAAAAATTAACTTTATTATTTATAGTAAATACAGGATCAGTCAAGAAGGAACTAAGATATATTTTCTGCCATATTATATTACATAATTTACTTTACTAAATAGTCTTAATGGATGCAGTTGGGGACTCCTAATTCTTTGATATTATCATTTCTTTGATATGCCCTTTAGCTACAATTTAATTATCTGGAACTGGTGCCTTGCTGGGCATAGGAATGTGTTGCTATCTCTAGAGTATGCCTGGTTGCCGAATGAACAATCTTAGATCCTCTTTCTCAGTATAATGATCAGAAATCCATTTAATGGGGTTTCAGCCAATACTGGAAGCAGAAGTACTAAAATGCCACAGAGACTTGTTTGCAAAGTTTCCAGAACAGTCTTGGCAACCAAACTGCCTGGGGACTTTGAATATGAACTTGAATATCAGCTTGAGCATATTTCCACTAAATAAGGCAAAGCTTGGTATTCCATCAACCAACAACTATGACAAATAAATATAGATTTCTGAATTCTGTATTACATTTAAATGCAATAAAGACAGTGATCCAGTGGCCATAAGAATGACCAGATTGGTTTTCATGATAATAGTGACAAGAAGGTAAAATTGACGAATCACAACAATTTTTCTGGCTCTGTTTCACCTGCTTATTACTAAGTAACACATAGGTAACTTTTCCATTTCCACAGTATGATTGTTTCCCTAACCTCTTTATAAATTTTGTCTCCTGAACTATATCATTTGAGACTCTGAGATCAGGCATCAAGTTACATTCTAGCTATGACATTTGGCCAAACATTCCATTATTTTAAAAATACACCCAGGGTAAGGTTCTGCATAATTTAACAATTCTTGGCTTCAAGAATCTTCTTGAAATTAATGTCATATTTTCTATCAATTGTAAACTTTTCTCAGGTACTCACAACATTTTAAAATCTAGTCTAAAGGAATTATAAACCAACAGCCCCTGGTAGTTGTTTTAATTGTAGAAGAATGGCTTAGAATTGATCTATTTAATTGACAGAAAGTTATTTCTCAGAGAGAAAGAATACAAGGAGATATGGAGAAAGAGGGAGAGAGAGGATTAATAGTGTGGGAGGGAAGAAGAAAATTTGCATTGTGGTATACATTCTCTTAGAAGATCACTAAACCAGGACCATCAGGTGAACTATATCATTATGGTCTTCTCTAAACCTGGATACCTCTAAAGGCTTACTTCCACATACCATCACTCTGAGGATGTAGGCTAGAAAATATGGGAATGTAGAAATAGACATTTAGTCCTTATCAATCTCAAATGAAACTTACATGTTTTGGGTGACGGTTGATAGGTAATAAATAGATTATCTGAAAGGGCCAAACTTCTCATGAGCAAATATTAGCACCAGTGATCATTTCCTTTTAGTAAGTTCCTAAATACTTAGATATTTATGTAATATGTTCTAACATACAAAATGAATAAAATAATTTCAAAGAAAGGAGATGAACTATAGAGTTCTGTCCCAGGTCTCCTTTAGTTAAATTGCCATTATAGTTTCGAAAATGCCTTCCACTATGGCTCTGTATTAAGGATGAGCATAAGGAGAATATACTGTGAAGTATGGAATGGAGAATAAATGTGTAGATAATTCTATTCTTCCAAAAAAAATCTCTGATTCATGGTCAGATAAGAAAGAAGAATTAGGTATGATTGCTAAGAGATCAGCACACTTGAGTGAACTCTTCTCTGTCTCACTTCAATGGTAAGAATGTCTTTTTCAAAGGATGAGTGCACAGAAGCTAATGGTCCAAGGTAGTCAAAACTAAAAGTCATCTTTGCAGCTCAGTTTGGCAGTATAGAATAGTCTCCCATATAGTATCGGTGTAAAAAGCATGAAAGTCACAGGGCATACCGGATCATGGAAAGAAGACAAGACTTTGCTCTAAGAAGCAGGAGTAGAGTCCATGTGATGAGACCAGGAGATGCCTGAGGCAAAGGTGTAGCCTTAGTAACAATGGAGGATCCCAGGACGTTGGATGACTGTCATGCCAGAGTCAGGTGTGAAGTGATGGAGTCAGTTTAAAGCTGCACTGCAAGTTGTGTGTGCTGTGGATACAGAGGTGGAGAAGGAGCCTGCCCAAACACTTTGTAACACAGAATAAGTAAGTCAGATGTCAGATATTGAGCTACAGAATTTGGATTTTTCACTGTTGGATTTTGGCTTAACTTTGATCATACGTATTATGCTTCATTTCTTTTATAAATGACAAAAATGTAAGTTTCTATTTTACAAGAATCCACAGCTGAGAGAATTTGGATTCTAAGACTAGGACTGAAAAACTTTGACTTTGATTTGAATTAGAATATTAACATGAGATATTACATATAGAGAGTGAACTGATAGAGCCTAAATGGTGTGCTTGTATGTCAAGTTGACAGTAGATGGAGCATCCTAATTAGCTTTGATTGTCAACTTGACACAAGCCTAGAATCATTGAGAAGAAAGCATTAGGAAACCATTTTTTTTTTTCTAGGCAAGGCAAAAAATGCCAGCATCTACCCTTTGCCATAATCGGGAGAAAGAACCCAGTGTATCTCTTTCCAAAGAAGTATGTTTTTAGAATTCTGTGAGAATCCTCTTTGTTTTCCAAGCACTAAAACCTATAGTTGGCAAAAAAGAGTTGACCTGTAGAACTATAAAGTGATGGATATCAAAGGATCACTTAAGTGATTACCGTCAACAACTTTGTAAGTCAAAACTTTATGAGAGTCTCTCATGGCCTTGGATTGTCACATGAAAGCAACATAAAGCAGGTTACATGTGAACATTACTTAATACTGTACCATACATTCCAGCTACACTTTGCTATGCTTAAAATTCAGTTATTACTTTACCTATTTGTAAAAAAAGGGATTATACTTACTTATGTATAGGCAATTTACATGAAAAGCAGCATTCAAATATATAATGAATTCAAGATTTTCTGGAATGATATGATGCTCAGACACCAATCTGGCTCATAAACTAATAATAGAAACACTTTTGGTGTCTACTAAGTTCAAACAGTTTTTCTTGCCTCATGTCTTGTTTTTCAATAATCCCATAAAACCCAAATTACCATCCTTATTGTAGAGGAAAATAAATTATTCTCAGCCCTTAATGTAGTTCCCATTACTACTAAATAATAGATTCAAGATTTGGTTGTCTTTTTTTTTATTTCAAAGACAGTATTTTTCACTTTCTTGTCTGGTTAATACTGAAAACTACATGCTTGAAAAATAATGAAAGTGAACAAACTTAATAGCATTAAATAATTCCAGTTTATATTCATGTAATGTATCAGCTTCCAACATTCATTTAGGCCACCCTTCAGGGCAACTCTGTGACACTGGCAAGTAACTATCTTAGCATTTTCATTTATAGGATGTAAGCTACTGAGGAGAACACCAATTAATCCTTTCAGTTTTGAGCTCAGGTAAACCAACTAGTAACAAGGGCTGATTCACCCCTATGCCTGAGGAAGCTATCACAGTGCATGTGTTGGCCTCAGGATGAGATGGTTGTGACTTCTCAACTGTGCCATGCCTCCTAATCAGCCTTGGGTTAACAGTTTTTATCTCTCAATTAGATGCCAGTGTGACTTTCCAGCTGGGGAGTGGAAAAGATCTGATAACATTAAGCTTTATAATTCAATGGGCACGGGTCTTGTCACATTGCAGGTGCTCAGGGAAGCACAGCTAATTTTAAAAATAATTTATATACTTATGACAATACCCTGCTTTAAGAAATTAATTGTTCCTCTTCAAGTCTGTCATAAAATAGTAAAGATAGCAATATATGGAGACAGTATAGAATAGGAACATATACACAATAGCTATACTAACCTCAGATATTCAATTGTTTGTGAAGTTGGCCAGGATCATAGATCAAACTTACCTTATGTTTTCTGCCATGCTCAGATAGATGCAGATCTGAAGTACAATTTACCAAAAGGAGAAGAACTAAGTATGCTCCATATGCTACAACAGTTTTTTGAGGATTTGTTGTAAGGCTGAGAAATTTATCAACAGCAACCTGGGGATTTCAAGCTTTAAATAATTTTGAGGCTAGTGTATTTTTCTGGCATAACAGATCGGTTTGAAATAATACACTAGAATATTCATTTTATTTACATCTGTAAACCCATTATTCTGCAAAAATTTATTTACTTTTATGCATCTTTTGGGTTGTTTTTCACATGAAGAGCATTTGTTTGACAGTAATTATACAATTTGCATTTTTAAAGAGTAAATTGCAATCAAGAAAAAAATTATCATACAAATTGCTGTGTGTGTAAAATGCTGTCTGCAGATGTACTGTTTACTTCTGTAGTGGGCACAGGAGATGTAGAGAAACAATTTGAGAAGGTAAAACAAAAACCAAATCATCGCCACAGGGATTACAAAGTCATCATTTCTCTCTTAGATATTTTATTTGATTTCTTTCCTTCATTCTTTCCACTGTTGTTGGTTTAAGAGCGAGTGTCCTTTCACTTTATGACTGGGAGATATCCTTTCTCATTTTGTTTTATGTAGCCCTGTATATGTGTTTTACTTTCCATAGTTCCTCCTTCTTCCCTTCTCCTCCTCTTCCCATCCCCATGCACCCCGCCTCATTATTTTTCATTCACAGTGTGGAATTCACTGTTTTTGAAAAATGTGCCCTGTATATTTAATCTTCACTATCTTAAAATGAGAACTAAAGGAAATTATAAAATATGGTGTTATCATTTGGACTAAGCATAATGTAATCAAAGAGGTTCATAGATCCACCCAAAGCCAACTATAAACCAAACCACTAGAACAACTGCCTAGCAAATGAGTCACACTCAAACTCCAGTACAATGAGTAAGCACTACAGATATGAAAATCAGTGTTAGTAAGAATTGTTCATGACTGTATGTGGTTGCACAGTTCTCCCTTTTTCATGAAAAAAATACATTTTATATTATTACCATATTTCTTTAGGCAAAGGCTGTTTATCCACATCATTACCACATTATGTGATTAGTTTCCTTGTACAACTGAGAAACGAATGTTGCCCAAGTCATTTGAAAACTATCAAAGGCATTAGTGTGACTTCTTGTTCCATTCATTTTACATTCAAGAAATTTTTATAACGATGTTTGTTTGGAATTTATAATATGATTATTTTATGTCTTCCTTTCCTTTTCCTACTTCTTTTTTTGTATTAGATATTTTCTTTATTTACATTTCAAATGTTTTCCCCATTCCTGGTGTCCCCTCAGAAAAACCCCTATCCCATCCCCTCTCCCACTGCTCACCAACCCATCCATTCCTGCTTCCCTGACCTGTCATTCCCCTACATTGTGGCATCATTCCTTCTCAGGTCCAAGGGCCTTTCAAGATAAAGAGTATAGAGCAGAAACTGAAGGAAAGACCATCCAGAGACTGCCTCACCTAGGGATCCATCTCATATACTGTCACCAAACCCAGACACTATTGTGGATGCCAATAAACACTTGCAGCCTGATATAGCTGTCTGCTGAGAGGCTCTGTACCTGACAAATACAGAGGTGTATACTCTTAGCCCACAAACAGACTGAGAACAAGATCCCAAATGGAGGAGCTAGAGGAAGGACTGGAAGAACTGAAGAAGCTTGCAGCCCCATAAGAGGAACAGCAATGTGAACCAACAAATATCTCCAGAGTTCCCAGGGACTAAACCACCAACCAAAGAATACACATGGAGGGACCCATGGCTCCAGCGGCATATGTAGCAGAGGATGGCCTTTTCCTACTTCTAGCAAGCACTTCCATGAAAACCCTTAGCTCTCTATCAAATCCATGGCCTCCTTTTCCTTAAATTTCATTACTTTAATATATATATATATATATATATATATATATATATATATATATATATATAATTTCCAAATCCATACATATGACATGTAGTCTATAGAATTGTACTCATTCACATATCATCTCAAGGCTAACCTCTTGATATTGAAGGATTTATATTTTGAAGTATTTTCCATGGTATTTTCAATGATTCTTCATCGTTTCCACATAGCTCACTATGAGTCATAAGTGAAAAGACATGAAGAAAATGTTAGAAAACAAGCAACTGATGGACAGAAGCTGGGGACCCCTGTGATTGAATTACTGAAAAGCTGGAAGAAACTGAGAAGGGCAACCACCATGATGGAGGAAGACCATCCATCTCAACTAACCTGGACCCCCAAGATTTCTCAGTCACTGAGCCACCAACTAGGAAGTACACACCAGTTGATATGAGGTCCCGACACATATACAGCAGAGGACTGCCTGGTCTGGCCTCAGGGAGAGAAGATACACCTAACCTTCTAGATACTTGAGGCCCCAGGGAGTGGGGAAGTCTGGTGGGGTGTGGTGCAGACATTCTCTTGGAGACTTTGGAGGAGGAATGGGATGAGGAACAGTAAGAGGATGGGGCAGGGATAATGAATGAACCATGAAAAACAGATATAATAATAATAATAATAATAATAATAACAGTAATAATGATGATAATGATGAAAATTTCAGGTTTCTAATATAAAGCTTGAAGCATAATTTAAACTCTACAATGAGCTAAAAAGGAGAAGATGGAGGAGGAGGAAGAGGAGGAGGAACCAAAGGAAGAAAAAATATAGAAAGAAGACAAGAGGGAAGGAGATTAGCAAGAAACTTCCTAAGTGGTGTAAGCATGCTACACTTGCTGGTCCATGGTAGTGATGACCTGTCCATGGACCTTCATGAGTTTCTCTGAATGGACTGGAATGTGACACCCACCAGGTTAGTCAGATGTGCAGAGGATGTGAAGGTTCAGCATTCCCAGGATGCCTGGTTAATTCAGGTCTCACCCAAGTAAATACTTAGATTCTCAAGTAAATAATTTAAAGTCTCAAGATAAGGAAGGTAAGGAGCTCATTTAGGTTCAACGTAATCTGAACCATTCCAGCAAAATGAAAAAGGAATTTGAATGCATGACCGGTCAACATCTAGCAAAATCATATGCATTGGGGTTTGGAGAGAACCGTGTGTGTGTGTGTGTGTGTGTGTGTGTGTGTGTGTGTGTGTTTGTGTGTGTGTGTGTTGAACAAATGCAATTACTTTAAAAAAAAAAAAGACAAAAAGACTTACTGTTAGAAGTCTGCTCAAAACTGGGTTGATTCATCATGAAAATTGAAACTACTTTAGAAAATGGCTATATTTTGCTTTTGACTTATTGGTGGTCTTAGTATGGGCAGAAATAAAAATCACAGAGATGATTCATGGATCATAAAGTAAAATCAATATAAATACACAGTTAAGGAAAAGCATTTTACAGTGATGTCAGTCGAAATGGTAACAAGTTACAGCAAAGAGGAAAGGCAGTGTTTCCTGGAAATGTTTATTTGTTTCTTCCACTTTTAGTTAATTTACTTTTGACAATAAAAACAAATTACAATAAGAATATACTTAATTCACCATCTCTTTTATCTTTGTGCACTTTTAGCTGGTCCTAGATCTTTGTACAATACAAACGGCAGTAGTAGAAACTCACCAAACAACAGAAACAACTAATATGGAATCAGTCCCATCCATTTGAAATCTGAATTTGAATTAAAGCGGGTTTCTGATAATCATTCACTCTTATGTGTCACATGGTTTGGCCTTGAGTTAGTCAATAAAGTGACTCTATGTGACATCTATCTCTAGGGACAATTATATTCACATAGTCATGTGTGCATATGTGTGTTCAACAAGAAGTTATGATTTATTTTAATCAAACAAAGATTTGCAATTATAAAGTCCTGACAGTTAACCAATGACCCAAAGTTCTCCACAGTTACCCAGTTCAGTCCAGGAAAATAGAGACTGTGTGAAAACTTACCAATTATACTTATTTTAATGTCTTTGTTTCAAAAACATGTTTGCAGAAACTTTATGATCAGTTATGAGTTTATTTATAAGTTTAAGTCATATATTCTCAATGATTCTTTTCCCTTGGTGTCATAGAGAATAATAATACTATCTTCTATTTCAGGTCTTATTCATAAATAAAACAATATTGATTATAATCTCAGAAGCCTGTCTTTTTCACCTACAGAGCATATGTAATAGTCTGAATATTTTCCTACTTCCTTGAAGAAGCAACAAGAAAGCCCATAAGTCATTACTTCACAAGCTATTAAATGCTATATAAGTACAAAGTTCTTCTACTGTGGTTATACTTATTGAAATTATTCCAAATGATTAGTACACTGCCAGAGACAATAAATTTTATTTGCTTTGGTGAAAACTAGTATATTATTGAATAATATAGTAAATTCTTATGAATTCTTATGAATTTAGAAATTTCCCAAATTCTATTCTTATGCTTTTGGCCACAAAGGATAAAGGGATGTAAATAAACATCAACGATTCATGGGCCAAATGTAAGCATTTAATATAAGAACCAACACAAACATGCACAATCCTTGATGACTATTCAATAAAATATCTTTTTGAACGTAGTACTATAATAAAATATTAATATCATGAGTGATTTAGAATAATTAAGTCCCCTAGATAAATGATGATAATTTTTGGTTAATTTTGATCACATACTCATGTACACATGCATGTAATAAAATCACAGATAATTGCACTTATTTCTAGCTCTGATCATAAATCTCTACCCTTGATCTTAGCCAAAAGGCCGAGAAGTGATGATCATAAATCTCTAATTTAAATTTTATTATTTGTTACATCACTAAGTAGTCCTTTTTAATTGCCCGTTAGTTTGTAAGAAGTATTCCAGCTGGTTGCTGTTCTTTTAGATCATGATTCTTTAAACTTCCATTTTCAGGATTTAAGATTTGTTTAATTTTTTTTTGGTTCCTTTTACTTGTTAAAGTTGATATGGAATTTCTTAACATAGACCCACAAAAGGTTATCATGAACTTTATAGATTAATCCCTCTGTGGCATCCATAGTTTCCTATGTCTGCTAAATAAAAAAAAAATTCTGTATCAAATAGAAATTCAGAGCCACTCAGATCATTCATAACCAGCCGTGTTTTTCTGGGTTTCATTCATCTAAGGCATGTAGTGCCTGGAGTGACAGGTGGTAATGCTGCTTCTAGTTTAACAGAATTGGATCCTATTGCATCCACCAAGGAATACTTTTCTGACTAATGTAAAGAAACTTCTGAATTACACAAGGCCAGAAAATAATATCTAGGGACAGCACATTGTGAGATTATTACAGGAAGACAAACACCTCAAGGAGTCCATTTCTATTTCTCCCTCTTTTTAGCAATGGCCTTGAAAAAATGACTATGGAGAAAACAACCACCCAAAGCAGTTTTAGTTCAAAGGATATTTCTTTCTTCATGAGGTGATATACAGCAGTCATGGCCTGACAGAAAAAGATACAACCTAGTGTGTATTCAGCTACTTTTGACTCAGACATGTGAATTGATTGGCAATGCCAACAAGCCCCAGTACACAGATTTTGCATTTTTTTAACTTTACAGTATAGAGAGTTACTTGGAGAGCCATCATGTTGTGCCAGATACCAATAAGTAGAATCTTAAAATATAAAATCCAGAACATGACTCTATTTTTAGCAGTATTAATTTTCTTCTACTGTTACCATGTGATCATCTGGTTTATTAGGCGCACATTGCATATTGAGTCTCAGCTCTTGCATTTTCCTGGCAGTATAGGAAATGCTAGGACCAATGAATGAATGCATCTGCAATTTTTTTGTTCCCTGAAACTAATACTAGTTAAGGGTATGAGGTCAGCAAAGAGCCCAACAAGGAAAGAGTAATTCTGCAATTGGATAGGTTTAACCCTGGAGGATGGAGTCAAGGAAAGACAGCAGAGGAGAGATCTCTAGTTCAAGAAAGCAGAAAATTTGCCATGTAATTATAGGTTAATTTAATTTGGTCAAAGAGAGGAAGGAAATCATGAGGAAATGGTTTGTCATTGTGCTAAGCTTAGCTATTTCTAAAGGAAACTAGGGAGTTTTGAGTAGAGGAGTGGATGGGACAGGTGCCTTGTGCCGGAATAGAGAACACCAATTGTTTGTCCATTGGCAAACAGTCCTGAAAATATACATTCAGTAACCATTAATGAAATGGAGGCATGAATTTGAAGGAGAGAAAGAACTGGTTTATGAGTGGGATTGTAGGGGGATGGGAAAGGGAGAAATAAAATTATAGTATAATGTAAAATCAACAAACAACAAGAGTGACAGGTGATGGATAGAAAATGGCCAGTTCCTGGTTGGCCTTTCTTGAAGTCCACAAGGAAGTGTAAGAATCTAGAGAAACAATTATTTTCCCCCCAAAACCAGAATAGTTATGTTTTAATAACTGTCACTGTTCAACTAAAATGAAGCACTTCTTCAGTTTATGAGTTATGGGACAACTGATTTATATGAACCTTCTTCAGAGTATGAACAGTGCGACATTTTTTTCCTATGATAAGGATCAAGCTACTTAGTTAATTTCTAGATATCACGCCACCAAGCATCCTAACTGATGCTTGGTTAAAGTCATCATTTGTCAAAAACAAAGAATACTGATATATCCATCATGGCTTTCAGCTTAGGTAGGGAACAGTCTCAATAAATTAGGAAAAGTATAAACTTTCCCCCCAAGGGATATTAAAAGCAAATTGTGTTTTAATATTGATAATTCTCTGAGACTCTAAACAGATTTCTCAAAGGTTAGAAGGCTGTTTATCCATTGTAAATGGTATGAACTTCCTGTGAGGCTTGTTGATTGGATGAGCATCATAATTGAGCAACCTGCACAAACTCTGAGAATGTATTTTGACAGTTAGTGTCAAGAGACAGGAATAGATCAGGGCTTTCCCATACAAATCACAAGAATTTTCTTGTTTTATCTTCATAAGGCCATTACAGAGTAATCTTAATTAAGATTGAAGGTATGGTTATTAAATTTTTATTTAATAGTTCAGCTCTTTCCATGAATGGCTTCTCTCTCTCTCTCTCTCCTCTTTTCCTTCTTTCCTTCTTTCTTTCTTTCTTTCTTTCTTTCTTTCTTTCTTTCTTTCTTTCTTTCTTTCTTTCTTTCTTTCTTTCTTTCTTTCTTTCTCCTCTTTCTTTCTCCTCTTTCTTTCTCCTCTGCCTTTGTTTGTTTGTTTCTTTCTCTTATACCAATTTCTAAAGCCGGCATGCAACGGTTACTATTTCATCTGAAATTCTACCACACCTGCCTGTCCAAAACATCACTTTCCCCTATGTGACTACTTTTAAGCATTTAGCTGATTCATTACTTGGTATTACATGTTCTGAGCTACCAGGACAACCATGCCATAACTGTATTTTAATTAAAATTATTCTCATTTTATAAGATGCAGTTTCATTATCACAATTTCATTCAAGTATATGTAATATCAGCCCCTAATCCTTCTCCTGTCACCCCCTCACTAGTACCTCTTTTGTTCCCAAATAATTTTCCTGTCAGATGAGTGTATAGTTATACAGAAAATCAAAGTACCACACATAAAAGAAAACATGAGATATGTACTTTGAGTCTCCCTTTTTTTTTTTAAGTTGGTGATCTCCAGTTATATTTATTATCAGTTGAATGCCACAACTTTGTTATTCATTATGGCTGACTCAAACCTTCATGTAAATAAATGTAACATCCATTTCTATGTGGAAAAACTTCTAGACTGATTACATAATTTGATTCTTGTAGTGTCCTGCAATAAATATGGATACATCACTGATGTATCTGGCTTAGATTCATTTACATATATCCCCAGGTATAATAATGTTGAATCAAGAGCAATTATAGTTTCAATAATTTTTTTAAACTACAAGCTCGAGTTTCCTGTACATGAAGTAAATAATAACTGTCCAAATAACAAAAGAAAAATTCTCTCAGACTTAAAAAAATAATTTTGTTTTCACTGTGTTGGTGTTCCAGGATTAATAGAACAGGAAATGGATTTAATCAAAGTAATTTTGGTAATGTGCAGCATATTCAAGCCAGTTTCAGTACTCTGCATGGAAATTTGTCATGGATTTAATCATATGGACATAAACCTGATCCACAGAAAATCACACCAAATATCAGTGTGCTGCCAATCATACTGATCACGGGCTCATATTGGTTAAGCTCTGTCAACATCCAGTAGGCGTCGCATATCACTACAGACATTCTAATGATGCCGGTCCTATGATTGCATCTTGATTGCTACCTTTGGATTGGATGATCACACTCTATTCCTCAGGAAACAGCCATTCACAACTGCAGTTTGCAGAAATTGGATGGAGAAGGAAATCACTGTAATAAGTGAAATAAACCACACCCAGATAAATTACATGTGTTTATCATACAAATTCTAGATACAGAAAAAGAACATGAGAACAGAGAGGAGACTATCTGAGGAAGGATGGGTACAAAGGCATTTCACACAGATGTGAAATGTAATGTGTCTGTATGTGTGTGTGTGCATGAGTGTGTGTCTGTATGTGTGCGTGTGTGTGAGTGTGCGTGTGTGTTTGTGAACAAATTACAATGAAACAAATTATAACAAAACAAAATATATTATAAAATTAACAAGAACATTAATGACAAACAGCAAAATAAAAAGTTACTTTAGCCTTTTGCATCAAAAATGGGCCTTCTAATGAGCATGCTGTTTTATATATTGTAGGAATATTTTGTTGGAGATTTCTTTTTTTTTAATTTGATATATTTTTTATTTACATTTCAAATGATTTTCCCTTTTCTGCCCCCCCCCCCATTCCCCGAAAGTCAAATAGGCTCCCTTCCCTCCCCCTGTTTTCCCACCCACCCCTTCCCACTTCCCTGTTCTGGTTTTGCCTTATACTGCTACACTGAGTCTTTCCAGAACCAGGGGTCACTCCTCCGTTCTTCTTATACCTCATTTGATGTGTGGATTATATTTTGGGTATTCCAGTTTTCCAGACTAATATCCACTTATTAGTGAGTGTATACCATGGTTGATCTTTTGAGACTGGGTTACCTCACTTAGTATGATGTTCTCCAGCTCATTTGCCTACGAATTTCATGAATTCATTGTTTCTAATGGCTGAATAGTACTCCATTGTGTATATATACCAAATTTTTGCATCCATTCTTCAGTTGAGGGATACCTGGGTTCTTTCCAGCTTCTCGCTATTATAAATAGGGCTGCTATGAACATAGTGGAGCACATATCCTTATTACATGCTGGAGAATCCTCTGGGTATATGCCCAGGAGTGGTATAGCAGGATCTTTTGGAAATGGCATGCCCAGTTTTCTGAGGAACCTCCAGACTGATTTCCAGAGTGGTTGTACCAATTTGCAACCCCACCAGCAGTGGAGGAGTGTTCCTCTTTCTCCACATTCTTGCCAACACCTGCTGTCTCCTGAATTTTTAATCTTAGCCATTCTGACTGGTATAAGGTGATATCTCAGGGTTGTTTTGATTTGCATTTCCCTGATAACCAATGAAGTTGAGCATTTTTTAGATGTTTCTCTGCCATTCGAAGTTAACTCACCTAGTAAAGTAGTATAGTATTTATGATTTTATAGGTTTTCATAAAAAGAAGAAGCCTTCACTTGGAAGCACCTACTTACCAAGAATGACCCAGTAAAATGATGCTTAGAGCTTTCTATTTCCCCAAATGCAGGTGTTCTGGACCATTATCTATAGGTTCACGGGCACATGTGTGAAGGGTAGCTAATACTCCTGTGGTGGTCTTCTATCGAGTTAGGTGTTGCTGTCTCAAATATTTCTACCATGGAGATGAATATTGTAATGCATTGGTTAATTTTTGGTAGCACTTTGTTTCTCTCTGACATTGCAGGTAGTTTCAGGTGGCTTTATGTTTTCCTTGACCCGGACATGAACATGCACTTGGAGTCTAGAGTTGTAGCAATCATCTGATTATGCCAGGAATTATAAAATTACAGTGATGAAAACATTGATAATAGCTACTGAATCAATGCCAATAAAAACATGATCCAGACTTCTTGTGATGTAAGAAAAACAAAACCATGTTTGTTTAGGCATTGAAACTCAAGTTTTGTATTACTTAAGCCAACCAGTACAATACAGAATTCTGCATATTCCAAATGTGAGCAGCAAAATCGAATAAATAAGAGTCACTTCCATTTTAAACACCGACGAAAAGCAAATAGACAATAATTTTTCCACATTCCCATCTGAAATAGTCATTAAGAATATTTAGAAATTTAGGCACACGGTGTGTGAGTTGATGACAGCATTTTCCAAATACCTTTGAAAGTCTGATCTGTAGTGTACATACTGTTCCTATTAGACAAGTATACAGTAACATATGGTTAACCATTTAGTGTGTTTAAATATATTGTCCATTTCAAGATGAAACACAGCCACTGCTTCATATATTCCTTTGGAAAATAAATAGATAAATGAAACATAGGTAACAGATGTTCTCATTTTAAAATATGAATGAAAACTCAGAGGTAAGTTAATAATAATAATGGCCAAGGTGTTCATGGATTCAAGCAGTGGGTGCAGTGCTAAGAATTTCATAATAATTTAAACACTGAGATAGCACAGAGCATGTTTAGTATTACTATGTGAATAAATTATTACTATTAAAATTTAGTAGGTGCTTCCTAACACACACACACACACACACACACACACACACACACACACACACACAGAATCTAAACAAAGTTTACAAATAGATAGAGCCCCACCTAAATGTGACAGACTTATTGGGGAAGTTTTTTATAAGATATTTTAGTTGGCATTTACTATTAAAGTGCAAGAACTTATTACACCACAGTGAAAATTATAGTCCAACACTCTATAATTCCTGCAGACCATATTCCTTTAACTAGTATGTACTTCTTCCAAAGATATACTGTATTATTTGTGTAATTATGGAGTAAGGTTGGAGCTAGAAACTTGTCATATACTAGTGGAGATGCTCTTAATCCAACAACCCCAAACTCCTTGTACTTTCACCAATCCAGCTACTTTTTGAAACTGAAGTTACTTTCCACCATAACCACAATTGCCATCTTCCTTGCATTTCGTACTACTACATAGTTTTTCAATCTAAACTTAATTAGTTCTCACAACAAATGTGCATGATACACGTTAAGATTATCAAAGGAATCCATCCAATGAGAAGATGAGTATCTCATGAGAAGCAGACACATGATCCCAGTACTTTTGCTCGACAGAAGTGGAATTGTCATGTGATAGGACAGGGCAGTTTTACTCTACAGACTTTGAAACCACTTAATAGATACAAAAGAACAGTAAGGACTGAAGATGTTATTTCATATATTTTTAAATGCACACACACACACACACACACACACACACACACACATATATAAACTAGATCTATGTTTCTGCCCACGTGTAGGTATGTGCATGTGAACTCAGGTACTCTAAGGAATCTGGAAGAGGAAACCAAGATAATTGGATTTGAAGTGCTAATAATGACAATTCAGATTTCTGCAAGACCAAGTTCTCTTGACCACTAAGCTCCTACTTCCTACCTCTGCCCAACACATGTTTCTAAATTAAGTGCATATATATATATATATATATATATATATATATATATATATATATATATAGGTTCTCAGTTAAAAATATCCTCATTTGTTGTTCAAGGTAATATTTAACTTTTCCAAGTACTTCTCAGAAAGGTATCATGATTATATTTACAAGAAATAAAATAATATTAAAGACTATTCTATAATTATTTCAATTCATTCATAAGCCTAAAATACAAAGAAATAAAACAGTGATTTTTTAATCTATCATATGGTCCAATTAGTTCATCATTGTTAGCTATTCCTTTAGATTTGAAAAAATTGTTCCATTTAGATTTTAAGTACAAGATAACTGATTAGACTTAAAATTTTTTAAGTATAAAATAATTGATTCTGAATATGTTTATATTTAGGATATAATAGGGTATCTGATTGATATCTAACAGATTAGAAAAAGGCATATTTTTCTATAAAATTCAATATATATTAGAAAAATAGATGGCATGTAAAGTTATTGATGAAGAAGGAAGGAAGAAAGGGAGGGAGGGAGGGAGGGAGGGAGGAAGGAAGGAAGAAAGGATGGAAAGAAAGATAAAGAAAGGAAGATGGCAAAGAAGAAACTTACAAGGGAGAAATCTGAGATTCAGGTAGGAGAGGGGAGAAGAAATACCTGGTTAAATGATGTGTTCCTTAAGAAATCACAAAACTGAAGAAACAATTATATTCCTATTTTCTCATAGAATTTTAGAGAATTCTTGTGCTATTAGCACTTTCAACCACAAAGGTTTTATAACATATTAACACACGTTTTAATATCTCATCCTGTCTAGATTCAGGGTTGTCAAAAATCATGCCCTGCCTGCTTAATGGTTTACAAGCATAAGATATGGAAAGGAGATTTTTATGGAGGAGGGAACTCACAGGAATGTGAGGAAGATAGAAAGGAGCAGTGTGTGCAAAAAATTAGAAAGGTTTCTGTTCCTGTGCAGAATTGAACAAGAAATAATTTACTTTTTACAAAGGAATTTCAGCCCTTCTTTATGCATTTTAGTTGCATAGAATTCCCTGCATCAGTATTTAGTAAATATCGTTTTATTAGTTGTGGTGGGAATTGTTTACCAGTAACGTCATACTAGCTACCTCCACTGTTTCAGTCATCGAGGAAAAAAAAGGAACTGAATTTTTGGAGCCACATTTCTCTCTGTCACAAAAAAATATCGAGGCAAAGAAGAACAGTGAGATAGAGGAAAACATCTTTAGGAACGCAGTAGAAAAGCAAGGAACTTCATTCCCTCATATTTGTTACAAATGTATAAACGAGGCACTTAATTTGTAGAATCAGTGTTTTGATCCAGTTGCTCGCTGTGTATGCATCTCCAGCCTGCCAGTATCTCATTGCCCACTGACTAACCTCAGAGTAACCACACTGTCACAGGCCCTGCATAGTCAGCATAGTCAGCAGAATACAAAGCACATGCAGTGCATTCTGCAATGGAGGAGGCTGGCAGCAGATGCAATGCTCTTAAGGAAAATAATGATTCTATACTCCATGAACCATTTTCTCACTAGCATGCAACATTACTCAGCCTAAAGGACATCCATTTATAACTCAGAAAGATTCCTTCCTTGTCACTTCACAGTACAGTATTCATTGTAAAGTTTAGTCTTTGCTGACTTCTATCATATGCACCCACTAATGTGTATGAGGAAATGCACACGTCATGTATGCATAGCTGAGAGGCATGTGCTGATAACTGAGACATTAGGATAAACTCTAGATGGTATCTTCTTTGCTAATAATAAAAAATAATGATAATTTTATTGAATATTTTTGACTGACAGGTTGTGAAGCTCTTTGCAATTGGATTTTATTTTCATTTTATTATTTTCTTATCTTCCCTGATTACCTGGTCCAGTTCTCTGTGCCTCTCTTGACTCAATCTTTGATGCTGATTCCAACTTATTTGGAGAAAAGAAAATGAAAGAGCACTATGGCATTGTATAGCTAATTATGCATTAAGTAGGTGTTTTGTAATAAAAAATAAGTTCCTTGAAATATTCATCTGTGCATTTTTACTTTTTAATTAACTTTTTAATTATTTTAATTTTTTAATGTTGCTTTTATGCTTTGCTTTCAAAATTGCTTTTTAAGTTAGCATTCAGAATAACAACATTTTCATATTTACGTGTTGCTTTATTTTATTTTAACCATTTCCCTCCCATGCTGCTTTTACCTCTACCTTGTTCCCTCTTCTTGCTACTCCTCTTGTCTTTTCTTTTTATGTTAATCCTAGTATCATCATTTAAATCTGAATTATATGGGTATGTACATACACTGATCAAATTATATATACATAAGCAATTAGTCTGTAAAAGATATATGAATGCATTGGGTACAATATATTCTCATATATACAAAATATATTAATATGCCAAAATATAGACAATATTCCAAACTATAGTAATTTACATAAAGTCTAATTCTCTGAAACCGATGACAACTGCTTTAAAGACCATTGAGAATGTTAATAAAACCTACATTCATTCATATTTTTATTCTAAATGTCCCATGGCAGTGACTAAACTAATCAATATATTCATAATAGTGACTTATATAGATGGGACCTTGTTGATTGAGGCTTACTTACTAAAGAGGAACTATACAGTTTCATATAATAATGCTATGAAGCTAGTTTAATTTTGAGATAAACAGTTGAGAAGTGACCAGACAAAGCTAAGGGAACATCTAAAGTACTTCAAATAGCCTTGGTGGCATAAACAAGTAAACACTAACACCATCAGAAAATAACATCCGAGACAACACTGGTGTTGATCTTGGAATCAGAATTGAGCTTCCTATATATCAACACAATCTTAAGTATGTTTGTTGCTCTCACACATGTTATCATCTGATAAGAAAAATGAAAATTTGGAGAAGGTGGCTTGATTACTTCTTGCCTTTTTGGATCTACAATCTACAGAATTTCGCATAATTGTGGCAAGATTCGTATTTATAGGAAAGATTTAAAAATTCTTTTGTATGCATATGTATTCAAATCTGTCTGTCTGTCTGTCTGTCTGTCTATATGTAGAAAGGTTTCATTCTGTATCTTACACTTGCACAGAATTTACTTTGCAATCTATGCTGGCCTCAAATAGATATTAAGGCTCCTGCTTTAGGCTCACATGTGTTAAGGTTTCAAGATAGGAAGGATTTCTTAGATGATATCTTAACAAACATCATGATAATAAAGGGTGTGTGCAATTGAAAATTCACACAAAATTAGCCCCGAATCATTGGTGACTCTAGCTTCAAGCCCTTCTGTGCAACTCTGTCTACCAATAACCATAATCAATACCTCCAGAAGATTTCAGAATTGGCACTACGTCAAGATTTAGTCTCCAGAGCAATGTTCAAAGGTGGACTTTTGTGGAAGTGATTGAATCATGATGGTCCTGACCTAATCAACAGACTAGTCTATTGATAGATGCATAGTTTTTTGGCATTACTGGGCATTGATAGCAATTAGTCCTAACTGGAAGGAAAGTCATTGGGAGAGCATCTTTCTTGATGGATCTTCTTTCCCCCCCAAATAAACTGCTGCTTATTGCTTATGGTTTGCATAAGTTAGTAACCTTTCTGAAGTACATCCTTCTAGAACAGTGGTTCTCTACCTGTGAGTCAGGACATTTGGGGTCAAACAACATTTTCCTATGGGACTAATATCACATATCCTTCATATCATATATTTACATTAGTATTCACAAAAGTATCAAAATTATAGTTAAGAAGTGAGACCAAAATAATTTTGAGGTTCTGGATCACTACAACATGAGGAACTATGTGAAAGGGTAGCAACAATAGAAAGGTTACAAACAACTCTTGATGATGTTCTACTCCTTTCCTGTCTGAGAAACAGTGTACACAGTCACAGACAAGTACTGACAACTTTGTAAACAGGAATCAGTATAAATTTTTCTCCTTGTAGGATATGTCAGGAATTTGTCATCACAGTGATTAAAAGCTAATGTACACAGCATGGCATTCTATCACCAAAGAGCTCACTCTATTATATTATTTATTTCTGTCTTATGTCATGTGAACTAGAATCTCAGTTGTCTCCAAGTATTACTTGGAGTTTGTTTATGAAATATCAATATGGTCTAAAGTTATGCGTCAATTCCAATTTTTTCATATTATAGTATAGTCTTACACTATAGAAGACATATTCAAAATATATCCTTTTTATAAGGTAACAACCTTGTTATACAAAGAGAGGAACTTTAAAATTAGTATATCTTTACTTGACACTGTTACAAGGAATATATTGTGAAGTTAAAAGGACAGTTATGCAATAGACACTTTTCTGAAATCTTAGAAATAAGATCTTAGAAAATATTTTTAAACCCTTTATTTTGCCTATGGTGATCCAATAAGAGAAGAAGGGCATATTGTGCTTATGCCAAAGCCACTGTAAGAAGCAGAACTGGTGGTATTGATGAAGCTGTTTTGAAGACTGTAGGTCTGCAGATGATTCAGAGACTCTTACTCTGAGGACTTATCCTCCTATAGGGTTTCATGTTCTTGAAATGATTTACAATGCATCATTGTTACATAAATGATGTATTAAGGGGCACCATGCTGTGTGATGTGAAGTAGGGAGCTTTTTGCCAAAGAACTATTTTTCTTCCTGAAAATTGATCTCTCTGCTTTGTCCGCATAGAACCCTGGGAAGATGTGGGTGTTCCTGTTGGATACTGTCCTGCTATTGCCCCTCTTTGCATCACTGATGAGGAGCTGAGTAGGGAGACCAAAATGATCAAGGGGATAGTATTCATTCAGTGGAGAGTTTTTGGCCAGGGCATAGAAGACAACTTCCCTGTCCTATGCAGGCACACACATAGCACATTTGATGGATAACTAACTCAATGGGGACACATGTTTTCTCCATTTTCTACCACCTTGCATGTCCAATTGCAGAAAATTGCTATTTCATGACATTCACTTTCCTTGATTGATAAAGGGGTCCAGCAGGAAGAAAACATGACTTCATCACTTTCAATTGTATATAAGCTGATAAGAGAAGTTAACCAGGATAGTGGTCAGCCATAATTTCCCATTTACTCACAAGTCAGGGCCCTCAGATACCCATGAGGTTTTCCCCTTGCTATGGGATTATTCTTACAAACTCAGCAATTTTTTTAAAAAAAATTAGTAATTTTTAAATTCCAACTTCTGTGGCTTTTGTTATATACAGAGCCTGATTGCTCTACTATGCCAAATAATTTCCTACTGCCCTAGGCTGGAGATTTAAAGCAGGTTCTGTGGGGTCAAACACATTGGACAACAAGGCTTAAAATCAGAGCAATTGTCCATGGTGATGTTTTGTAACTGTCATTTTTCAGTTTTTCCCATTAATTTACTTTTTATTCACTTTATATCTTGATCAGTCTCCCGACTGCCCTCCTCTCTTCCCAGTCCCATCCTTACAAATCTCTTCTCCCATTGACAAATCCACTTCTCAGAGAAGATGAGTGCCCCCTTGGGTACAAGCCTACCCTGGGACTTCTAGTCATAGGAGGTCTAGGAACATGCTCTCCTGTTAAGGCCCAACCAGGCAGTCCAGGTGGAGGGAAGGGAATCCAATGGCAGGGAACAGAGACTTAGACGGTCCCCACTAAACTTGTTAGGGAAACCACAGGAAGATCAAGCTATACATTTGTTCCAAGTATGTAGAGGCTCTAGGTCCAGCCCCTGCATGCTCCCTGACTGGAAACCCAGGCTCTGTGAGCTCCAAGGTTCCCAGGTTAGTTGACTCTGTAGGTCTTCTTGAGATTCCCTTGACCCCTGAGGCTGGTTAACTTCTATCCCCAACTTTTCCACAGATTCCCAAGCTCTGCCTGATATTTGGCTGTGGGTTGCTGCAGCTGCTCAATGCCTCTCAAGAAACAGTTAACCTAGGTTCTTGTCTGCAAGCATAGCAGAGTATCAATATTGTGTCTGGTGTTGGCTCTCTTACATGGCATAGAGCTAGAGTTGGGGCAGCCATTGGTTAGCTTGTCTCTCAATTTTTGCACCATCTTTATCCATGCACAGTTTGTAGGCAAGACAAATCTTAGGTTGAAGAATGTTGTGGGTGTATTGATTCTCCATTCCTCCTCTGGAAGTCCTGCCCAGATATAGGAGATGGCTACTTCAGTGTTTGTATGACCATCTGGTAGGAATCTCCTCTAGGGTCACTCCCATAGACTCCCCATATCTTCCTCTGTCCTAAACCTTCAGCTAGTCACCAGAGATACCCCCACCAATTCCCAGCCATCTCTGCCCCTACTTTCCCCACCCCTGATCACCATCCCCTTTAGCTTTCTCACCTCCTCTCTTATCCTGTATGCTTTCTCCATCCACAGTTGATGACTATTTAGTTTCTTTTTCCGTGTGAGATTTGTGAATCTTCCCTTGGGACCTCTTTATTACCCAGTTTCTTTGGATCTGAGGATTGAAACATGGCTAAACTCCACTTTATGGCTAATGTCCCCTTATAGGTGTGAGGCTCTAGGTCCAGCCCCTGCATGCTCCCTGACTGGAAACCCAGGCTCTGTGAGCTCCAAGGCTCTATCTGCTCTCAGCATATTTTCTACTTCCATCCATTTGCTTTAAAAAATCACTATATCTTTGTTTTTAATAACTCCAATGTGTAGCTGTACCACGTTTTCTTTATCCATTCTTCAGTTGATAAACATCTAGGTTCTTTCCAGTTTCTGACTTTTATGAATAAGGTGCTATGAACATAGTCAATCAAGTATCTCTGTGGTATAGTGGGGCATTTTGGGGGTATATGCTCTAGAGTGGTAGAGCTGGATGTTGAAGTAGAACTATCCCCAATTTGCTGAAAAACTATCTAATTGACTTACAAAGTGACTATACAAGTTTGGAGCACCACTAGCAATGGAGTAGTGTTCCCCCTTGTCCCATATCCGTTACCTGCATATGCTGTCTCTCGAGGTTTTGATCTTAGCCATTCCGGTGGATATAAGATGGAATCTCAGAGTTGTTTTGATTCTCGGTTTCCTGATTACTAAGGATGTTGAACAATTTTTTCTTTTTTAAAAAATTGATTATTTTATTTAATTATGTTTCAAATGTCATCCCCCCTTCCTGGTCTCCCCTCTACAACTTCCCATCCCATTCCCCTTTGCTTCTGAGAGAGTACTCCCCTACTCACCCACCCAATCCCACCTCAACCCTCTATCATCCCATGCTGGGGCATCAAACCTCCACAGGACCAAGGGTCCCCCCTCCAGATAATCCCTGTTGTTTATGTAGCTAGAGCCATGAAGTCATGCATATATATATATATATATATATATTCTTTAGTTGATAATTTAGTCTCTTGGAGGTTTTTGTTTTTGTGTGTGGAGGGGTTGTGGTTTGTTGATATTGTTGTTATCCCTATGGAGTTGCAATCTCCTTCAGCTCCTTCAGTTCTTCCCCTAACTCTTGCATTGGAGTCCCCAGGATAAGTCTGATGGTTGGCATGACTATCTGTACCTGCATTACTCAGGTACTGGCAGAGCCTCTCAGAGGACAGCTATATCAGACTCCTGTCAGCAAGCACTTCTTAGTATCAGCAACAGTGTCTGTAAATGGGGTGGATTCCTGGGTGGGGCAGTCTATGGATGGCCTTTCTTTCATTCTTTGCTCCATTTGTTGTCCCTACATTTCCAATGGGCAAGAACAGTTCTGGTTTAAAAAATTCAAGATGGGTGGTTAACCCCATCCCTCACCTGGGGGCTGTGCTTATTACTAGAGGTGGTCTCTACCGGTTCTATCTCAGTATTGTTTGGTATTTCTGCTAATGTCATCCCTGTTTGGTCCTGGGAACCTCTTGCTTCTGGGACTTTCTAGTGGTTCCCTCTGTTCTGCACTCCCACTGCTACATATTTCTATTCATTTTCATTGTTCCTTAGCCATTTGATAGCCATCTGTTGAGAATTTTTTGTTTAGAGCTGTACTCCATGTTTTAACTGTGTTAGTTGGCTTTTTGGTGTCTACGTTCTTGAGTTTCTTATATATTTTTAATGTTAGCCCTCTACCTTATGTTGGGATGTTGAAGATCCTTTACTAATCTACAGGATGCCATTTTGTCCTATTGACAGTGTCCTTTGACTTAAAAAATTTCCCTACCTTTTTTTTCCTATTAAATTTAGTGAATCCAGTTTTATGATGTGGTCTTTGATACACTTGGGATTGACTTTTGTGTAGTGTAATAAATATAGATCTATTTGTATTCTTCTATGTGCAGACATTCATTTAGACCAGCATCATTTAAAGATACTTTTATTTTTGTTGTATGATTTTTGCCTTCTTTGTTGAAAATCAAGTATCTGTAGGTATGTGGGTTCATTTGTTTCCACTGATCAGTCTGTCTGTTCTTATACCAATACCACCCAGTAATTATAATTATTGCTCTGTAGTACAGCTTGAGATCAAGGATAGTATAAGAACGTTTAGCTATCCTGTTTTGTTGGTTTTTTTTTTTTGTTGTTGTTGTTTCTATATGAAGTTGTGAAATGCTTTTTTAAGATCTGTAAAGAATAGTGTTGAAATTTCAATGGGAATTGCATTGAATCTGTAAATTGCTTTTAGTGGATGGCCATTTTTATTATGTTAATTCTACTGATCCATGATCATGGGAGATCTTTTGATCTCATATCTTCCTCAATTTCATTTTTTAGAGACTTGATGTTCATGTAATACAAATCTTTCACTTGCTTAGTTAGAGTTACACACTATCTTATAATACTTGTGGATATTGTAAAAGATTTTGTTCACCTAATTTCTTTCTTGGTCAATTTATTATTTGTATAAAGGAGGGTTACTGACTTTTTTAATTATTTTTTTTATACAGCCACATTGCTGAAGGTATTTATCAGCTATAGGAGTTCTGTGGTAGAATTTTGGGGGTCATTTATGAGTACTATCACATCATCCCCAAAGAGTAATTCTTTGACTTCTTTCTCTCTGATTTGCATCCCCTTGATCTCTTTTATTTAGTTCTCTTATTGCTCTTTCTAGAAATTCAAATACTATATTAAGTAGATAGTGAGAGAATGGGCACCCTTGTTTTGTCCCTGATTTTATTGAGCTTGCTTTAAGTTTCTCTCTATTTAATTTAATATTGTCTTTTAGTTTTCTGTACTTTGCTTGTATTCCTTATATGTCCAAGACTTTTAATAGAAAGTGATGCTGAATTTTGTCAAAGTCTTTTTCAGCATCTAATGTAATACTATTTGTTTATTTTCTTTTAGTTTGATTATTTGGTGGATTATATTTATAGAAATTTTTTATTAAACCATTCCTGAATCCTTGGAATGACACCACTTGATCATGGTAGATGATATTTTTGATATGTTCTTGGACTTGTTTTTTGAGGAATTTATTCACTAATTTTGCATAAATGTTCCTAAAGTTTATCTGAAAAACCTCTGTCTCTGTTGACCTTTTGATGGTTTAGATACCAGGGTAACTGTGGCCTTATAGAATGAGTTTGACATTCTTTCTTCTGTTTCTCTTTTATGGAAGAGTTTCAGGAGTATTGATAATAGCTCTTTTTTGAAAGAACCATCTAATCCTCTGTGTGTTTGCTTCTTTATTTTTTTCTAGAATTCTGTAATAAAATCATCTGTACTTATTTGTTTTTTTGGTTGGGAGACTTTTAATGACTGTTTCTATTTCCTTAAGCATTATAGGACTGTTTAAAAAGTTAAATAGTTCACCTGACTTGATTTAACTTTAGTAAGTGGTATGTCTTAGGGTTTTTTTTTTTTTTGCCATGGACAGACACCATGATCAAGGCAAGTCTTATAAGGACATTTAATTGGGGCAGTTTACAGGTTCATAGGTTCAGTCTATTATTATCAAGGGGGGAGGAGGGCAGCATCTAGACAGGCTTGGTCAGGAGGAGCTGAGATTTTTACATCTTCATCTGAAGGTAGCTAGTAGAAGACTGACTTCCAGACAGCTAGGGTAAAGGTCTTAAGGCCCACACCCATAGTGACACACCTACTCCAACAAGGCCACACCTCCAAATAGTGCCACTTCCTGGGTCAAGCATATTCAGCCATGACATTCCACGCCCTTGCCCCCATTGCTTTGTTCAAACACATGAGTTTATGGAGGCCATAGCATAATAAGAAAGATACACTTAGTCCAACTTCAAAAATCCCCAAAAATCTCTTCTGAGATTCATCATACACTTAGCTATTATCCTCCAAAGCAAGACAGAAAACAAGCTGGACAAACTCTAACCTCTGCATCTCCATGTCTGATGCCAAAGCAGTTTTCAGATCTCCAGCTCCTTTTTCATCGTTGTTAACTGTAACAAACTTCTTTTCCTCTGCTGATTCTACTCTCTGTTAGCGGCATTCCTCAGGAGACATCCTGTGCCACTGACACCTCGAACATCTTGCAGTCTTCAAAGCAGCTTTCATGTTACAGTTTCTCGTGTCAATGTCTGGGATCAACACTAGACCTTCTGGGATCCTCCAAAGAGCTGGCATCACTTCTTCAGCGCTGCCCTCTGTAGCACTCTAAACTCAGATTGATCCACTTTACTGCCACTGCTGTTCTTGGTGATCATCCAGTAGTACTGTCATCTCTAATAAACTGGTGTCTCCTACTCTAACCAGTCCTCACCAATAACCTCTCATAGGCTTTCTTCATGGTGCTAAGATTCAGCTCCTTTGCATGACCCCTTCAGTCCTGAACCATTAAATACAACTGGGGCTGCACCTTAACAAATGGCCTTTCATGGCTTCTCGCAGTGGTAAGCCTCCGCTATCCTTTATGACACCTTCATGCATTCAAAACCATACCACCTGGGTGACTCTTACACAGTACCAAGTACAGCTGCAGCATGAGGTACAACCTAGGCTATCTCTGGAACACAGTTTCTTTGTGTTCTCAGAAAATACTTCCTAGAAGATTTCACCTCAAGGATGCGGCTATCTTCTTAATCACCACTAATTTCTTAGCTCCAGTTAACCATCATCAATTGTCCTAGTAGTTCATTCTATTTTTCACTCTAAAGCCAGAGTCACATGACTGAAGCTGCTGTGTTCTATTGCTTGCTGGGACTGGAACATTGCCTACCTTATTCTATTATGATCTTTCTGTTTTCCAACTCCCTCACTGCCAAGGTTGGCTTTCCTGGAACTTGCTCTGTTGATTGACCTTGAACTTAGCGATCTGAGTGATTCTGTCTCCTGTAATGCTGGGATTAAAGGCCTGTACCACCATGCCTAGATTGTTGTCGTCGTTGTTGTTGTTGTGTGTTTGTGTGTGTGTGCTTCCATTTACTGTGGCTTTTTTTCTGGTATGTATTTGCTTATTTTTTGTGTTTTCTTAGGCATAACTATCCTCCTTGGGTTTGAGTTTTCCTTCTAATATTTTCTATAGGGCTGGATTTGTGAAAACATATTGTTTAAGTTTAGTTTTGTCTTGAAATAACTTTTTTCTCCATCTATGGTAATGGAGAGTTTTGATGAGTATAATAGTCTAGGTAAGTTAGCATCTACCATTTTTAGAGCATGCAAGAACTCTGTCCAGGCTCTTTTAGCTTTTAAAATCTCTATTTAGAATTCTGGTGTAGTTCTAATAGGTCTGCCTTTTGATGTTACTTGGCCTTTTCCCCTTGCAGTTTTTATTATTCTTTCTTTGTTCTGTAGATTTAGTATCTTGATTATTTTGTGATAGGAAGATTTCTTTTCTGATCCAATCTAATTGGTATTCTGTTAGCTTCTTGCATGTTTATCGGCATCTCTTTCTTTAGGTTGGGAATTTTTTTCTACAATTTTGGTGAGAATGTTTTCTGGTCCTTGCAGGTGAACTCTTCTTTTTCTATTCCTATTATTCTTAGGTTAGGCCTTTACATGGTTTGCCAAATTTCCTGGATGTTATGTCAGGAACATTTTAGAATTGACCATTGCTTCATCTGATGTATCAAGTTCTTTTGGCCTATCTTCTATGCCTGACTTTCTTTCGATCTCTTCTATTCTGTTAGTGATGTTTGGATCTGTTGTTCCTATTCTTTTCCCTAGGATTTCTATCTTCAAGATTCCCTCAGTTGGTATTTTCTTTATAGTTTCTATTTCCGTTTTCCAATGTCTTATTTCCTTAGCCTGTTTGATTGTATTTTCCTTTATTTCTTTGGGGGATTTATTCATTTCTTCTTTAATGTCCTCTATTATCTATATAAGATTGGATTTTCTTGTGTTTTAATTGTATAAGGATATCCAGGGCTTGTTGTCATAGGATATGTGCTCTGCATGTTTCATATTGCCCAATTTTGTTGGTTTTGTTCTTACACTGACCTTTAGCCATGTAGTTGTCCTTGGATGTTCTTAAACATCCAAGGACTATTTGCTTGTCCTTATAGCAGGTATTCCTGAAGGAGTGCCACACTTGGTACACCTGGCCTCTGGTGGACATTCTCAGTCTTGATAATGGAACTTGGTGTGCAGGGCAAGTCTCCCAGCAGTTCCCTTGTGGAGGGAATTGAGGGTAGGGAATTAGAGAAAGGATGAAGGCAGGCAGAGAGGTGGTAGGGCAACAGAGTTTGGTGTGGTTAGGATTCTACTCTGGGTTCATGGGTGTGCACTAGAGGACTAGGCAGGGGGATGGGTGCTGAGAAGGGATCTAACCTGTATGTTTCCACTTCAGCAGGACTGATGAAGGCAGGCAGAGAGGGCAATCGGAGAGGTGATGTGACAGTAGAGGTCTGAGAGACAGCAGGGGGTAGGAGAGGAATGAAACCTGTATGCTTCCTGCTCTGCAGGTCAGATAAAGTTTGGGGAATAAGAGGTGGCCAGTCAATTTTTTTCTTACAAATCTTTTTCTATGCATTCAAGAGCTAGGGATTATATGGGCTGAACTTTGTTTTTCTTTTTACATTACATTTGAAACCAGGAAGTATTAGACTTTTTTATTTTTAATTTTCAGTTGCTAAATAAACAAAGTAACATACAGAGTGAGACTTTTATTTAGGCTCATTGCTTCATTGGTAAAGTTTCTCTTCAGCTTCTCTTTTGCTATGAAACTAAGGCTAGGCTTAAACATAATGCCAGAAAGGCATGACAGAGGAACACATGCCCTCAGTGACCTACTTCCTCTAGTCAGGGATCATCTTCTATAGTTATCATTACCTCCCATTGCCTCAAAAATCAACTCAATTATAAGTTTATTAAGGGATTAACACAGTTAGGCCAACTCCCTGGGATCCAATCTCTTCTCCAGAGCTGGACTTCTAGACACTGCATATGAAGACCTAGCCTTCAACACATGATCCATGTTATGGGATATTTCATGCCCAAATGATAACAGTAAGCCTACAATGGACTCTGAATTCCCAAGTGAAGAAGACAGTTTTGCATAAGGGGCAATTATAGCTTTTCTGTTTTTGTTGTGTGTTTTTGTTTGTGTTGTTTTGTTTTAATTAATTTATTTTTTTCACATTCCCCCTTTTATTGGGAATAAGTATTTTTCTCACATCATATATCCTAACTATGGTTTCCCTTCCTTCTTTTCCTCCCAGTTCCTTCCCACCTCACCTCCCATTGGATCTACCACTTTTTCTCTCTCATTACAAGATAGACAGTATTTTGTGGGATGACATTAAGGTACAATATAAGATAGTACACACACATACACACACTCACACTACACACACACACACACACACACACACACACACACACACACATTTACAATAGTACAAAATAAACAAAAAGAAAGGAAAAAGCCCAGGGAAAGGACTAATAAGAGACAAGTAGATGAAGAGATTCTCTCATGTGCACACTCAGGAATTCCATAAAAATACTGAACTGGAAGTCATGGTATATACCTAAGGTACTTATAGGGTAAAAAGTGAGAAAAATATAAATAAAATAAAGTAGCAAATAAGATAAAATTAAACAGAAAAAAGGAAAAGAAAAAAGATATAAAAAAGAATAAAAAGCCCTGACACAGCATTATGAGGTAAGGAACATTTAAGAAAAGTAGTGTTAGTTTTATATTGCCCATTTGGCTATCTTTAAGAGCTGTTTGTTTTCACAGTAAGAGGACTTGAGGATAAACAAAATTTTCATTTGCAAGCAGTTATCTGTTAGACATATCTTCTGACTTAGGGATGAAGACATGGGTCCACTTCTTCCAGCTCTAACATGCCATCTGATACAGTCCTATTCAGGCCCTCTTTATGTCATCTAAAAGATCATCATCTTATGCTGTGAGTTCATATGTACATAGATTCTGTTGATGTAAGTGCCTTTGTTTTATTGTTGTCCTCCATCTTTTCTGGCTTGTAGATCTTAATGTCCTCTTCTGATTGACAGCCTGAGCACTAAGGTAAGGAATTTGATAGAGACATTCTCTTTAGGTCTGATTGACCTGAAGTCTCTCATTCTGTACAGAATTTCTGACTATGGGTCTTCGTATTTGTTTCTGTGTGCTACAGTAAGAGGCTTCTCTGATGAACATGAATTGGACAATGTTCCATATGTTTGTTTAATTTTGTGAAATAATTTGTGGAGTATTGGCATTAACAAGTCTTTGAAAGTCAGAATTCTGTGCTAAAAACATCTGTCCCTGAGCTTTTTTGGGGAGGGTGAGGTGTTAAGAGACTTTTAATGACTGTTTCTATTTAGCTAAGGATCATAGGTCTATTTTTTTCTTTTTTTTTATTCGATATAATTTTTTATTTACATTTCAAATGATTTCCCCTTTTCTATTATCTTAATTTAATTTTGATAATTGATAAATATCAAAAAATTAACTTTAACATTTTTTTAAAAGATTTTTCAACTTAGTAGAGTTCAGGTTTTTAAAGCATGTCCTTGTGAGTTTTGGAATTCCTCATTATTGGTTTTTATGTCCCCTTCTGATCCCTAGCTCTGTTAATTTGGATATCGTCTTTCTACCTTCAGGTTAATTGAGGTAAGAATTTGTCATTCTTTTGTCTGATATTAGAATGGCTACTCCAGCTCGTTTCCTAAGACCATTTGCTTGTAAAAATGTCTTCCAGCCTTTTAGTCTAAGGTAGTGTTTGCCTTTAACACTGAGGTGTGTTTCCTGTATGCAGCAAAATGTAGGGTCCTGTTTCCTTATCCAGTTTGTTAGTCTATGTCTTTTTATTAGGGAATTGAGTCCATTGATGTTAAGAGATATTAAGGAGTAGAGACTATTACTTCCTGTCATTTTTGATGTTATTTTTATATTTGAGTGGTTATCTTCTTTTGGGTTTGATGAAAGAACATTACTATCTTGCTTTTTCCAGGGTGAAGTTTCCCTACTTGTATTGGCATTTTCCACCTATTATCCTCTGTAGGGCTGGGTTTGAGGAAAGATATTATATAAATTAGGTTTTGTCATGGAATATCTTGGTTTCTCCATCTATGGTGATTGAGAGATTCCTGGGTATAGTAGTCTTGGTTGGCCTTTGTGTTCTCTTAGAGTCTGCATGAGATCTGCTCAGGATCTTCTTGCTTTCATGGTCTCTGGTGAGAAGTCTGATGTGATTCTGATAGGTCTTCCTTTATATGTTACTTGGCCTTTTTCTCTTACTGCCTTTAATATTCTTTCTTTTTTTAGTACATTTGGGGTTTGATTATTATGTGACAGGAGGTATTTCTGTCTGGCCCTATCTGTTTGGATTTCTGTAGGCTTCTTGTATATTCATGGGCATCTTTCTCTTTAGGTTAGGAAAGTTTCTTCCATAATTTTGTTGAAGATATTTGCTGGCCCTTAAAATTGTAAATCTTCACTCTCATCTATACCTATAATCCTTAGGTTTGGTCTTCTCATTGTGTCCTGGATTTCCTGGATGTTTTGGGTTACAAGCTTTTTGCATTTTGCATTTTCATTGACTGTTGAGTCAATGGTTTCTATGGTATCTTTGGCATCTGAGAATCTTTCTTCTATTTCTTGTATTCTGTTCATATTTGCATCTCTGGCCCCTGGTTTCTTACCAAGGTTTTCTATCTCCCAAGTTATCTCCCTTTGTGATATCTTAGTTGTTTCTACTTCTGTTTTTAGATTCTGGATGGTTTTGCTCAGTTCCTTCACTTGTTTGTTTGTGTTTTCCTGTAATTCTTTAAGAGATTTTTGTGTTTCCTCTTTCATGATTTCTGCCTATTGCCCCAAGTTCTCCTGTATTTTTTAAGTGATTTTTGCATTTCCTCTTTATTGGCTTTTATCTGTTGACCCATATTCTTCTGAATTTCTTTAAATGATTTTTGAGTTTCCTTTGTAAGGTGTTCTAAATTTTGATCCATTTTATCCTGTATTTCTTCAAGAGATTTATTTATGTCCTTCTTGTGTTCCTCTAACAGCATCATGACAAGTGATTTTTAAATCCAAATCTTGTTAATCTTGTGTGTTGGGGTAGCCAGGACTTTCCGTTGTTGGAGAATTGGGTTCAGATGCTGCCATATTGCCTTGATTTCTGTTAGTAAGGTTCCTACGTTTGTCTGTTGCCATCTGGTTATCTTTGGTGTTAGTTGGTCCTATTGTCACTGACTGGTTCTTGAACCTCCTGTGAGTCTGTAAGACTATTTCTGCACCACTGGATGACTGGGTTTTCCCTGGCACAGTTTGCTGATATGCTGCCCTACTCTTGGGTGCCATTGGAGCCCTGGTGTCTCTTGCCCCAAGCAATACTCGGGTTGTCTCTGTGAACCTAGTGCTGCCCATCTGCTCTGTCAGGGAGCGAAGATGGTGGATGCTGTGGGAAACTTTTCCAAGTGTAGATCTGTCTGTATCACAAAAGTCTCCTGATAGGGCTGGCACACAGATAGTCTGCAGAACTGCCCAGGCCCTGGGTGCAGGCAGAAGCCTGATGGGCTGAGACCCAAGCTATGTTAGACTCAGGATATGTCTGTATACCTGGCACTGCCTGTCAGATCAGTCTGGCATCCAGGTGGCAAGATGGTGGAGACCCCCTCCAGATGCAGATCAGTCTGCATGGCAAATGTCACCTAACAGGGCTGACACACAGACAGACTGAAGATTTGTCCAGGCCCTGGGTGTATGTAGAAGCTTGACGGACTGAGACCCAAGCGCTGTTAGACTTGGGATATGTCTGTGTACCTGGCGCTTCCTGTCAGATCTGTCTGGTGTCTGATCTAGGATTATTTATTTCTTGTGTTTTCCTGGCTGTGTTCATCTCTGTTCATTGGAGTCTTTTCTTTCTACTTAGATTAAAATTTTTGCTGAGTATAATAGTCTTGTCTGGAATCTTTGCTTTCTTATACTTTGTAGAACATCTATCCATGCCATTCTAGCAATTACAGAAGTCAGGTGTTATTCCAACAGGTCTTCCTTTACATTTTATTTGGTCTTTCCCCCTTGTAGCTATAAATATGTCTTTCTTTGTTTTCTATTTGTGTGTTTTCTTATTTGTCAAGAGTAATTTCTTGTCTGGACCAGTCTATCTAGTGTTATTTATGCGTCTTGTACCTTAATAGACATTACTTTCTTTAGGTTAGGTGAATTCTCTTTGAGATCTTAAGCTTCCTTACATCCTTCTCCAGAAAATAAACTCTAGAACAAAAAGTAGTAATACACTATAAGGCAGTAGATGATAAGACATAATTAAACTCTGGGATGACATAAATAAAACAGAAACAAAAAAGAAATCAATGAAAAAAAGGAGTTGGTGCTTTGAGAGTATTAATAAGACTAATAAATGCTCTTCCAAATCACTGAAACTGAATATCCTTTGTACCAGGCATATATATATATATATATATATACTTAGATTTACCATTAAATTTGACTGAGGTGTCTATTTCTTCTATTGTGTTTTCAGTGTCTGAAATTCTTTCTTCTATCCCTTTTATTTTATTGTTGAGAGTTGCATCTGAGGTTTCTGCTTGATTTCCTTATTTTTTTTCAATTTGAGATTTTCCTCAATGTTTTTTCTTATTGATACTATTTCCATATTTCATGTCTTGTAACTTTTATTTATTCCCTTCTACTGTTTTCTTCTTTTAGTAGATTTCTTCTTTAAGGACATCTATCATATGCACAAAGGATATTTAAAGTCTTTGTTTTGTGCTTCAGTTATGTAGAAATTCTCAGGGCCTATTGTGGTAGGGTTGTTGATTTCTAGTGGAGAAACAGTTCTCTGGCTGTATTGTGTTTTAATGATACCATCCATGCATATGAACATGGGTTGATTACAGCTCTTGGTGCTGATATCTGGTCTTGTCTTTGTTAGCCCTCCTGTCCCTGCCTTGATATTTATTGGTCCTTCTAATTCTTAGGATGGTGTGGCATCTCTGTGTTGCCTAGTAGGGATTCTGATAGGTGTGGCTACACAGGCTTCTGTGACAAATGCGTCTCTAGGTATTGAGAGCTGACAATTAGGGGATGGGAATGGGCTGGGGTCTTTAAGAGGTCTACAGGAAGGAGGAAAGTAAAGTGTTTCACCAGAACCTGATGAGACTCCTGGCAATCAATGGTGACAGAGAGTGAGGAGAGATCACTATAAGTAGTCTAGCACAAAGCAGGCTTTGAGGCCATGGGCTGGATATTGTGGAAAGAAGTGAAGACCTTAAGCTCACCTACTTGCTTCTCTGGAAGGTTTGTCTAGCAGAGACCAAGAGAGAGTCTTCTGATGTTGGGGGCTAGAATAAGAGGATGAGAGAGGGCAGGGAAGTTGAATGAGAAGATTTTCATGATCTGTTGGAGATAAAGACAGAGAGAAAGGGAGTGCTGGTAGTGGCCTGCTACGGAGTATGGGTGGTACATGGTTTTTGGGTTTAGAAGAGATAAGGGAGAGGAAGAAAGTAGTAGGCTGACTTTTAGATTCCCTGGTTGAAGTAGCCTACAGGTTTCTAGGAATGTCTATCGGAGTCAAAGACTTGGATAAACCAATGAATGGAAGATATTTCTAACAACAAAACCCTATAATCATGAAGATTGAAAGTAGAACTTCGGAGGGCTGAGAAAAACCTTAAGAAATGTTCAACATCATTAATCATTAGGGAAATGCAAATCAAAACAACCCTGAGATTTCACCTCACACCAGTCAGAATGGCTAAGTTCAAAAACTCAGAAGACAGCAGGTGTTGGCGAGGATGTGGAGAAAGGGGAACACTCCTCCACTGCTGGTGGGATTGCAAGATGGTGCAACCACTTTGGAAATCAGTCTGGCGGTTCCTCAGAAAACTGGGCATGACACTTCCTGAAGATCCTGTTATACCACTCCTGAGCATATACCCAGAGGATTCTTCAGCATGCAATAAGGACACGTGCACCACTATGTTCATAGCAGCCCTATTTGTAGTAGCCAGAAGCTGGAAAGAACCCAGGTGTCCTTCAGCGGAGGAATGGATACAAAAAATGTGGTATATTTACACAATGGAGTACTATTCAGCCATTAGAAACAATGAATTCATGAAATTCTTAGACAAATGGATGGAGCTGGAGAACATCATACTAAGTGAGGTACCCCAGTCTCAAAAGATCAATCATGGTATGCACTCACTGATAAGTGGATATTAGCCTAGAAACTTTGAATACCCAAGACATAATCCACAAATTAAATGATGTCCAAAAAGAATGGAGGAGTGACCCCCTGGTTCTGGAAAGACTCAGTGCAAGAGTATAGGGGAATTCCAGAACAGGGAAGCTGGAAGGGGTAGATGGAGGAACAGGGGGAGGGAAGAGGGCTTATGGGAATTGTGGGAGTGGGGACCCAGAAAAGGGGAAATCCTTTGAAATGTAAATAAAAAATATATCAATAAAAAATAAAATAAAATAAAATAAAATAAAAATAAAATAAAATAAAATGAAATAAAAAAGAAAGTATGGCTGGGAGAGGGGCACCCAGGAGGCCGGCTGGGAGGAGTCAGTGTGCTCTGGTGAGTCTAGCAGGCCTCTGCGGGAGCCTTCAGGTGTCTGCTTCAGGATCTGAACAGCCTGGGCCACAGCACTCTGTCTCCAGGAAGTGCAAGAGGCACCCAATTCCAGGTGTGCACCTGGAGGCACCCAATTCTCCTTTAACAGCTTGTCCTGGATACCCCATCACACCAGAAAAATAAGATTTGGATTTAAAATCACTGGTCATGATGCTGGTAGAGGAACACCTGAAGGATATACTTAAAGAAATTCAGGAGAAAATGGATCAAAAGTTAGAGGCCCTTCCAAGGGAAACACAAAAATCATTGAAAGAAATTCAGGAGAATACAAAAGCCAGGATACAAAGAGAAGACCAAACCTAAGGATTATAGGCATAGATGGGAGTGAAGATTTACAACTTAAAGGGCCAGCAAATATCTTCAACAAAATTATGGAAGAAAACTTCCCTAACCTAAAGAGAGAGATGCCCATGAATATACAAGAAGCCTACAGAACTCCAAACAGACTGGACCAGAACAGAAATACTTCCCGTCACATAATAATCAAAACACCAAATGCACTAAACAAAGAAAGAATATTAAAGGCAGTAAGAGAAAAAGGCCAAGTAACATATAAGGGAAGACCTATCAGAATCACAGAAGACTTTTCACCTGAGACTATGAAGGCTAGAAGATCCTGGGCAGATCTCATGCAGACTCTAAGAGAACACAAATGCCAGCCAAAACTACTATATCCAGCAAAACTCTCAATCACCATAGATGGAGAAACTAAGATATTCCATGACAAAACCAAGTTTACCCAATATCTATCCACAAATCCAGACCTATAAAGGATAATAGGAGGAAAACACCAATACAAGGAGGGAAACTTCACCCTGGAAAAAGCAAGATTGTAAACTTCTTTCATCAAACCCAAAAGAAGTTAACCAATCAAATTTAAAAAATAACATCAAAAATGAGAGGAAGTAATAATCACTATTCCTTAATATCTCTTAACATCAATGTGCTCAATGCCCCCAATAAAAAGACATAGACTAACCGACTGGATATGTAAACAGGACCCTATATTTTGCTGCTTACAGGAAACACAGGGTCAAAGACAAACACTACCTTAGAGTAAAAGGCTAGAAGACAATTTTACAAGCAAATGGTCTCAGGAAACAAGCTGGAATAGCCATTCTAATATCAGATAAAATTGACTTTCAACCCAAAATCATCAAAAGAGACTCTGAGGGACACTTCTTGCTGGTTAAAGGAAAAATACAACAAGAAGAACTCTCAATCCTGAACATCTATGCTCCAAATGCAAGGGCACCCTCATTCATAAAAGAAACTTTACTAAAGCTCAAAGCACACACTGCACCTAACACAATACTAGTGGGTGACTTCAACACTGCACTTTCCTCAATGGACCGATCAGGAAAACAGAAACTGAACAGGGACACAGTGAAACTAATTGAAGCTTTGGACCAATTAGATTTAACAGATATATATAGAACATTCTATCCTAAAGCAAAAGAATATACCTTTTTCTCAGCACCTCACGGTACCTTCTCCAAAATCGACCATATAATTGGTCACAAGACAGACCTCAACAAATGTAAGAAGATCGAACTAATCCCATGCCTCCTATCAGATCACTATGGAGTAAAAGTGGTCTTCAATAGCAACAAAAACAACAGAAAATCCACATACACGTGGAAACTGAACAATATTCTACTCAATGATTCCTTGGTCAAGAAAGAAATAAAGAAAGAAATTAAAGACTTTTTAGAATTTAATGAAAATGAAGACACAACATACCCAAATCTATGGGACACAATGAAAGCAGTGCTAAGAGGAAAACTCATAGCCCTGAGTGCCTCCAAAAAGAAAATGGAGAGAGCATACACTAACAGCTTATTGACACACCGTAAAGCCCTGGAACAGAATGAAGGCAATTCCCCCAGGAGGAGTAGAAGGCAGGAAATCATCAAACTCAGGGCTGAAATCAATCAAGTAGAAACAAAGAGAACCATACAAATAATCAACAAAACCAGGAGCTGGTTCTTTGAGAAAATCAACAAGATAGATAAACCCTTAACCAGACTAACCAAAGGGCACAGAGACAGTATCCAGATTAACAAACTTAGAATTGAAAAGGGAGATATAACAAGAGAAACTGAGGAAATTAAAAAAAATCATCAGATACTACTACAAAAGCCTATACTCAACACAACTGGAGAATCTGGAGGAAATGGACAGTTTCCTAGACAGATATCAAACACCAAAATTAAATCAGGATCAAATAGATCATCTAAACAGTCCCATAATCCCTAAAGAAATAAACGGGGTCATAGAACGCCTCCCAACCAAAAAAGCACGGGACCAGATGGCTTCAATGGAGAATTCTATCAGACCTTCAAAGAAGACCTAACACTAATACTCTTCAAACTATTCCACAAAATAGAAAGAGAAGGAACCCTACCCAACTCGTTCTATGAAGCCACAATTACCCTGAAATCAAAACCACACAAAGATCCAACAAAGAAAGAGAACTTCAGGCCAATTTCCCTTATGAATATCAATGCAAAAATACTTAATAAAATTCTTGCCAACCGAATCCAAGAACTCATCAAAACGATCATCCACAATGATCAAGTAGGCTTCATCCCAGGGATGCAGGGATGGTTCAATATAAGGAAATCCATCAATGCTATCCACTACATAAACAAACTCAAAGAAAAAAAAACATATGATAATCTCATTAGATGCAGAAAAAACATTTGACAAAATTCAGCATCCTTTCATGCTAAAAGTCTTGGAAAGAACAGTAATTCAAGGTCCATACCTAAACATCCTTAAAGCAATATACAGCAAACTGGTAGCTAACATCAAATTAGACAGAGAAACTTGAAGCAATCCCACTAAAATCAGGGACTAGACAGGGCTGTCCTCTTTCTCCCTATCTTTTCAATATAGTACTTGAAGTTCTAGCTAGAGCAATTAGAAAACATAAGGAGGTCAAGGGGATACAAATTGGAAAGGAAGAAGTCAAATTACCACTATTTGCAGATGAAATGATAATCTACTTAAGTGACCCAAAAACCTCCACCAGAGAACTCCTACAGCTAATAAACAACTTCAGTAAAGTGGCCGGTTATAAAATCAACTCAAGCAAATCAGTTGCCTTCCTATACTCAAAGGATAAGCAGGCTGAGAAAGAAGCTAGGGAAATGACACCCTTCACAACAGCCACAAACAATATAAAGTATCTTGGTGTGACTCTAACCAAACAAGTGAATGATCTATACGACAAGAACTTCAGGTCTCAGAAGAAGGAAATCAAAGAAGACCTCAGAAAATGGAAAAATCTGCCATGTTCATGGATCGGCAGGATTAATATAGTTAAAATGGTCATCTTGCCAAAAGCGATCTATAGATTCAATGCAATCCCCATCAAAATCCCAACTCAGTTCTTCACAGAGTTAGGAAAAGCAATTCTCAGATTCATCTGGAATAACAAAAAACCCAGGATAGCTAAAACTATTCTCAACAACAAAAGAAATTCTGGGGGAATCAGTATCCCTGACTTCAAGCAATACTACAGAGCAATAAACAAAGGAGCCAAAAACATCCAGTGGAAAAACGCCTTTTCAACAAATGGTGCTGATTCATTTGGAGGTCAGCATGCAGAAGAATGTGAATTGATCCATTCTTATCTCCATGTACTAAACGTCACTCCAAGTGGATCAAGGACCTCCATGTAAAACCAGACACACTGAAACTAATAGAAAAGAAATTGAGGAAGACCTTTGAGGACATGGGCATAGGGGAAAAGTTCCTGACCAGATCACCAATAGCTTATGATCTAAGATCAAGAATTGACAAATGGGACCTCATAAAATTACAAAGTTTCTGTAAGGCAAAGGACGCTGTTAAAAGGACAAAACGGCAACCATCAAATTGGGAAAGTATATTCACCAATCCCACATCTGATAGAGGGCTAATATCCAATATATACAAAGAACTCAAGAAGTTAGACCCCAGGAAACCAAATAAACCTATTAAAAATGGGGTACAGATCTAAACAAAGTATTTTCACCTGAAGAAATTCAGATGGCCCAGAGGCACCTTAAGAAGTGCCCAGCATCATTAGTCATTAAGGAAATACAAATCAAAACAACCCTGAGATTTCACCTTACACCAGTCAGAATGGCTAAGGTCAAAAACTCAGGAGACAGCAGGTGTTGCTGAGGATGTAGAGAAAGAGGAACACTCCTCCACTGCTGGTGGGGCTGTAAGATGGTACAACCACTTTGGAAATCAGTCTGGTGGTTCCTCAGAAAACTGGACATGACACTTCCGGAGGACCCTGCTATACCTGTCCTGGGCATATACCCAAAGGATTCCCCGGCATGCAATAAAGACACGTGCTCCATTATGTTCATAGCAGCCTTATTTATAATAGCCAGAAACTGGAAAGAACCTAGATGTCCCTCAAAGGAGGAATGGATACAGATAATGTGGTATATTTACAGAATGGAATACTACTCAGCAATTAGAAACAATGAATTCACAAAATTTTTAGGCAAATGGTTTGATCTGGAAAATTTCATCCTAAGTGAGGTAACCCAATCACAAAAGATTACACATGGAATGCAATCTCTGATAAGCTCTGAATACCCAAGCCTCAAATCGCACAACAAATGACTCCCATGAAGAAGTATGGAGAGGGTCCTGATCCTGGACAGGATTGATCTAGCATTGGAGGGGGATATAAGGACAGAGAAAAAGGAGGGAGGTGATTGGAGAATGGATAGAGAGAAGAAGGTTTATGGGACATATGGGGAGGGGGCATCTGGGAAAGGGGAAATCATTTCGGATGTAAACAAAGAAGATAGAAAATAAAAATATTAAAAAAAAAGAAAATATGGCTGCTCTGATTTAAAGTTGAATGGTATTTCATTATCTTTGTTTAGAATAGACTATTACATTGCCACAGGGCCTATATATCCCCATAGACTGTAGGCAAAAGTACGCACTATAGAAGTGAAATACTTTAAGGAAGACAGTTTGTGATTCGATGTCCTTGGAACTAAAAGGGAAATCCAACAGGGTCAATTTACCCAGACCTTTGGGGGCTCCCAGAGACTGAAGCACTAACCAAAGAGCATATATGAGCTGGACCTAGTACCCATTCCTGACACATCAGGGTTCCTAAATCTGTTGCCTGACTGTGTGGTTCCTCTTCTCCAAACTGGGTATCTTTGTCTAACCTCAGTGGAATAAGATGCACCTAGTCTTGAAGTCACTTAATGTGCCAGGGTAGTGTGATACCTAGAGAGGTTCTAACTTTTATCAGAGGAGAAGGAGAGAAAGGGGGCTGTGTAAGAGGGGAATCTGAAGGTGGCGGAGCAGGGGATACATTTACAGTGCAATTAGGATATGATTTTAATAAATAATTAACGAATAAAATTTATGTCTCTTCTTCATAAATCCAGAGAATGTCACTTTGCTCCCCTCCTCCCACTAGAGCATTTCTGCTCTCCACACAGGGCCAGAATCCTTGCGAGCATCTGTCACCTGAACTCTGTTTATGATCTCCATGGAATGGAGAAGATGACTCAAGCACATTAGCTTTCTCGTCCCCACTCTCTCTCCCCCGGAATGCTCATTTATGGAGGAGCTGGTTTCAGTTCTAAAATGATTACTCTGAGCTTGGCAGGTGGAGCCTGCAGCACAGTAACATTAATGATTTCTGAGGTGATGCTGAGGCCTCAGAGGCTGCCTGGCAGAAGAGCTAGTGGGATACTAATGAGGATCCCAGCGAGACCCTGACTGTTAAAAAGGGGGTGTTCTGGTGTGAGGTGGGCAAGAAATAAATTAGAAACCTTAGTCTCTGTTAAGAATATCAGTGAGTGCAGTTTGTACAGGCTATCAGGAGAATTAATCACCCACAATGACTGGGGTATGTCACAATATTTGGTTTAATTCCATTTACAAATATTTCCACAGAATCATGCATGTTATCAGAAAGAGATGAGAAACACAATCTGAAGTTGATTTGTCAAGGGATGACTTCCGAATGGTGAAAGTCACATTCACTGGAACGCATACACGGGAAGGCAGTTGCTTCCTAATGGATACATAAATTTGCTTAAATATTATAGAAACCTATTATAATCTATTTACCAAGGAATTCATAAACAAGTACCAGGGATGACTACTGGCTAATGAAAACATATGTATATGATCATAGACTATTTTTATAAAATAGAATAATTGAAACATAGAAAATCATAGCCAGTGCATATACATACATAGTTGTTAATCAAGCAAAATAATACTTGAAAAATAATTTGTTTAATAAAAGTCATATAAATATTTTTGAATGGATATGATTATGCTTCTACAAGATTTAACAAAAGAGAAATGTATTTGTATCATTCATGGTAAATATGTCACTGAGTGTGTATCTCCCTTTCCTTGTTGATCATTGGCCTATTAGTTCTAGCAAGGCAGTGGGAGAGACAATGAACAGGGGACTTGAAAGCCCTGTGAGTATGCATGGTGAATGGTGGCATCAGGACCACGTGTCAGTAGTGGGGTCAACTTACTTAGGGGGATTGAAGGTTTATAACGTTTCGAGATATCAAGTGTAGGGACATTCAGACTAGGCAAGGGTCATTGCCTCGGGGCTAGATGTACCTGGAAAACCTCATTAACATGGTGAAGATTTTCAGGAATCTCAGATGGTGGCTGAAGAAGTTTTGTCAGGAGAGAGGAAATTGATCCTATAAACTGATTGAGGGGATGTGACATTCCTCAGACAGAGGCAAGTGTTGGGCTTGGAATCCCCAGGACAAGGTCAGACAAAAAGAAAACCTGCTAACAAGGGAGTCTCTCACTTTGTGCTGAACTCAGAGGTTATCTGGGCTTCAGCATTAAGTAAAAGCTTTCCCAAAACTGAGAAGTGCTTTAAAAAAACGAAAACAAGAAATGTGAATATGCTTATAGGAAGTTCTACGTTAGTGAATGTGTTCTTGTCTCACTGACTTTTTGTTAACCATTTCACAGTGTTTATCTGCAACAGTCTCAGCTCTCATCCAAGTCTCTGTATCTCTGTTCCCAAATTGCTACATTAATCAAGATTGATGTCATAATCTGTTAGTTTTAATTTGTCATAGGTTAAATATAGTCTAAGAGATAGGAAAGTGTAACTTCACATTACTGCCAAGAGTTTGGAGAGCTTTCAAAAACTCAGCATATATATATATATATATATATATATATATATATATTGTGTGTGTATGTGGTGTGTATGTGTGTATGTGTGTGTGTATGTATGTGTGTGTGTGTGAGAGAGAGAGAGAGAGAGGGGGGAGAGGAAGAGGGGGAGGAGAGGGGGAGGGGAGAGAGAGGGAGGGAGAGGGGGAGGGGGGAGGGGGGAGTGGAGAGGGATGGAGAGGGAGAGAGAGAGAGAGAGAGAGAGAGAGAGAGAGAGAGAGAGAGAGAGAGAGAGAGAGAGAGAGAGAGAGAGATTTTTCCTAACCCTTAACAGAAACACATCTAAGTGTTTTAGTCAGGAAATCACTGGGTGGGGGGGGGGGCTTATTTTTAAATAACTCTTAGAGAAGTCCTTTAGTTGAAAGCATATAGCTTTGGCATTATATATACATGAGGCAGTGCTCACATTTTTGCTTTTGTTTTTGTTTTTGCTTTTTAGCCCTCTGGAGGAGCAGAGCACTGAATATCGTGAGCATCATTTGATGGGTATATCTTTCAGCTGCTTGTTCCTTGCTTGGCTCACCAGTGAGTGGCAATGAGGTGCTCCACCTCTGGCTCCTGGCTTCTGAAGTCGTTTTGAGTGAACATATTTCTCTTTGATGGAGTTGAGTGCCACTAGCATTTACTAGTAGGAGTGACTTCATGATTGGTTGATAACGAGGTTGACCTGAAACTTTTTCCACTTGATTTTCTAAAGCACCAACTAAAGAGTTCACAGGGCGTACCCAGGGCTCCAGCTGGATATGTAGCAGAGGATGGCCTTATCTGGCATCACTGAGAGGGGAGCCCCTTTGTCCTATGGAGGCTTGATGACTCTGGATAGGGAAACACTAGACCACAGAGGCAGGAGTAGGTAGGCAGTTGGGGAGCACCTTCATAGGGGAAGGAGGGAGGAAGAAGGCGATGGGGGCTTGTGGAGGGGAAACTTGGAAGGTTGATAACATTTGTATTGTAAATAAATAAAATAACTGATTTTCTAACTTTTTTTTTTTTAAGAATAGGTTTCCATCCACTTTGCTAGTTCACACATCCTCAGTTTGGTCAGTGCTCTGCTCTGTCCCTCATCTCTTCATCCTCCACACCCTTCCACACTTATCCTTTTTCGTCTTCAAATTACACCCTGTCCATTTTTATTTACCTCTCTTCTAATATCTCCCTCCTTTAAGGTAGTTACCCCCTCCCCCAATATCTCCTTTTTAACTTTCTAGGTTTGTTAGGAACTCAAAGTTAAATCCACAAAACTAAAGTATAAAAGGTAGGACCAAAATATGAGAGAGAGAGAGAGAGAGAGAGAGAGAGAGAGAGAGAGAGAGAGAGAGAGAGAGAGACAGAGACAGAGAGAGACAGACAGACAGAGACAGAGACAGAGCCCGAGACAGACAGACAGAGTTAAGAAAGAGATGCAGCATCTGACTGTGTGGGACTGAGTGACCTCTCTTAAGCCGCCATTGGTTGTGGTACATGTGGTACATGTATTTTATATAATTATTTAGTCATCAGCATTAGTATTTTACACACATTTTCCAAGCCTGTTAAAAATTTTCAAAGGGAAAAGAAATCCTCTTAAATTATAAGGAGTCCTAGAATTCTGCTTCACTAAATCTGCAGAATATGATTGTGTGCTCTCAAATGCACACAATTAGAATGTATAGTTTAAGAAATTGCAGTCCACTCATAGTTAAAGAAGATATTATGAAATTGTTAATAAAACACCAATTCTTCTTTCCTTTGATTTTAAATACTCATGTCCTTGGGTTGGAAGATTGTGTGAGGTCTACAGTAATGGTGCAATTAACTGTACCGTGGTCTGTTAGCCTACTCTCTGATTTTTCAAACTGTCAGCTTATATGTTGACCGCTGACAACATGACCTTGCAGTCCTTAGACAGTTCTGTCACAGCTGAATGCAGACAGCTGTAAGATTAGCTTCAGGAAATTGAGTTCTAGATGAGCAAGGGAGAGGAAGGCCAAAGTTTAGAAGAAAAGGTAAAAAAAAAAAAGCTATTATTGTTCAGAATTCAAAGAAGGGAAGTTGACACTTCCTTTTACAATAACAAATTACATGCCAGGTGAACTACATTGGTTGTGGTACATCTAAGAAGAGAGAAGCATTTATCTCTTTAATCAGAATCATTTTTGCTATGCCCTGTGGTTTCTGATACACCCAGTGCATACAGAGAAGGCTAAAATAAAGGCAGGAAGAAACAATGTTACTTGTATTTATTTTGTTGTTGTTGTTGCTGCTGCTGTTTCAATTTGTATTTTATTTTTTGAAAGTGTTGTGTAGAAGTGGGTGATGTATCATGATCCCATTCACCCTTACCCCCCGCTATGACTCCCCCTTCGATTTCCTCTCACATTTTCTTCCCAAATTCATGTGCTCAAGGTATAATTTATGTTTCAACCTACTGACTCCAGTTACTAATGCCCTTTGGTTCATGGGCATGAGGTTATGTGCTGGGGCATGTGAAACTTCCAAGAGGCCACATAGGACTCAAGCTTATAGGAAATGGAGGAAAACTAGGAAGGTTGTTTAGTACCTAATAGTTATCCCTGAAAAATTATATATATATATTATATAATATATATGTATTATATATATATATATATATATATTTGTGTGTGTATGTTTGTGTGTGCTTGTGTGTGTAGCATTATTTAAACTGAACAGGTTATATCCAGAAAAATATATATTATGCATATATGTATGCATAACCATACACAAATGCAATAACAATTGGTAAAAAGGAGACAACATCATTTACAGGACTACAGGAAGAAGCATAAAAAAGAGGGGATAAAGGGAAGGAAGAATCATAATTTTAATCTGAAAAGTGAAAAAGAAGTATGTCAATGTTCTGATAAATCTTTAAAAACTACAATCAAGTTCTTGAGAGAGATGGAATTTCATAGGTTATGCATCTTGTCTTCATCATAAATATGTGTGAGAAATGCTTCTTAGACATGTTGTAATTTGTATACCATTACAAAGAAAAGGAGAGGGAAACAAATTTGGCAAGAAAATTATGGTGTCTGAACCATACAAGTTGAACCACTATCCCAAGTGTAAAATTTCTGTGACAAACCTGACTGAGAAAGTATTGAGGTGATATTTGAATAAAACATAAGTAACTCATTTAGGCCATTCAAACTGTTTAATTTCTACAACCCAGAAAACCAGCTACTGACAAGCATTATGTTCCTTTAATATCTAACACCATCACTAAATCATTAAACATAAAATTTTGCTATTTTCATTTTCAGATGTCTGTGGTTCATAATGCAGGACCAAGCAAGTTTCTATAGATGACCTTAGCACAGAATCCTGTCCTTAACATGTGTTGGAAGTGATTATTAGCAAAGCCATCAATCCCTTTTCCCTGTGACAGAAACTAAAAGCTATCTTCCAGACATCTTATAAGTAACACATTTCCTGGGTGGAGATTTCATCACCATTCTGTTTCTTGCCATCTGGATGGATCCTCTGTGGCAATGCCTACCCATAAGGACTATTTGGCAATCCCATTTGAAAGTCTGCTTCCAGGAGGGATATTGCTTGTTTCCCTTCGGGAAAGTGACAAAATTCAACACTGAAAGTTCCCCAGCTCCAGGGGCTCTCTGGGAAAGAATTGCATATTTGTAACTTGGGCTGCTTTAGGAAACTGACCTCATGTTCCATCACCATGAACTTCAAGTTGTCTATGCAATGAAGTGTGACAGCAGCTTTAATTGCATGTGAAAACATATTTTATTACAGGGCCATTCATTTGCCCTGCTGGTTAGTTGATGCTCTCCATATGCTACCCTGGAAAGTGTCTTTCAACTTGGAGATATTTCATGATGGACATTTTACTCTGTTATTATAGTGCACAGCTCTAAGTGTACCCTATTCTCTGCCCTACCTCAGCAAAAAAATTTTTTTATCTTATAATTTGTTTGAACAGGGAAAAATGGAATGTGATGAAATTCCACACTATTGGTAAGCCTTTATACATACTATGGAAAGACAACTGCCAAGTTTGACTTTTGAGGAAACTACCTTAAAGAAGTCGAGAAAATTTTTATTAAAAAATATTTAGTATATAAAATAACAAATGATTTCACAAAGAAATCTGCAAAAACAATGTATGGAATTTAAAAATCATGTGCTTATAAAACTTCATATTTACTGTTTCATCAAAGAAAGTTTACACAATGAACATGGTATCCTGAAGGACAAATATACCACAATGCTATTCTTCAAATAGATGTACATTTTAATAGATAATTACAATATTTTTGAATATGTTTTAAGACACAATCAACTTTTAATTATAACCTTTGTGAAAATCCCAGTCTTAGATCTTATTTATCCTACTAGATTTTAACAGATGATATGTTGTGATATCAGATTTATATTAAACTTCCAAGAGATAGAAGGAAGAAAATTTTCTGTATCTAATTTTTAGTACAACTCTATCTTGTAATGTAGAACTTTAGAAGTTTTGATTAAGTATTTAGGAACTAGATGCATGCTATATGCTGGAAAATCTAATAGCAATTGTACCAACTATTTCTCTGTTGAAAAAGTTTAGAATATTTAGTTAATACTTCCAGAATTTGGGGATAAAAAGAGAAGATTTTTTTTTTAAATTTTTTTATTCGATATATTTTTATTTACATTTCAAATGATTTCCCCTTTTCTAGCCCCCCCACTCCCCGAAAGTCCCGTAAGCCCCCTTCTCTCCCCCTGTCCTCCCACCCAAGTAACTTTTACTGCCCAGAGGAGGAATGTTTTAGAAGAAGAAAGATCACAAATATTTCTAAATTTTGTAAGCAGTAGTCTTTTATTAAATCACTTCACCCCTTCTTCAGTTGATCTCTCCCTATAAGGGACTGATTTCAACAATATGTAGTTTTTAAAACTTGCATCAATAGGTTTATTATAATATTTGCATAAATACATGAGATGTATTTTTATCATAAGCACCTCTTCTGCTTTTTTATATTTCTTCCTTGATTCTCTTTTCCATATCTGCTTCCTTCATAACTTTCATTGCCCCTCTTTTATTTTCATGTTCTTTTTTATTGTATTTCTAATTTTAAAAACACATAAATTCCAGTTCTTTGTCTATATGTTTCTTTGCATGGGGATAGCCCCTGGACCATGACCAGCCTACAAGGATCCACATCCTGGAATGAAACTCTCTTCTGTCATTATAAGCTATCAACCATTCATAGCTCCTCAGTTAGAGATTTCAACACAGGAGCTTCTGATCAATGTTGGGTTGTAGATGGGACTGACCTTGTGCAGGTCATATTTAGACAACCACAGCTTCTGTGAGTTTGTTTGAATAACATTCCTAATATCCAGAAGACCCTGTTTTAACCCAGTACTCTTCAGCCCCAGGATGTTATCATTATACCCACTACTTTCAGAAGCACCCCTGAGCCTGTGGGAGTGTATGTGGTATAGAAGCTCTGTTGTGGCTGAGTACTCTATAATTACTTACTCCGAACTCAGACTATTTGTGAGTTCCTGACTTTCCTCCCATCCACTGCATAAAAAAAACTTATATGATGATGACATATGAAAAAGCACACTTTCATTTGGCCTTTTGTCACTTACTCCTAGCTTTCCCAAGATCCTGATTTGGCCCATTCTAAATCCAAGAATTATGAAGTTAATAGAAAATTCACCATCTTGATATTTCTTGTATCTTGAGTCTACCTTTAACATGTTAGCTTTTAGAATATCTATTCTTATTTAGTTTTTATGTGTTAGTCTCTACTGTAACAAATAGTCAAGACCAAGCTCTCATATAGAAAAGTGGTTCATTGAGTCCATAGATTCGGTGGCTGGAATGAGGGACATTTATATGAGCTTGTGGTGAGAATATTGGATGTCAATGGTGAGAGGACATTTGTGAAGAGCCATGGAACAAAAGTGAAACACAAAGGCTTTGCCACCAATCTCATTACTAAAGGCCACATCTCTATTGATCTAAAGGCCTCCTATCCAACTCGACTTTGGAAAGATCCTACCAGCTTCCATTAACATTACTAAGGGGATCAATGAGGTCTGGGAACATTTGTGATTCAGACAAAAACACAGATTCTGATGTAAATTTTGCATAATAAACTGGGAAGTAGTGGATCTAGTGTACAAGACCACCCAGAGACTCATCATACAAACACTGCATATTAGTTTTCAAGTGCATCTTTTCTAGCATAAGCCATATTAACTGTCTGACCTTTGAAATCTTTGTGACTACCTGATGATAGTCTTTGCTACACTATTGGAAATGTCCAATTTCTCTCCTCCCTGAAAGAAGCTTACTTTGACTTTCACAACCCTATATATTAACCTGATTAAAATTCTGTTGTTATTTTGCACATATTAACATCAATATCTTATAATCCACTTAACTCCTTTTGTTTATTCATCTCTTGCTTTTCTGCTATATAGTTTTCCATCCTTGCTTTTATCAGGTGTGTGAATCAGTTTTTAACCTGATAGAAATAGTCTCTACATTACTGGTACATATGATAGCTTTTCCATGTTGCTCTTTTGTCTCCCCTCTTACCCCAACACACACATCAATGTTTCTTTAGCTGCTGATTTTATGGAAACCATAAGCACAAAGCATCTTAAAGGATAATGCCTTCTAAGACAAAATGGTTTCAAAAACTGTACTGTGGTACATTCTAGACTAGATTTTCTGGATGAATTCTTATCTTTCATGATGTCAGAGATACCTGTTTTTTCTTGACTCCAGGGCTTTGGAATTTTGACTCACTGCCAGTGCAATGGGGTCATGCATGGAATTATGTCAGCTTTTACTACACCTTGCCATCTACTTTACTTGTTCCTTGTTTCATGTTCCCTTCAAAGCACATTCTCTCTCTAATTTTCTACCCTCGGCCAAGCATTGCAATGGTTCTGTTTTCATTAGTAAACCACAGTTGAAGAAACCTTAGATTCTGCTAATCCCTCTTTAAACTAGTTGTTTTATGAGATATATGCCCACATACTCAGAGACTGTAAAAGCCTTTGTATTGAATGCAGGGAATTACTATCACTAAAGGTTTATTTCACTATAATTCGGTACCCACATGTATTTATTGAGTTCAAAAGGCAGAAATGGTCAACTTTACTTGTTCAAGCTGGTGCATACTCAGTTCCTTTAGGCTGAAATGGGGATGAGAGTGTGTGTCACTATAGTATTAGCTTTTGTCAGTGATGCTCAAATTTTGCACATAAATGTGCATATGTGAGTATGAGTGCATATTTTCTATAAAGTACACGCAAATCATCTATTAATATTTTATAATTGCTGAATCTGCATTAAGCAAATTTATATGTCTTAGCTGTTTGGAATACCCTGAAAAATCAGCCAAAGAAAGCAAGGGGAAAATCAAATATTTTGCACATTGCTAGTTATGTAAGCAATGGTATGTAAAGTGCTATTCTGTTCCAAATATAATCTGTAAATTACTCATGTTTGATGAGAATGCTTTTTTGACACAAATGCTAAAAGAATGCCACACAAGCAGAAAGTTATTCAAATGACTCTTTTCTGTATTCTTGATTACATCCATTGGGAAGGAGCAAAGCAGATGTGAAGCTGTACTAGACAACCATTGTTTTGTCTTGCTCACAATACTTTCAATTTTATTTAGCAAACAATGCCAAAACTTCTTTGGGAAGTGTTTCCAAAATCTGGGCTGATACCTAATCCATCGCTTGCTCTTCCATTACTGTCAGCCAATCACCAAGTTTCACTTGCTCTTGTTCACTGGACATAGAGTAGCTGCCTTTAGGATGGCCATCTTGCCTTAATAAACTAAATAAGAGTTCTTTTTAATTGAAACTAAAAAGAAATCAATTGGTCACAAAATAAAAAAGATGTAGCACAGACAGCATGTGAGAAACATAGTCTCTGAGCCCAGACTTTCTATATGGTAACATGGCTGGATGGATGTGTTTCTGAACATCTTTTGTCCCTTATATCAGATTCCTAATTGGGAAATTATGAATGATAATATTACATGCTTTGCAGGTACTGTCAGTGCTAAACAACATGCTAAAATGAATGAGTTTTGTTTTGGTTATTACTTTTATTTGTGGCACTGGGAATGAAACACAGGATCTTCTGCATTCTAGGCAAGCATGTCTACCACTGAATTGTATCTCCAGAGAAAAATAAATGAATGTCAGTCCCCACAGTGCAACCTGGAGCTGAACTTAGAATCACCTCACCTATAGTCAGATGTATTAACCACACCCCAGGCCTCAAGACTTGGTATTCCTGAATGTATTGTGTTTAGATATCCCTCAATGGCATTTGCCTAAGCTTGAAGGTCATGCATATGATACAGCCAATGGGTATTCTGACCCAAGATCCGATAGAGAGCATCTCAAACCTGGCAAACAGTATAGTAAACCATAGAGAAAGACAGCCAGCAGCCAGAATTATTTGATCATTTGAATGCAACTCAATTTGCAAACATGTGGCTTCTCTATTCCCTTAGTCAACATACATGTGGCATCTCTGTCAGTCTCTCATAAGATCATTACATACAAAGGACATAGGATAAAAGGATTGCTATTTCTATAGCAAGGACCCATGACCAGCTAATATAATTATCAAAAGAAAATCTGAGTACCATGCTCAGTGACATATTCAGAATCTGATTTTGATACGCTTATAATGCATCAAGTACAAGTCAGGCCTTCAGCTAGCGAAACAAAGGGTTATCTTTGCACTGACAGAGGAGACTATTTAATAGAGACATTAGTTCAGGTATCTAAACAACTGTTATTATCTCATAATTTGGCGGCTAGAATCCAAGATTAAGGTGCTAGGAAACACTGGGAATGATTAGTGCCCCCGCCCCTTACCTTCATGGCTTGCATAGAATTTGAGTCTCTCTATGTCCTCTCATGGGGTCTTCTTTGTAAAACGAGAGTAGCGAGATCTATACTGCTTTTGTCTTTTCTTAAGAAGACACCAGTCCTGTGAGATCATGGATTAGATGTTACCCTTACAAACTTAATTAACATATTCTGGAAATATGTCCAACTGAAGTCACTCCTAGTGTTAAGTCTGAAGTATTTGACTATGAGGCTGCATTGTTCAGTAGACAGAAGATACTGAGTTCGGGGGCGGGGGTGCATGGTGGAATAATTAATTCTTGCATGGTATATAAAAGTTTCTGTTCATTCAGCGAAGTTTAACTTTTGAAGTGGAAGCTCAAGGCAGCGTTTTATAAGAAAACAAATTCTTAGCAAAACATAGTCTAAAAGACACTTTATAAGGAAAATTTTATTTTTAATATAAAGCCAAAAGGCTTGTTTATGACCCACTTTATAGAAAAACTGTTAGGGAATCAGCTGTGGGCACTGAGACAAAGCAAATATATAGTAATATAAAAGAGTGCGGCTGAGCTGAACCTGTGGGCAATATCTCTAGCAGAAAATTCTGTGGAGTTTATAAGAAAATTTGGCCAAGAGCATAAAACATTTTACAAAATTAAGTAATCAAAAAATCTCATTCATTACACCTGAGAACAAATTGAGTAGACAAAGGACTAACTATGTCAATGAATTGATTAAAGCCTTTGTGACTTCCAGCAATAAGAAGAGAAAGCTTCTAGGCTTGTCTGTCAGTAGAAAAGGTTGTGTTTGTGCTTCTTGAGAAACTGAATTCAGAAACAGAATGCTCACAAAAAACAAAAACAAACAAAAAAACAACCAAAAAATAATGAGAACAGAAAAAGAGACCTCTGCAGACTTGATATGTACAAATGGTTTTTGATAATCTCTAAAGCTCTGAGAACTCCATGCAAGTGTGTTTACATTTTGAGGAAACTAGGAAAAGTTTTACCTGTCAGCTCCTTCCTGGAGTACATCATGACTCTAGCTCTCCTTAACCTTTCATCAGTTCTACTCCTTTTAAATATAATTACCAGATCTCCATTTTATAGAATTACTGCACAATTATTATTTGGGTTTGTGTGTGTGTGTGTGTGTGTGTGTGTATCTGTGTGTGTGTGTTTTGTTTGTTTTGACTTCTGAAACAGTGCAGTAGCTAGTTCAGGTTTGCATGAGGGCGTTTTCATTTTGGCCAGTTCACTGTTAGCCCTGTAAAGCTGGGCAGGTGCAGACTCTTCTACTTTTGCCATTTTGGTCATTGCTTTTCTTTAATCATTATTTATTCTCATTGAAAATAGATTCTTCTCTCATAATCCTCACCACAGTTTCTCCTCTCTATCTCTTCTCTCCTCTAGATCCAATGCCTCACTGTTTCCCTTCAGAAAAGACCAGGTCTCCAAGAGACAACAACTAAATACAATAAAACAAGATACATGAAGACAAGCCCTCATTTTGAGGCTTGGAAACCCCTGTGAGTTGAATGGCAAGGCTTTCGATCAGTCTCCTGGGTTATCCTTGCGTTTATTTCACCCAGATGATTCTTTTAGTCTAATAGAATGTAAAGACTTTTTTAACCTTTAAAAATATGTTTTTAAAATGGCATTTTAATAATGAGACATGATGCTTTAATATGAAAATATACATGTATTATTTTTTATTACATTTAATTTTTAACAGTCCAGCTGTTTTCCTTCTCCCAGTTCCCTCTGTCATAGTTCTTCACTGCATTCCTCCTCTCCACTGTCTTCAAGAGGATGTCCTCCCCACCACCAGACCTCCACACTCCCTGGGTCCTCGAGTCTCTCGAGGGCTAGGCAACCTTCTCTCACTGAGAACAGACCAGGCAGTCCTCTGCTGTATATGGGTTGCAGGTATGATGTGAGGGGGGCAGTACCAGCTTCTGTATGCTGCCTGGTTGGTAGCTCAGATTCTGAGAGATCTCAGGGGTCCGGGTTAGTTGAGACTGCTGATCTCCCTATGGGGTCGCCCTCCTCCTCAACTTTCCTTTTAAAGTGGCATTTTAATAATAAGGCATGATGCTTTAATCTGAAAAGATCCACATATTGTTTTCTGATATAAAAAGTGTTCCATTCATATGATTGAACTAGTTTCTCATTTTAAAAAGTCTATTATAATGTACTAAAACTGTAATTTCTCATTTACATAGTCTGAAATATTATGCTTTCTATATTTTGGCCTCTTACCTCCTGATGAGGCTTTTCTTTAATTAGCACTGTTGGAGCTCAACTTTCTCAAGCTTGATTTCAGAGAAACTACATTAACATCTCTAATGATCACATCTATAGAAGGATGGTCAATTACCTAATTATGTTTAGTTTAGGTATGTAAGAACAGAAGCTCTAAGCATGTTATTTACAAACATAAGCAACACACAAAAGCATTAATTCAACAATCTACAAAGAAATTCATCCCCGTTTTACAATGCTTGAATGCAATTTCTTGGAAATAGTGAGAAAAAGAATACAAAAACACAATGAAGATAAATTCCTGTGTGGTTTTGTAAAAATAAATAGAATACAATATCAAACAATTGGAAGAAGACAATTTGAAAAGAGACTTCTTACAGAAAAACATGGAGTTCAGAGGAGGCAGAAGTTTTAAGTGTCTTAGTAAAAAAAATTGTTCAACCCAGACTCAGAAAAAGACATCAGCAAGGAACAAAATAAATGTGTTCCTCACTAACAAACTCTAAAAGAAGTCACCTTGTTTAGACTGTTTTAAATAGGAATTTTATAACAATAAGGAATGTAAATATTTTTGTTAAGACTAAAGAGTTTTGCAAACAGTATGGATTAATATATGCACATATATGTAAGTGTATGTATATAGTTTTTAAATGATTAAATTTTAAAAAGGAAAATAGAGTCACATATCCCTCATCCTAAGAAGTATAAAGACAAATACCGAAGACAGTGACATGCATCACCTATCACTAAAAGAGATCATTTAAATCAAGCTATAGAAAAATAGGGAAATACACTGAAGAAAAATCTAAGTTGTTTCCTAAAAATGTCTATGTGGCTGCATGGAAATGTGAAGGCAAACAGAGTACTGGCAACAAGTATACAACCAAACATCAGAGGGACCAGTCACCTCAATGCAGGCCTTATAACCACACCAATCAAATTCAAGCTGTAAGAGAATATATTTGGAAACATGAACCACTTATATTTTAAAAAAATATAGAAAACCCTTCAAACATAACTTTGTAGATGGTGAACACTAAGCAGGGGACGATGGATGGGAAACTTTCTGAGCAGCGGAGTACTTGCTTAACACATTGAATATACTAGATTGGATCTCCATCAGGAAAAAATGAGGGAAAATGTATGTGTATTGGTTATCGATATATAGTAATAAAATTAAAGCAGAACAGTTTTATAAATGTAGAATAAACATTAGTTAAAATAAAATTACTAGAAATTTGCAGGGATATTTTATAGTGAAATTATTTCAATCCACCAAGCAATTGTATGAATCTTAAATATCTATATGAAGGAAAATTGTAAATCATCTTCATATAGCCTATAGTAGTTATTATAACATAAATGTTGTGTAAGTAGTTGTCATTTATTATTTGTTCAGAAATAATGGCAAATTCTGCATGTATTCATTAAATGTGCAATCCACTTTTCCCTATATTCCTCATTATCATAAGAGATGAATATTTATATAATCCAAAATTTTCATCATTCTCCTGGGTTGGTATACATTTCTATTTTAAGATAATTTAAGATAAACAAATATATTTTGATAAGACAGATACAGTAGATAGAGAAAAAATATGTATTTTTTTCTGACAACATTGTTTGTAAACACAACAAGTAAGATAATGAGTCTTCTCATTGAACAAAGTAGAATGAAATGTGTGTGTGTGTCTGTGCATGCATGTGTTGTTGTGTGTATACATACGTATATTATAATATGGATATATGCTCACAATCTATAATGCTTCTTTAATAACTGTATGGTATCTTAATCTTATTCTCAGCTACAATGTGATTATATTGAAGCAAATTATTGGTGCATGTACATTTGGTTTTTCTGTACTGAAAATCATAAGGTAATAAGAAAACAAATCCAACTAGAACACTATCGCAACAGTCTGAGGAAGAAACACACATTGTTTGTACTAGTGAGAGACAAATAGAAGAAAAATAACTACTTGATATATTTTTAAATGCATTCATGCATATGCAAATAAAAATACAGGTAATATATTTGTATTGAAAATTTTAAATACATTTTACTGTGTATGTAAAGTATGCATACATTCTCATAGGGTGGCTATGAAGGGTGCAAACCCAAACATGATGAAAATCATGAGGCTAGTAATATGATGGTTGTGCTGATGGGTATTATGGTGCTGCTACTGATGAAAGGTAGAGCATATATCCATTCGCACTGCCCCAAGTAAAGAACCATGTAGAGCAGTTTACATATAATTGATCTGGATAGGAACAACAATATGAAGCATCCAGTATTTCCAGAGCTCCCAGGAACTAAACTATCAATCAAAGAGTACACATGGAGGAACCCAAGGCTCAAGCTGCATATGTAGCAGAGGGTGGCTTTGTTCAACATCAAAGAAAGGATAAGCCCTGGGTTCTGTGAGAGAGATGAGATGCCCCAGAGTAGGTGAATGCCAGGACAGGGAATAGGGAGTGGGTGGGTTGGTGCGCAAGGGGAGGGGAGTGGGTTAGGGGGTTTTCAGAGGGGAAAGGAGGGAAAGGGATAACATTTGAAATGTAAATAAAGATAATATTTAATAAAAAAGGATAGAATCTTCACGAATTGAATTTGAATGTTTATTAGTAGAAGCATAAGATATTCTCTCTCTCTCTCTCTCTCTCTCTCTCTCTCTCTCTCTCTCTCTCTCTCTCTCTCCTCTCCTTTCCTCTCCTCTGCTCTACTCTCCATGTCCTTATATCTTTGCTTCTGTCTGTGTGTCTCTCTTTGTCTCTGTAACACACACATACACTATCTTTTTATTTTCACTGTCTTTCTGACTACCAGGTAAGACAGACATAGGCAGAAAATCACCCTTTGAATAATAGGCCTTTTTCAGAACCTGACCATCATTTCAGACACCGGAGCCCAAGCTTGTGAGAAATGAATGTCTTTAACTTAACTGATCCTAGCTGTGGCATTTTACATCCTAGTCTAACTGAAATGTATGCTCCAAGTTTGACCCAGAGAAGTACAATAGTGGCTAAAGGTCAAACAGCACACTTTCCCAAAATAATATTTTAGATTTTTTATGAATTATTTATTTTTATTTATGTCCCACTGTTGTTTTATCAACATGTGGATCTATCTGTATGAGGCTGTCAAATCCCCTGGAGTTAAAGACCATTGCTAGTTACCATGTGGGAGCTATGGATTGAACCCAAGTCAACTGGAGGAGTCGACAGTGCTGCTAACTCCCAAGCCATCTCTCCAGCCTCACACAGTATATTGTCAAGACCAATGGTTTAACAAAGCCTCTCTATTGCCAATGATAGTATCTTCCTGATTTGGAACTTTTTTCTTCAACAAGTTCACCAGGCTGTAAAGCCTTTTTGTGAGATAAAGAAATCAGCATATTAGAGAGAAGATGAAGTTTTATATCACATATGAATTATAGCATGATATTTCTAATGGTAGACATACAAAGAAAACTTCTGATCCATATATATATATATGATATATATATATATATGATTTTAATATTCATTCTTAAAAAAAGACTATTTAAAGCCACAGAAATACTTCATACAACAGAATAGGCATATGAAATATAGAGGACAAAATAGTCACAATCAAAATTAAGGAATAAGTTCATTTGGAAGTAGATTATTAAAATACTTTTATAAAAGAAGCTGAGATGAAAATACAAGAAGGGCAGATAGACTATTGAGAATAAAGTGGATAAGTTGTACTTTTTTTAGGGCTAATGCCCACAAATGCAGGGGAACTCCCTTATGCGTGGTCCAGAAGAAGAAGAGAATTAAAATAAACATCTGCTTTTCATACTTAAGGCATCAGAATGCATGCACATCTTCATATGTTAAAGAAGATCATGTGTTCTGTGTGCTTTATGTAGTCTGGACATTTTACCTTCCCCCATGATGGCAGCTCCACAAAGATTATAGCTCTAGGCTCATTTCAAGGCTGTAAAGGAAGTATATTATAGGTGCATATGAATGAGCATTTGTGTGTCTTTCTTCGTGTCTATTCGCTAATTATGTTGTCACATTGGGAATGTGTGCATGATGACAATACAAATTCATCAGTGGCTAAAAATGAAAAAAAAATTTGCTCCCATTTCACCCTTAGTTCTTTAATTCACGAGTTGATTTGTAGAGGCTTTGTGAAACCCAGGCTATTTTCATGTTCTGTCATCTCAAAATCGCATTTACTGCCAAATGAAAGAATCTGATATGGAAATAGTAAAAGTTCTGCTATATGAAAGACTCCAGGTTTTGAGTAACTGCTTTGTGAATGTTCTGTGTTTGTGTGACCATAACTGCATATTCGGATATGCCCTTCATTACACATATGGTATTCTTACTCTCCAGTCATTTGGGCTCTATTTTGATGACATTCTCCCATGTTATTTTCTTCTCTGCCAATGTACACAGGGTTTAAGATAAATAGCTTCCTAAGCTCAAGGAATGTCAGCTTCTCTTTGGGTACTCTATGCAATACCAAGAAGAGAAAATAAAAAATGTAACTATCTCCATTCTTGGCCATTAACACAAAGCACATTGCTATGTTTTAAAAGGTTACTTCATAGAACTTGCAAAAATATGATAGTACAAAAACGCATATTATTTTCACATACAAAATATATTTTTATGAAATTTCATGTTTATAGGATTTCAGAATTAAAATGCCATCTTTCTTAGAATCTTAGAACTAGATTCTTTATAAACTGTCAGGCCACATAACAGGAAGCTCGGACTAGTGATATTCTAGACAATAGTAGGATTGCTTTAGCTTTCTCTGCTTTTAATAGGCCAGTTTTGCATTGTGCAGCACAGACTTTATGAAGCCCTATAAATAGCTAAGCAGAGGGAGGCAAAGGGAGTTTTTCAGTTCCTCTGTTATAGCAACTGAGACAAAAGTGTTGTCTTCCTACATAGGAAGGGCATTGGTGGACATCCGGGATAGTGTTCTGCCTTCACAGGCAGCTTCTGGAGGGTTCCAGTTGCAGAAGTGTGGATTCCAGTGACCAAGTACCTCTCAAATCATGCTGGTCTGAGGCAAAGGCAATGTCACCATTCTATTTTAGAAGACAAAGAAATCAATTCTCCATGGCTATGATCTGAGTAGTTTTTAAAATCCCATATGTGACAGTGACTAGGCTTAAGGTAGTTGTAGAAAACTAAACCATGACCTTTGAAATGACACTGACCATTAATCCTAATAGCATTGCACTTGTTAAATTGGAAACTGGCCTAGGCCTAGGTAGACCCACCAGTTACAGGTAATAATAAATTCACATTCTATAGGGACTTTAATGCAATTTATACACTGAATTGAAGATTCCTTTTTTTTAAAGGAATAGTTTAAACTGACATTTCTAAGGTCATATATCCATTCTGTTGAAGGCTGACATATGAGTGAATGAAGGGATGCTCTTCACCTCTGAGCTAGGTACTAACCTTCAACGTCTCATTTGTGTGAGTGCATTGTCTCACCTACCTGCATCTGGGGTTCTCTTTGTCTGAAGCTAAGATAAAATTATACATCCCCAAAGCAATTGATTTTATTATTGTTATTATGTATTCTTTATTAATATTTAATATATTATATTATTAAGTATCTTTACTACATTATTATACATCTTCATTTGGTTATAAGTTAACTGAAGTAAAATCTTTATTCTCTAATATATTCATGAAATCTTCTCTAGAATAATTGATACTTAAGGAAGAATAACTCAATGCATTTACTTCTGTAACTAGCATTTCTCTGAATATAAGATTAAGGGATTATTTTTATATGTCCTTAACACTGCCTTTACATGACATAATCATCTTTTCTATACATTTCTTTTGATTTCTTTCAAAAGTAGGATTTTCATCAGTTTTATTATAAACATACTGGTGAGCCTGATTCCTCTTTTTTTCTAAAATAGGTGGTCCTTAGTGACAATCTAAAATCCTTGCTTCCATTGGTTATTGCATACAATAGTTCATTTCATTAATTTGGATTTTAAATGGCATCTATAATTTTTTGTTGGGAAAATTGTCGGATTGCTTTGACAGAGAGCAATAACCTACTTTTCTTGCTTTCCTCTCAAGGCAAGCTCAACAACTTTTACAACAAAGAATTATGTAAATTTTATAACTTAGTAGAAGCCTAAAAGATCAAATATGCTCACAAAGATATATTCTTGGTCCTTTTCTAGGGCTTCCTAGATTTAATAATCCTTCTGTGTCAAAACAAAGGCTGGTTGAGATGTAGAAACAGAGCTCTATATACAGAATTTAATATTTTCATTGAGTTATAAAGGCACATTTAATAGCTCCCTAGTTCAAATCATAGCAGTTTTTAACCTCACAAATGTATTCCTACTGGCTGCTTGGGACAGGGATGTTAGATTGGTTGGTTAACTCTGTTCCCTTTTCATTCTTTGTAAGTATGCAAAATTTCCAAGGGCTAAAATTATCAAAGACATTTACATGCATATGATCATGGAATAAAAAGTGATGAAACAGAGAAAACCATTTTATTTCTTGAAGAAGCAATGATTCAATGCTAATACAGTTAGAAATAGTATGTAACTTCCTTCAGATGTTTAATACTCAAGCTATTAAAAGAAACCATAGCAATAATTCATCAGAAAATGTCTGTAGTATTGCTTGACTTCTAGTAATTAATACCTGCTCTCACTTCAGTTATTAAAAAGCAAGTAAAGGGTAATACCCTGCCTAGAGGCACATACAACACATCAACAATGGCATGAGCAAAAGCCATAGCAACATATACTTTCACATAGGTGCAGTCACATAGACACATATACACACAAACACATAATTGCACATTTTCATACATTATAACTTTTAATTCTAAGTGAAAGTTAGCATTTGAAACAAATTAAGTGGAGTCAATTTCATAGGAAATTCTCTTATAGTCTGTATCTTACAATTTTTTATGCCCTCCTCAACAATGTTCCCTGAGTCTTATGTGTAGGAGTAATCTTCTATACCCATAGAGTCTCATTAACATAACTATTTAAATATGATTTGTTAAAGGAAAATAATAGGCATGCCAAACCAGAGAAGAAAAAATCCCACAAGGTCTCAATGATATACAGATTCCTATATGTCTCCAAGGAGAGTTGAAGAGACAGTCTCCAGAGAAGAGTACACCAATTGCTTATCTAATACCAAATGTTCAGTCCTGAAAAAAAATATGTAAACATATGCAGACTGAGCAGGTTATATTAGAAATATATTTACATATATGCATATATACATATATACATATATAACATATATGCACATGCATACATATATGTAAGTATATATTATATGCATATACATATATACACATCCATATACACATACATACATCCTTATATCCACATCCATATATACAGATAGAGTAGAGTATATTTGAAGAGTTAGTAAAGGAACAGGAATGGATAAATGATACAATTTTATTAAAATCTCAGAAATAAAAAAAAAGCTAAAGCTGACTTATTTCTAGTTCATGCTAGGGAAAATTGTTAAGAATAGTGACTCATGCCAGAAAGTGGTATGCACTCTGCTTTTGAGATGCATTAGCTCCTGCACATTGCCTGTAAGTATATTGCCTCTTTATAAGAAATATAGACCTGTCTGTGAAGTGAGCTTTTAATGCTAAGACCCCAGTCTGGACAATCAGTAGCTTTGCTGTAATATTTACATCAATAATGAGTTACTTTTTGACAAATTCTTGAACAACAGCTTATATACTTCACAGGAACAATTTCCCAGTGATATCAGGATACAAATATTGATGCAGCTTTGAGAAGAGATTTCTGAGGCCAATTCACCTTATGAAGTGTGACAATCAATACTCATATTCTTTTTCTTGGACTTTGTGGTGCTGTTCAATGAACAGTTAACCTTGTAGATCTGACAATGTGTCTCAAATGAACACAAATATAATGACCGACGGTAAGCTACATTCTTCATGAATGTCTATTAGCTAAGCCAGAGGTGACTTTTGTATTCTGCAGCTCTACCCCAATTTGTGCCAGTGAGGTTTTTGATGTCTAGGCATAACACTCAATTTATAGGTCTGCTGTGGGAGGCAGAGGCCAGTGTCAATTTGTTACTCTCTCAGTGAGCTGGATGATAGCTATCAATGTCTTGGTTTAAATTTTAGTGGCCAAATCTTGTTTGTGGATATTGTTACATGTGACTTATAAAATCCCTGTTGCCATAGCTGAGACCATTTTTATGAAGTAGGTGTTAAATGGACTTTTGTTTATTCACATACCTTCCCTTCTGACATATAGTTTCCATTGGTTGAGAATGTCTCCCTGCCACTCTAATCTACCTGTCAAGTCCCTCCTCAGTTTTCAGAACCTAGAGAAAATGCCCCTTCTGAGAAGTGCTTCTGACTGTGAGTGGCAGAGCTGCCATGGCACATTTCTCGTCCTTGCTTTCCATTGCCCAGAGTTCCGTTTTATCATTGACATGATTTCATGCAATACAGGAGCAAAAGTAAATGGATGCTTTGGAATTATAGGGTCCAGTAAGGATATCATTTCATCTATCTATGAGTTGGCTGGATGGTTGTCAAACCAAAGTTTTGCTTGTTATATACTTAATGTGACCTATTTCCATAATTCATTGGTTATTTTAATATTGCTTTTTTTCCTACTGACAGGTTTTTCCTTTTCGAAGTTACATTGGAATCTAGCACATAAATATGAGCATTCGTGAAAGAACAGATGTGTCATCCTTGCATCTCTTTCGGCTTCGATATATAACAGGCATCTCTGTAGTTGCTATGGTGACTAAACAAGCAGTAGCTCTTGACCTCCTAACACTTAAACTCAAGTAGAGAATTTTTAAAACAATTAATAAGCAAATAATATGCACTTTAGTTTAAGGCCATATGCACACTGAGTGAAACAACACGGACTAATGAACTCTGGTTAAGAATGTGGAGAGCAGCAGATTTCCATGGTGAAACTGCCTGTTATATATGTGATCCGAAATGGAACTAAAAGGGCGTTAAAAAACAGAGAGCAGTAAGTTTTTGGACAGTAAACAGAAAGTACAAAGTCTGAGAATGGGAAAAATATTAAGGGGGATGGGTTTTAAGAAATTGATGTCCACTTAGCTAGTACAGGAGTGTTAAGGCTTGAAGTGCTTATTAAAGGAGTCAGTGGTCAGGGTGACCTCGGGGATAGAAACAAACAAAAGGGAATCAGGATGTATAGGATCCAGGATGATGCCAGAGCTTACTGACTTGTGAAACGTTTCTATAGTAATCCATGTTTGGTTTGCGAATTGAAATTGTTAAGCTTACAATTCTGGAAGTCACAAAAGGAAAATGTTTTTTCTAAAAGAGATAAATATGGCAAAGAAGGAATCTCATTCATTTGCTGCTGGATTAAATCTCACAGCTCCAACCTGTAGATTGAAAGGGGATAATAGTTATAGGGGTGAGAGACCTCGCTGGTTTTGACACTTGCTGCTGTGCCAGGGAACCAAAGTTTAGTTCTTAGCACTCTAGTTAGGCAGCTCAGTAACACCTATAATTAAAGCTTTCATGATTCACTGACCAGTTTCTTCATCTGTAATGGGGAGAATATGAATCTGCCCCTTCTGCCTTTGTGAGTACCTGCACTCATGAACACCTACCCACATATTGACATTACTCACATATATGAGTAATTACAAATACAATTAAACTTTAAATTAAATACTTATGATTTATATTTTAATGTATTCACTTGCTCGGTGAAACATTTTAGAAAAATAACTTGACCTGGCCACTGACTAGTTTCTTTATGTGTAATGGGAGATTCTAGTAATTTCCCTTGCTAGATCTACTAGTATCAGGTGATGTAGATTGTGGAAGGATTTGTGTCCTATATCATAGTCATCTGATCTACCTTAACCATAATCATCATCTGAACATGATAGTCATTATCCTCTTCAAGACTACACATAAGAGACCCACGGGATCAGGCCTTTTACAATCTCCAATTTAATAAGAGATAGAACAAACCATCAGAATTGCGCATGAGATCTCAGCTGCCCTGTTCTTTGCTTCACAGACAACTATGTGTAATTCTTGGGTTGCATATTTTATAGTTTTGGGAAATTATAGATGATACAGTACAGAAGAAAAAGTAAAGGTGACTTTCTATTTATTTGGCTGTGGAGAAGTCATATTCTTAGTTGGGAGATCACTTTTTGATGATACTGATATTCAGGGATCACCCTTACTTTATTAAAAGTTTCTTACTCTAGCTCTCTAAGTAACCTGGATAATCTCATTAATACAATAAGCTAGATGGGTAGAATCAGGACTTGTGTTCATCCTTGATTCTTAACTAGGGTGACTAGGCATTTAGTTTTGTCTCCCTGAGGAAATGCCATGCAATGGTAATAATAATCCAATAAATAAGAACGATGTTTGTTTCCTGGAAACAATGGATTTGCCATGATTTCACTAAGACATTATTACCTTATATCCTGTCTACATCCTCTTGATTCCATTACATCATGTGTCCTATGAAATAATTATTTTGCAGTCATTATTTTTGACTGGGAAATCTTTTAGTTCAGTTGTTTTTCTGTATTCAAACAAAATCTGGTTTCACACAGTTGCATAATATTTTTTTTGTACCACTCCTTATCTGAGAATGGTAAGTAAAGTGTCTTTACATCCCCCTATAAAATATGATTAAAGTAGAAGTTGGAGGTGTTAACATTTGGAGTTAATGATTGAAATTCATTTCTACCATCAATATTTGATAACATATAGCTATAGGATTCAAAAGAAATCAGTGATCACATTTGGATCAGATACCTGTGTGACAGTGAGCATTCAGGAGTTGATGTTAATATGATAGAGACACAGTCTGAGATGTTTTCAGGCATCAATTCCAACTTTGGAATTTTTTCTAGTCTTCATGTAAGAATACACTAATAAAAGAACTAAATTTAGAGGGTAAGAATAGTATTGCCTGTGGGAATACCTCGTTAATGTCACACTTGATGGTTTCCAAAGCAAATTTACTCTCTGTAGTTTCTTGTTCCCTTTGCAAATGGTTTTGGACAGCATTTTCAAACCTTTTCACATTGCTTCTGAACATGCAATGCATGCAGTTTGTTTCTGGAAAATGTGCTTAATAAATGCAGTCTTTCAATTTCTCTGGTTATTATAAATGAGTCAGAGCAGATATGAATAACTGTATTGCCATTGTCCAGCTCAGACACAGAAAGCAGCAAATGTGTATTGACGTGAGAAGAGCTATAGAGAAAGCCAAAGACAAGTGATTGAAACACCCGTGAGTATCTCCCAGCTTCTTGTCCCTCTAAATAAATGATACTGTACTTTATTGATGCTGTGTTTACATTTGTGGAACCAAGCACATTCACACTGCCTGATGTTGAATTCGGTACATACTATTAGAAAATACCCAGCTGTGTTTGGACCTGCTGAAGTTTATTATTTCAAACACCTGGAAGGAATGATGACTGCATGTCCTGTCTGGGTGGTACAATTTCACCAATACATGTGATGAATGTGTACCAAAATTCAGTAGGTAAAGGAAATTCTTACCAGTTTCAAATGTTCCTGAGTCTTTTTGCTTATTTCCAATAGTATTCCATCCAGTTAACCCAGCCTAAATAATTTCTCAAGAATGATTTCAGCACAATTTGTTAATGTGTTCTTTTATGTCTTCCCACCTCCCACAAGCTCTGTTTACACTTACTTTTCCCTGAAGTTTCAACATCATTTGGCCTGTAGGGAAACTTTGTCTTAACATATAGTAAAATGAATCTCCCTGTTTAAATCAGTAAATACAGTGTATTTATAAAAGGGCACATTTAAGCCACTCTGTAAGGCATTACAGATATATTTTTTCTTATATTCAAACTATTTTCTCTTATTAGCTGGACTCTATAACAAAACAAATCAAAACGTAGAGAAAGGCACCTAATTTTATTAACATTTTTGCTCATTTCTTTAGGATGGCTCGATTACTACATCCAAATTGCTATGCTCTTCTATTCTGCCATGTTTGTGATTTGATTGATTGACTGATTATCAGTTGCCACATTTTAATGGAGAACAAGTACATCAATATGGAACACACGTTTATGTTCTCTGATGATGTGTCAATGTCTTATTTAACTGCTATTGCTTTATAGACTGATTCACTTCGATAAATACGTGCATTTACACCTGTCCCATAATGGAGCACTTTACTAAAACTTGGATATTAGATCGATACAAACAAGGATTCAAGGGAGAAATAAGAACTGTGAAGAAACTCATTCAGAAGGAGAGGAATGATACAGAAACTTACATTTACAATGTATAGGGAGAGAATCTATAAGGCCATAGTTCAGTGTATGGATCTGGCATAGAACAGAACAATTATGCAAGAATTGTACCAGATCCATAAGTTCAAAATGATAAGAACTGCAAACTCACTTCTTATTCCAAAGGAGAAGTCAACCCCCACTCTCATCCCCAAATCACACTGTGTGTCATGCCCTCATTGGCTCACGCACAGTGACGGTCTGTGCTCCTTACCTCTCTGGCATCTTCTTTTAATGGTTATAATCCTAAAGTGCAATTTACTTAGATAATTTCCATTAAAACAGCCTCAAGTCAAAGGTTTTATGCTAATAATAGAAATACATTATCTTTCTTAAAGTTTAAAATATTTTCTTATTTTCTAAAATTTGGATTTTTCACATTGAGTGATATATGTCTATCTCTGGGAGGCTGTTTGAAAACAAGAAGCTGAGCTGTGAGAATCTTAGGAATGTGATGATGGATATTTATTATTATTATTATTATTATTATTATCATCATCATCATCATTATTCCAACCGTGGGGAAGCAAGTCAGAAGAGTCGCAAAGGCCTATATGAATGGTGCTACTATTGGCGATTCAGTGTTTTCCTTTGGGCCACAGAGCCATTTTGCTTTTCACAGCCAGGAAAAAAGAAAGAAAAATGAAGATATTAAACATGGAACAACAATTTCTAAGTTGCAAAGGGCTCACTCTGTTGTTATTAAATCTGCTCAAGGTTTAGTAAACCCAGATATTTGCACAAGGATGATGCTTGGGTTTGTGGATTTTAAAATCCAGATTGTTAGAAATTAAGATGAATAAATAACTTAAAATGAACATATGAAATATCATTGGTGCCATGTTTTTATTAAATCATTTGTTTATTTACTTTCCAAATGTTGCCCCTTTTTATAGTCCCCCTTCCAAGAGTTCTTCAATCCCTACCCCTTCCCCTTTGCTTCTGACAGGATGCTCTGCTACTCTCCCTCCCTCCCCCACATCACCCCTGCCAGCATTCCCATTCCCTAGGGCATCAAGTCTCTATGAGATTAGATGCACCCTCTCCCACTGAGGCCAGGCAAGGCAGTCCTCTGTTGCATATGTGCCCATGGCTCTGGGGGCTCTGATGAGTCTTGGCGAGGTGATACTTTTGCTATTCCCAAGGGGTTGCAATCCCATTCAGCAGCTTCAATCCTTCTCCTAATCATTGCATAGGGATCATGGACGCCATTTCAATAATTCCTGAATTGAGTTACACTGATTGAAATGATTCAAGCAATTTATGCAACTAGAGGTGACAGTTTGAGTTTTATAAAACACCTGCATTTTGTTGTCCACTTTATTTATTAGATAAACAGGAGACCCACAGATTTTGTTCCACAGTAATTTGTCACTAGGGGGCAGCAGGGGTTTATTTAATCCAAAGTAAAAGAACAGTGTTTTAAGCTATCAAAGTTTTTGTTGGCACTAATAGAAGTGTTTTAATCCATTGTCTTTTGTGCATCTGACTCTGGACTAGTTTAGAAAATTATTTTCAAAATAGTAAATCAAGAAGTCATGAGAGGACATGAAAGAACTTGAACTTTTAAATGGTGATAGAAATATCTAAGCCTACTTACTGGTTTAAATCTTCCCAAGACATGCCCAAAGAGCTTCATTTTAATGGTGAAGTGTCTTATCCACGCTAAGAAAACAGCCATAGCTTTGAAGCCAACAATTCCACATTTCCAAATAACCAAGGTATACACTGTATTCATAATTTTCAAATTACCTAGACACCACTGAAGAGAAAGAGTTGGTGTCAGAGCCTAAAGCTGGTAATTGATATGGACCTGCCTCAGAAGAAAATTGAACAAATAGAAGTCTTTCACAATACCTTGCCCTCTTATAGAACACTATCTTACTGTTTCTCTTCCCGAGTGTTGCACAAGTCCTCTTCCCTCTCACAATTGTGCTACATGAAAGCATGGCTGTTATTTTTCTAGACTCACAGTTTGTCTCCCTGCCCTTGCAACCTCCCTTATGTTGCTCAAATGTCCCTGTAGTTAGCATTATTGTTATGTAATCTAAAGGTAGTATGTTATCCTTTCATATCCTTTGCAAGGTCTCTTTCTCTGGGTTTCACCTACTTATGCCCTTTCATTAGTGTTATTACAATAGCCAATGATTCTTCTTCTTCTTCTTTTTTTTTTTTTTTAGTAAAGAAAAAAATAATTTATTTTTCTTTCATCATTGTTATTTTTTTATTCGATACATTTTTTATTTACATTTCAAATGATTTCCCCTTTTCTGGCTCCCCACTCCCCGAAAGTCCCATAATTCCTCTTCCCTCCTCCTGTTCCCCCATCCACCCCTTCACACTTCCCTGCTCTGGAACTGCCCTATACTGCTGCACTGAGCCTTTCCAGAACCAGGGGCCACTCCTCTGTTCTTCTTGGACTTCATTTGATGTATGGATTATGTCTTGGGTATTCCAAGTTTCTAGGCAAGCTTATCAGTGAGTGCATACCATGACTGATCATTTGATACTGGGTTACCTCACTTAGTGTGATGTTCTCCAGCTCCATCCATTTGTCTAAGAATTTCATGAATTCATTGTTTCTAATGGCTGACTAGTACTCCATTGCATAAATATACCACATTTTTTGTATTCATTCCTCCATTGAGGGAACCTGGGTTCTTTCTAGCTTCTCGCTGTTATAAATAGGGCTGCTATGAACATAGTGGAACATGTATCCTTATTACATGCTGGAGAATCCTCTGGGTATATGCCCAGGAGTGTTATAGCAGGGTCCTCCAGAAGTGACATGCCCAGTTTTCTGAGGAACCGCCAGACTGATTTCCAGAGTGGTTGTACCAATTTGCAACCCCACCAGCAGTGCAGGAGTGTTCTTCTTTCTCCATATCCTTGCCAGCACCTGTTTTCTCCTGAGTTTGATCTTAGCCATTCTGACTGGTGTGAGGTGAAATTTCAGGGTTGTTTTGATGTGCATTTCTCTAATGACTAATGATCTTGAACATTTTTTAAGATGCTTCTCAGCCATCTGAATTTCTTCAGGTAAAAATTATTTGTTTAGCTCTGTTCCCCATTTCTTAATAGGGTTATTTGGTTTTCTGGGGTCTAACTTCTTGAATTCTTTGTATATATTGGATATTAGCCCTCTGTCAGATGTAGGGTTCTTAAAGAATAGACCCTTTGGGACTTTCTGGATCATGAGCTGAATTGCCTCACTTCTCATATTTCAGATCCATTTGAATGCTGAATAGGCAGTTGAAAGAGAAGAGATCCAAATTTCTTGATAACCTAAGCTTCCCCAACTAACTCCTCCATATTTATAAATCACAGCACCCTCACGCTTATTCATGCGACATGGATACTTCTCATTGGCTGAAAATACTTCGGATTTAGTGTTAATTCCTGTCAGTTTTGTTCCATGGAATCTTTCTAAAATAATTTACTTCTTTCCCCATAACATTGCCATGACTTATTTCAGTCATATTTTCTTATGCATGGTGAAAATTGCTTTCTAACTTACCTTTGCTTTCAATCTTGGTCCACTCAGATAAATCACAAAGAAGAAAAGTATTTTAGTAGTTATAACATGCTTTCTCAAGTGTCTTCCTACTTCACAAATTAGAAAATATCACATTCATTTTCTTTCTTCCTCTAGAACTCAGCCGACTAGGGAGCTAAATTTTTGAATGAAATAAAAGAATGTTATCCTTGTTGTTTTTAGGTACCAAGCACACACAGTCTTGAATATTTCTGCTTCTGTGAACTTCAGCCTTGAGATTTCATATTGAAAGCCAGGCTTGATGCTAGACAGATGTGGAATAATCCTACAGGGAAATTAGATGCACATGCTCTGTGGAAAGGCTGAATAGACAGAAGGAATTACATAACCATGAAGTTAATTCCTCTTCTCAGCAGCCTAGGCTGCTGGATTCAGGCAAATAATTCCTTGTGCTGTACCAGAGACTGTCACAGTTCGATCCAGATAAGATTACTGAATATGACAAACATAATGGCTTTTCTTTTAAGCCATTGAATATTGTTTGTGATACTGTAATAGTTAATAAAAATAGTAATCATGAATAATAATAATTCATTACCATTCATCAGTCCTGTACATGATCAATATATATGTATTATGTATGTATGTATGTATCTATACATGTATAAATATGTTTTTATATATGAATGAATTCTTGTTTCTTTTTGTTCCAATATACTATGAGATAACAAGATGGCCAACTGTCTTTTGACCTTAGTATTTCCAATACAGTATTAAATAAATGAATCAGTCACTCTTGCAAAGTTAATTTGAACTACCTTGAATCCTGAAAGAATGATTTTGTCCTGTCTCTCAGAAATCTATGCTTCATCAATGACATTTAGTAAGAAAGATTGCCTGTTTAGTTTGTTCTTCTATTTCAGGATTCAAGAGTACTTAGAAAGAGAAGAAAACACCCAACAGCCCTAAATAAAACCAAAACACACAATTAAGCATACCACCAACAAAACATCAAAACCATCACCAACAACAAAACAAACCAAAACAATAACAACAACAAAAACCCCAAAACGATCATTTACAATGTTATCCATTTAAAGTGTAGGCTTGAAATCTTCATTAAATTAAAATATACTATTCAACATTTAATAGAATCCAATAAAAATATTCACTATCCATTCTTCAGGGCATATTTAGTGGTACATTTTCAAGATTGTAATGTACCAGGAGACATTAGAGGAGATTTACTGAAGTGTTTTGATAAAACAATTCCGTTTTGATAAAAAAGGGAAAACAGGCATGTGAGCAGGATTGGCCTCTTTCTATTCAATTCACCCTGATTGTAGGCATTTTTCAAGAAAATTTCTTCTGATCAGAATTTGTTTAGGATTAAAAGGCAGATATGATTTGAAACAGAGACAATTGGGACCCAGGGAAAAAAGCTCAATTAGCAATGCACTTGATTTATGATGACTGGAGTTTGAGCACTTAGAGATAAAAGCATGCTTGATGGGGTGGGGAGATCTACTTTAATAAGCCCAGTTCTAGGGAAAATGAAATAGGTTGATCACTGAAGCTTACTGGCCAGCCAGCCCCGCCCAGTGAGAGCCACAGATATCAATGACACTTCCAGTTTCAAGTGCCAAAGTTTGGGGCTCCTGAAGAACATAAACTGAAGTTGACCTCTGACCTCCATACAAACACATGCAGAAGATCACCTGGAAACTTACTTGCACTAAACCAACCCCAACATACACACACACACACACACACACACACACACACACACACACACACGCGCACACACACACACACAAGTTAAATATATAAGCAAATGAGTAAATGAATGAAGTGGAGACATTTAAGCTAAAATGAGAGGACCAGCTGATGCTAGTATTTAACTAGTGTTTAACAAACTATTATACCAAACAGCTTGAGATACATGGCGTGTGACTTGTTCAGCACTGGGATTAGTGGCTGAATCAGTTTCCTCTAATGTTTATAATAAAGATTTAAGAAGTCATTGACTGTGGGCCAAGGACATAAAAGGGAAAACAAAAACTAGGACACACTTTGAATTGTCATATCCAGAAATAGCCATAGGCATTGTCAAAAGATATATGTGAATAATGAACAATTAGAGTTTAGAAAAAAGAGAACAAATACTCACTACAAGGTTTCTTTTATTAACATTTCCACTTAGCTGTAACTGTTAAAAACTGTCCTTTATAGTTTTTAAAAGATACAAATCCCAGAAAATATCCACTTCAATGAAATATATTATTTTAAGTTATTTAACTGAAAAGAAATAGATCACATTGGGAAATACTTGGTAAAGGCATTAAGAATGGAGCATTAAACTAAATGAGAGAGAAAGTACTTGTGATTTTCTTCATTAATCATTTCCCATCACAAAAGGAAGCTTCTCTGTGCAAGGTTGAGAACAGCACAAAGCTACTTGTATAAACTCAGAATTTATTTTGACAACATGGCCATTTACCTAGTTTCACCCACCAAGAGAGCTCATGACCTCTTCAGCATTTTTTTCTCAAGGCTTACAGTTCCATGCATGCATTCTCTCTAGCATGGACTCATATTTAACTAGTGGCTATTCCCATAACAGACATGCCACTACTTATCCAGTGGAGGCATCCTGCCTGTCATGTTGGTATTGTAGCATCCAGGGCTTATCACTGGGTAAGATCACTGACTTGTGCTCTCTCCATACTGTTTGCCTTTGGAGTCTCTATTTCACTTGTTTTGCTCATATAAAACTGTTCCTCGTGTGTGTGTGTGTGTGTGTGTGTGTGTGTGTGTGTGTGTGTGTGTGTTGCCCCTCATTTTCCTTGTGTGTTCCAAGTAATTCTTCATTGATAATTACTCTTAATTACCAGTTCCTTTGGATAATTGGCACAGTGCTATTGACAAGGCCACTTCTGCTGTTGCTTTCATCTTCAACTTGGTTTTGTTTTGATTTTGTTTGTTTGTTTCAGATTTTTTTTTAAATTGAGTTTATTTAAGTGATCATCATCAGTATTATTCTATTTTGCTAATTTAATTACAACTTCAATATACAGTCCATTCTCATTTCAATGTACATCCCAATTGTCATAGAATAATCACCTATCAGATATTTTTTATTTGATCAATGACTATCTAAATAATGGGCTTTATGAAAAGCTAGAAAAGGTAAATTTTTCCTAGTGAGCTATTCTGAAAAAATGAATGATACTTATAATTATTCAAGAAATTTGGATGCCATGTACTTAAAATTTCAACCTACGAGAAGTGGTGGCAGAGAAATCAATAGTTTAAGGTCATCCCAGGAAGCAAGAAAGACACCATTATTCATGCTAGTGTGGAAGGAACAATGCTAAGAGAGCCTTGACCCTAGACAAAAACACAGGCATCTAACACGTGATGAGCCTAGTGCTCAGAGCCCTCTGGATTGGCAACTGAAACACCCACACCCACACCTACACCCACACACACCATGCCAATTAATTTTAAAAAGCCTTGGCTAGCTCAAAGCCTGGGAAGTTTTAATTTTCCCTGTGGCTAGCAAACAAATAATCTTTATGGCCTTGGCTTCTTCTGGGTGTCTCCGTAGTCTGTACTGCCCAAGAAGCTTTTGGATAGCCTTTCCCGGGGCTACATTTCTTCTCACCTACATTTCAGATAATTTTCCTTCTGCAGCTCTAAATCTCATCTGTCTCTCTCCAAATCTTGGTGATATTCCCTGTTTCTTGCCCCTGCAAATCTAAAATTCCCACCTCAATCTACCTGCCAAACTATTGGCTGTACAGCAATTCTTTTTTTTCCCTTTTTTTTAATTCAATATATTTTTTATTTACATTTCAAATTATTTCCCCTTTCCTAGCCACCCCCACTCCCTGAAAGTCCCGTAAGCCCCCTTCTCTCCCCCTGTCCTCCCACCCACCCCTTCCCACTTCCCCGTTCTGGTTTTGCTGAATACTGTTTCACTGAGTCTTTCCAGAACAAGGAGCCACTCTTCCTTTCTTCTTGTACCTCATTTAATGTGTAGATTATGTTTTGGGTATTCCAGGTTTCTAGGTTAATATCCACTTATTAGTGAGTGCATACCATGATTCACCTTTTGAGTCTGGGTTACCTCACTTAGTATGATGTTCTCTAGCTCCATCCATTTGCCTAAGAATTTCATGAATTCATTGTTTCTAATGACTGAATAGTACTCCATTGTGTAGATATACCACATTTTTTGCATCCACTCTTCTGTTGAGGGATACCTGGGTTCTTTCCAGCATCTGGCAATTATAAATAGGGCTGCTATGAACATAGAAGAGCATGTATCCTTATTACATGGTGGGGAATCCTCCGGGTATATGCCCAGGAGTGGTATAGCAGGATCTTCTGGATCATTAGTCATTAGGGAAATGCAAATCAAAACAACCCTGAGATTTCACCTTACACCAGTCAGAATGGCTAAAATTAAAAATTCAGGAGACAGCAGGTGTTGGAGAGGGTGTGGAGAAAGAGGAACACTCCTCCACTGCTGGTGGGGTTGCAAATTGGTACAACCACACAGGAAATCAGTCTGGCGGTTCCTCCGAAAACTGTACAGCAATTCTTTATTGCCAATCAAATCCAGGTGGGGTGGAGACCCTCTGTGTCTGGGAACTCTGCCTTTAGGAGCTAAATTGAACTGAGACAGAATCAGAACCAATTCTTAACAGATGTGACTAAAAGAAGTACTCCTCACCAGGGAAGAATATACCAGTTGGTCATTTAATACCAAATCATTGCCCTGAAACACATACACAAGCAAGCAACATTATATGGGCTGAGAGTGTTGTGATTATGCATTTAGAAACACACACACACACACACACACACACACACACACACACACATACACACACACACACACACACACACACACAAAGAATATTCAAGCAAAATGACAGCATGGATTTGAAAGAAGACAAAGGGGTACATGAGAATGTTTGTAGAATAGAAAGAAGTGAGAATTTGACGCAATCTCAAATGAAAACAAAACTCTTAAAAAGGTCAAAAATACAAAAACATGAGAAGTGAGCATATCTGTTCAAACTATATCCCTACAGAACATGCTAAAATCACTGGAGGGTTAATGAATAGGAACACTAAATGTGCTGGGCTGCATGTTGTTCATCATGGCAAGAGCAAGAGAAATGTGCAGAAGACACTCAGGAAACTTGATGGGCAAGGCATCAAAAGACATTGCTGACATGGCACGATCAAGGGTTCCCATAGCGACCAAGGCCTAAAGTGGCAGCAAAAGACAAAAGCTGTGAATCTCCTCCACAACCTTATTTTCAGAGGCAATATAAAACCTGTTTTTCAGGAATCAAGGCAGACAGTTCACAGTCAACTAGATGTTCAAAAATAGCCAGTGATACTTCTCTAAACTTTGTGTATAGATATTTCTAATAGGCAGCACCACAGAATAGTATTATTTAGGTTCTCGGCTTTTATGTGTTAGGACTATGGATGAAAAATGCAATTCATAAGTACACACAGCCTATAAAAAGGAAGTTCTCCCAAATGCCAAGAGCTCATTTCTTTCGGAGAAATGTTATTAATCCTCGGTGGCAGTGTTCTGGTGCTCCTTTGGGTGTTCAGGTTGCTGGAAATAGGCTTCAACTACTTGATGGTAAACTAGATAGAATTATGGGAATGCATAAAATATGACTTTATATTGATTCAGTGCTAAAGAAAATGAGACCTTTTGTTTCTGAGTAGAGACAGGAAAGGGTAGCCCATTGTCAGATGTAAGAAACAAAACACAAAAAGGAAAAAAAAATAATCAGAATCGGTACATTCCAGACAAGAGAGTGGTAACCAAAAATAGAAAGCAACATTAAAGTCTGAGAGAGAGAGAGAGAGATGAATTTTAATTTACATGTTACTACCCTCTATGACATGTGAACATAGACTGAGGGGGTCATTTCTACACTATACGTCATAGAGTGGAACACATTACGTATTAGCTGCATGCCAAAAAATTTGGAAGGATTTTTGATGCATGATATATATGTATATATATAAAATGAGGCACTAGAAAACATGGAAGGAGGAAAGGGATAGAATAAACAGGAAATGCCACTTTCTGTGGTTTTTAACAGACCCCTGAGCTGACCAGTGCCCTCTGCAATGGAGCTGTTCTTCAGTCAGACTGTGGGTTGCAACTCTGAAACAGCAAGGGTAATCGTATCGATCTTGAAGGAATGTCTGGTTAATTTTTCACAAGACGTAGATCCCTCAAAAATCAATAACTTTCTGCTGTATCTTTATTCCTCTGAATAAACTGTGCCTGTCGAAGAAACTTGACTCTTCAGCTCGGTTGGATTCATAAAACATTCACAGACACATTACACAAAAGAAATGTAAGCTTTCCCGAGGAGTGGTAAGTATTTAACCTCGACATAGGACAAAGAGTCTTTTCTTTTTGATATATTCTTGTCCTTGAGCAGGCCTCAGTAGGGACTATGATTTCTTTGATGCAAATGCTTCTTTTAAACATTGTTTCCCTTCCCCAAGGGAAGATGCTCCAACAAAAATATGAAGTGCATGTCTGGAAAGCAAGCCCTAAACAAATATCTTAAAAAAAAAAAACAAAAAACAAAAAACCCCACTGCTAGTGGCTTTAAGAAATGTGGTCATTTTACTATCATAGTCACTGTGCCAAGGGCTTTATATATTAATATGTATTTCTGAAAGAAATACAGATACAGTTTAAGAACAACACTAAAATGTAATTGAATAAAGCTATTTAAGGAAAATTTTTGAGTAATTCTTGCTTTTTCATTTTATAAAAACAGTAGTAGGGAGAAAGATGTAATTACCAAGGTCACAATCTGTCTTTCATGAAATTGGTAAGTTTACATTGCAAGTAAATCAATGAGAACTTATTTTGGAAGGATAGGAATGGTGACTGGAAGGAGAAGTGTCCCCTGTCCCAGTAGCTCATGTATTTGAACACTTGGTCTCCTGTTAGCAGTGCTATTTGGTAAGGCATAGTGGTGAAGGAAGTAGGCCACCAGCAATGGTCTTTGAGTTTTCATAGCCTAGGCTACTTCCTGTTCTTACTCCTTACTCTGGGTAAGGGAAAATATGGTCAGCCTGCTTCCTGCTGTTACCTCCTTCTGACTGATGCCAAGCCTTCCTCACAATGACAAACTTTAGCCATGTGGATCCATAAGCAAAAGCAAACCTGTTTCTTCTCACGTTTCTTTCTCTTATGATATTTTATCATAGGGAAAGTAAAGCACCCAATATTTTGGGAAGACATGAGATTACAAATTATGTTATTGCTTACGTGGAATAGGAGCACAGAACAAAAAAAATGATACTACAGAAACAAAATCAAAAAATATAAAGAAGAATTTTGTAAAATAGTTTGTAATCCTTCCTACGTTCCCTAAAATTTACTAGAAGAATGACCCATTAAAAAAATCAGTTCAGTTCTAACATTTGACACCTAAAATTGTCAAGAATATCCAGCTGATTTTGTTATAGCTTTGAACCGTAGACTATAAAAATCCAACATGGATTTTAATACATATCAAACAAATACATGTTCTAATCATTGTCAAGGAAGGTAGATGCCATTTTCAAGATAAATTCAGAAAGAAAATCAAAGTTACTCAGGTTAATCCAGTGATTAATTAAGTCCTTTTCTTTCAGGAGACTCGCAGTTGCTCCTCTGGCTTTCAATCTCAATTAAGACCTTTAAGGGAGAAGATAAACTGTCATGTAAGTTTCTTTTTATGTGTGTGAGTGTATAAATGTGCATGTGAATTTCAAAGTTTATCTCAGGTAAGATATGTTGATGGATAAAGGAAAAAGAAATCTTATTAAAACCAATTTCTGATATAAGGTGTTTTTTCAGTGTGCTTTAAAAGCTCACACAAAGAGGCCAACTGGTTATGGCCTGTTTTTTTAAATTAATTAATTAATTAATTAATTAATTAAAAACTTCAGATTTTAGTCCCCTTCTGACTGTTCCATATGTTCCATATCCCATACCTCCTCCCTGCCTCTCTTTCTCCACAAGGATTTCCCACCCCAAGCCCCCACAGGACCTGATCTCTAAACTCCCTGGGGCCTCCAGTCTCTTGAGAGTTAGGTACATCTTCTCTGACTAAATCCAGACCCAGCAGTCCTCTTCTGTATATGTGTTGGGAGCTTTATATCAGCTGGTGTATGCTGCCTGGTTGGTGGTCCAGTGCCTGAAAGATCTGGGGGGTCCAGGTTAATTGAGACTGCTGGTCCTCCTATAGAGTAGCCCTCCTCAGCTTCTTCCAGCTTTTCTCTAATTCAACCACAGGTGTCATCAGTTTCTGTCCATTGATTGGGTGCAAATATCTGCATCAGAGTAGTGAGCTGCTTGTTGGGTCTTTCATAGGGCAGTCATGTTGGGTCCCTTTTTGTGAGCACTCCATAGCCTCAGTATTAGTGTCAGGTCTTGGGGCCTCTCCTTGAGCTGCATCCCACTTGGGGCTTATTTCTGGACCTTTTTTTCTTCAGCTTCCTCTCCAATTCCATCCCAGCAGTCTCTCAGATAGTAACAATTATGGGTCAGAGTTTTGACTGTGGGATGGCAACCCATCCCTCACTTAATGCCCTGTCTTTCTGCTGGAGGTAGGCTCTCCAAGTTCCCAGTCCCTACTATCAGGCATTTCATATTAGGTCCCTCCCTTTGAGTTCTGAGAATCTCTTACCTCCCAGGTCTCTGATATATTCTGGAGGGTCCTCCCAACCTCCTACCTCCTGAGGTTGCCTGTTTCCATTCTTTCTGTTGGCCCTCAGGGCTTCAGTCCTTCCCCCATCCCATACCAGATCATAGTTCCCTCTCCCCAATCCCTTTTCCCTCCCAGGTCTCTCTCTCCATGATTTATTGTGGTTGCTTTCTTCTCCTTTCCAAGTGCGAATGAGGCCTCCTCACTTGGGCCCTTTAGCTTGTTGAATGTTTTGAGTTCTGGGGACTGTATCTTGGGCATTTTTTACATTTTCTTTGGATAATATCCACTTATTAATGAGTACTTACCATGCATGTCCTTTTCAGTCTGAGTTATCTCACTAAGGATATTTTCTAGTTCCATACATTTACTTGCAAAACTTAGGAAAATCTTCACTAAACCCACAGCCATATCCAAATATCCAAAATTTATAAAGAACCCAAGAAGATAACCTCCAAAAAAACAAAACCATCCAATCAAAACATGCGATATGGAACTAAACTGAGAATTCACAACAGTGTAATCTCGAATGGCTGAGAAATTCCTAAAGAAATTTTCATAGTCCTTAGTGATCAGAGAAATAGGAATCAAATTGACCCTGAGATTCGACCTTACACCAATCAGAATGGCTAAGATAAAAAACCTCAGGCAACAGGACATGTTGGTGAGGATGTGGAGAAAGAGGAATACTCCTTCATTGCTGGTGGGATTGCAAACTGGTAAAACCACTCTGGAAATCAATCTGGAGGTTCCTCAGAAAATTTGAAATAGATGGACCTGAAGACCCAGCAATACCACTCTTGGGACAATATCCAAAAGATGCCCCACCATCTTGTTTGTGATAACTAGAAGCTGGAAACAACCCAGACGTTCCATGACAGAAGAATGAATACAAAAATGTGGTTCAGATACACAATGGAATACTACTCAGCTATTAAGAACAATTTGCCTTTCTTAGTTGGAAGTTGTCTATCACTGATGTTTGAAGTGGTGGGGAAAAAATCTTTCTAACCAAGACTCTGCCATTTCAAACATAGTAGGTCTTCTACAATTTGAAATATGTCCATGAGCAGATTCAGTGGACTTTTTCCCTAAGGAAAGTGCCCATCATTCTTTTTTTTTTATTCGATATATTTTTATTTACATTTCAAATGATTTCCCCTTTTCTAGCCCCCCACTCCCTGAAAGTCCTATAAGCCCCCTTCTCTCCCCCTGTTCTCCCATCATTCTTTATGATGAACAACTTCAGAAAAAAGAGAAAGTGTCAGTGCAAGGCTCCCAACTCAGAAAAGTTGGACTGTTCTAAATCCAGTGGTGTGGCTTAACACCATAAGAATGTAACATCTTGTTTATTGCATGAGTTAAGATTGGAATCAGCCTTCTGATACCAGAGTGTCAGCATTCAGCATGAGAATAGTTTCTGCTGAATTTTCATTAAGTAAAAGCAAGCAAGCAAACAAACAAAAAATTGTTTTCTTAAGGTATCTTTAAAAGCATCATCTCTGCCATTAAAACTTAATGTGAATGTGCAATGGGAATGATACTAACTTTTCTTATGTACTCAAGGGTCATAAAAATGAAGAGTTCTTCCTTGAGCTGCCTTACTTGAAATCTATTAAATCTGTCCCATTTAAAGCTCTAATAACCAGTTTATTTATTACATGTACTGAAAGCCATAATATCTCTCCCAAATGTCTCAAACCATTTCTTTCTGTGGTTGATAGTAAACCACCAGTTTTCTCTATGCCTGCCCTGCCCTGCTCTCCTATTGTTTTTCACATTCTTTTTGATCTGACCCTTCTGTGCTCTGCTACATATTACATAGGAGGAGATATGTCATTGTTATCAAGAAGGCACAGTTTCCTGCTTGAGTTTGAACTTTAAGATGTGGCTACATCCACAATAACTCTTAGGCCAGCATACATGCTGTGTAGCTGAAACAGTGTTTAATTAATCTCCAAATCAGGCAGTGGTGGCGCATGCTTTTAATCCCAGCACTTGGGAAGTAGAGGCAGGCAGATTTCTGAGTTCGAGGCCAGCCTGGTCTAGAGAGTGAGTTCCAGGACACCCATGGCTACACTGTGAAACTGTGCCATGAATACTTCCCTCCCCCCAAAAAATAAAATAAAAATTTTAAAAAATAATTAATCCCTAGTCACTGTCATGAATTCTGGTTCAGGTGTACAGTTCATTTTTCTATTCTTCCAAGATCTATACTGCATAAGCTTTAATAATTTAGGTAGCTGCTAAAATAGGCAACTCTTGCACCTGCAATGTCTTGACCATGCTATCTTACTCCTGTGCATTTGTTGGTTAAGGTATCACCTTCAATGCTGAACTAATTAGTAAAATTAGGCAGAACATAGGCAACAGAACAAAGAAAAGGCAGATACCATCTCCAATCAGCCTTCATCTATAACTATCTTCATGTCAGTTTGGTTGGCTGAGCAGAGAGTCACATGACTATAATCTTATTTCAAAAGGTACATAGATAGCTAAAGTTTTTTTATACATTTTTTAATTGAATAAAATTTTAATTTACATTTCAAATGCTAAAACTTTTCCCTGTTGGTTTTCTCCCCTCCTCGAAAACCCTCAACCCCTCCATATATGTTAAAAATACATGTCTGCCAGGGTTGATTTTGGTTATACCATACAAAACCTAATATTTCTTTTCTCTGTTACATAATCTGGCCAAATCTTGGCTTGTAACCACTGGAATTTCTAGTTGAACACTGTGAGATTCAACATAGGACATATTTCAACATATGTTTAGCATATGAAAGTGTAACGTAAAGCAGCCCAGCTAGTGACTTTTCTAACATCCAATTGTCTCAGAAGTTCCAGTGCTTCAGCACAGAGAATTTACATAGGTTTAGAGCCTTGCAGCAAAGGAAGGGTTTGCTTAAAAATTCATGTTTTTTAATTTTATTTTGTGGCCATGCTTCAATATTCACCTGAAAACCACGACTTATGCCTAAACCTTTTATTATGGATTGTTTCACAGAAATTTGCAAAGACTCATGAAATCAGAGTTAATGAAAGTGTTGGAAAATGCAAACTGCTAGATAAACATGATATAATTCATTTTCATGATCTTACAAGCATCTCCAACGTAACCACTCAACTATTGTTTATTGCCTTATAAAAAGAATGTTATGTGCTATGGCTATAATTTAGACATCAAATATTTTAAGCTAAACTTCACAGAGAGAGGAAAACACCCAGTTTATAATAATTCAAGTTCTATTATAGAAAACTTCAAAGAAGTATAATAATTCATAATCAAATTTCTCATTTTGAAAACTAGTTAAAATGATTTTGGTACTGCCACAAACATATATATTTTTTCCCAACATAATCATGTTTGCTAAGAAAATAGATCACTTTGACAAGTTCATTCGCATTTGGAAAAATCTTTTAAAATGCATAACTCATTAGAAATAATTTATTTTATTGCAAGAAAATTTATGTAGCTATCTTCTTTTAATGTGTTTCTTTCCACTGTTTTAGCTCTCATTTTTTCTTTGTAATAACATACCCAGGTAGGCTGAAGCTGGTGTTATGAGGTATGGATGCCTTGGAAATCATCTCTCTACCTGCAATGCCTGAGAAGATACTGAGTTTGTGTTGGTTTGTGAGGTTGTGTTTGTTGTGCTTCCTTTCTCTCCGTCAGTTAAACTTAAGAAGAGGCTTGAAATCGATCTTTGTTCAGCATACTACACATTACCCATAAAATACAAATCTTTAGTCATTATTTAAGATGGTCATTGGTTATAAAGCCTCAGAAAGGGTGGGTCGGCTTGTTCTGATTCTTTGGTGTAGATGCTTCTTGAATTTCTTCCTTGTAAACAAGTAAGTCATTTACTCAAAAAACATACTGTTACCAAGTCAATGACAATGACATTTACTGCCAATGGCAGTTATTCATGCCTGAGGAGCAGCTATACAACAATTCTATTTCAGTGATTCCTTTTGCAGATGTGCATTATTTTTAAAGGACTTCAGTGAAATATCAGACAATGTATGTGAATGCTTGGTAACCTTTGATACTTTTGTGCAAACTTTCTTTTCCCCAGAGCCTAACTTAGAGACATCGAGTGGTATAATATAATGAGGGCCCAAGATAATAGCATAAATAATCTTATCTTCAAAAACCACAAAATGTGACTCTTCTTCTCTGTGGGAGAAAGAAGAAACAAACACATGATTTATTTTTCCTGTCCAGCACTTACTCTCCTGAAGTCATTGTGTGTACTGTGTTTTCCTGGCTTGGATTTTCTGTGTGGTCATCTCATTGTGCAGATGTGATTTTAATGGGATCTAGAAAAATGATGATGGAGAAGATGGTGAGAATGAGGGTCACATCTGTGATGATCATGGTAGTTGTCTTTTCTTTATCAGACACACTTCTCTTAATGAGCAAAGCATTGAATAGGACGGACAGAAAGCACAGACTCCCCACATTTTTTCTCCATATTTGGCTTGACAAGGCAAGTCTTCCATCATTTAATCTCTAACAAAACTTTGCAGATGATGCTGGTAGAAGAAAATGATCTAATCAACTATTCTCTGGAATGCTATTAATTCTTTCCTCAGTCAAAGTAATCCATTCTGAAAATTGATTCTTATCCATTGAAAGACTGCTAAATCTTGAAGAGTAATTATTGTCCCAAGGTTTCTGATATATATAGCCAATCGGGATTTGTGGTTTATGTAGTGTTTACTTAAATTTGGGATGGCTAGAAATTGCTCCTAACAGAGAATTCAGTGGAAGTGTTGATAACTTTTTTGCTGGTAAAGTGTGTCAGCCCATTTTTTAAGCCACTCATTTTGGCTTCCTTCCACCCTTCTAACATATAGACCAACCATCCAAATTCTGGGACCCTTTAAAACAATTCTTTATGTAGTAGTAGCCCCCTAACTATATAAAATTTTTTGCTGTTACTTCATAACTGTATTTTGCTTCTGTTATCAATCTTTTTTTTTTTTTTTTTTTTGGTTTTTCTTTTCTTTTTGCAAAATAAAATTGAAAACTTTTTTATTATATATTTTTATTTTCTATATTCTTTGTTTAGATTCCAAATGATTTCCCCTTTCCCAGTCCCCCCCAATATGTCCCATAAACCTTATTCTCTCCACCCATTCTCCAATCACCTCTCTCCTTTTTCTCTGTCCTTATATTCCCCTACAATGCTACATCAAGCCTTTCCAGGATCAGGACCCTCTCCTTACTTCTTCATGGGAATCATTTGTTATGCTAATTGTGCCTTGGGCATTCAGAGCTTCTGGATAAATTAATATCCACTTATCAGATTGCATTCCATGTGTATTCTTTTGTGATTGGGTTACCTCACTTAGGATGATATTTTCTAGATCCAACATTTGCCTAATAATTTCATGAATTCATTGTTTTTAATTGCTGTGTAGTATTCCATTGTGTAAATATCCCACATTTTCTGTATCCATTCCTCCACTGAGGGAAGTCTAGGTTCTTTCCAGCTTCTGGCTATTATAAAAAGGGCTTCTATGAACATAATGGAGCATGTGTCTTTATTGCATACCGGGGAATCCTTTTGGGTATATGCCCAGGAGAGGTAGAGCAGGGTCCTCTGGAAGTGTCATGTCCAGTTTTCTGAGGAACCGCCAGACTGATTTCCAAAGTGGTTGTACCATCTTACAACCCCACCAGCAGTGGAGGAGTGTTCCTCTTTCTCCACATCCTCGCCAACACCTGCTGACTCCTGAGTTTTTAACCTTAGCCATTCTGACTGGTGTGAGGCGAAATCTCAGAGTTGTTTTGATTTACATTTCCCTAATGACTAATGATGTCGAAAATTTCTTAAGGTGCTTCTTGACCATCTGAATTTCTTCAGGTGAAAATTCTTTGTTTAGATCTGTACCCCAGTTTTAATAGGGTTATTTGGTTCCCTGGGGTCTAACATCTTGAGTTCTTTGTATATATTGGATATTAGCCCTCTATCAGATGTAGGGTTGGTGAAGATTTTTTTCTCTGTGTAGTCCTGGAACTCACTCTGAGACCAGGCTGGTCTTGAACTCAGAAATATGTCTGCCTCTGCCTCCTAAGTGCTGGGATTAAAGGCGTGTGCCACCACCACCCAGCTTCTATTATGAATCTTAATATAAATTCGTAATGTACAGGATATTTGATATGTGATGGTAGTGACCCAAATGGTAGTGACCCAAAGGTCGAACTACAAATGTAGAAGAAAGATTGAGAAAGATTTTACATTTATCTCTGCATTCCAGGCCATCAAAAATGTGATAAAAACTGTTTTAGATTTTCCCCTCCACTCAATTCCTTGATGTGCTAGAACAACAGGCCACAGTCTGATTATTGGAAGAAGAATTTTTCCATCTAAACCTACACACATTCCAGACTCATGTATATGGCAATGTATCTTTAGAATAAGTTTGGGGATAATCAGGAATATCATGCTTTTAGTTCTCAGAGTCCTCTATAAAATTTGAAATTGTAGGAACTCTCTTGAGCAGGCTTATAATAGAAGGAAAGAAATAGATTCTTAAATCATGGAAAGGTACAAATATGAGAGTTTGACACATTTGTTGAGTCACTAGGTGAAATGGTATGACTGAACCACAGTAGCTCTAGAGTTTGGGAAAAGAGGCAAAGATAGATAAGAAAGCCTTCTTTATACCCCCGCCCCTGCTTATATAAATGTGAGTTCTAAGGCAAACATTTAAGGCATATCAAGGAAAATCACCTCTAACCATTCTTAAAATCATGGCAATAAAATAGTGTATTTGAGTATTTGCATTCTGAAAGAGTTAAATTAAATATCAACCTATAGGAAAAAATGTTTAAACTGGTAGATTACTGTCTTTATCTAAAGATCTTTCAGTAGTGTGAATCATGGACATATTGCAGTAACTTCCAATAATTCTTTAGGTTAGAGTTATCACATACAATTACTCCATAAGCAAACTAGATGACACAGCCTGGTTCCTCCATGTAATCAAAGATGTGATATAAGAATATGAGTGACAGCTTTAGGATTTCATAGTTACCTTATCTATGCATCACTTTCTTTCCCTCCAGAAAATTTCATTGGGTTTGATGGGAATAAGTTCTCAAATATTTGCATTATTTTCTTCTCTCTCAAAATAATCACCCAGTCTAATAGTCTGTTTTTCTTGAAAGCTATTTTATACTTTTATTTTATTTTATGTGTTTTAGTGTAGTACCAGCATAAAAATCTGTGCATCACTTATATGTTTGGTGCTCAGAGATGGCATCAGGTCCCCTGGAACTTGAGTTACAGAGGACTTTTATCTGCCTTGTAAATGCTAGAAACTGTGTTCCTGCCCTTTAGAAATGAAGCCTCTAAACTCTAACTGTGGAACCCTCTCTCTCCAGCTTATCCAATATTATTTTTTAACATAGATTAGTTCATTATACTCTGAATTATTTCACTGAGGCAGACTTTAGAAAAAGCCACAGATACTAAGGATCCCTTGAACTATTCATGAAATAATCATACGAAGTAGCTCGTGTCTGGGCTGATCTTTACTCCTTTACTAAGCAGCCTTTTGCTGAGACAGAGAACTGCAATGGACACTTTCTAGTCCTTTCTAGGAGTCCCTGATTGCTCTAGTTTTCATTTGTCCCACCATGAAGCTTTCTCATTTTTTCTTTTTCTAAATGATTTTTAACATTCTCCTGTAGTGCTTCTTCAGATGCTTCATATTACTTAATACATTAGAATCAACTTCTTTGATCTCTTCTTAATAACTGTATATTGCTACTTTGTAGAAAGTGACATTTGGCTTTCCTATGGGTCTCTCAGCTACTTTGTATCAGGTTCTTGGTCACCTGAGCAGTGTTGGGTATATGTTCCATCTCATGGACTTAAATTAAATCAGAAATTGTTTGGTTACTATCACAAGCTTTGGGCCAGCATTGATTGTGTATCTTGCTGTTGGAACTTTAATGTGGATTGATGGCTTTGTAGCTGACTTCATGTTCATGATTATTTTTGATAGTATGCAGAATACCTTCCTGTAATGAGGATGTTATTAAATGGGTTTGAAAGCTCTATACCAGTACCTGCTTGATTTCTCCATGTTCAATGACATACAAGTGTTAATTTCAGCAAAAGGGCCCTACCATGAGTTTGCAGATAGAGATAAAATGCTGGGTTGTTTGGAGGTTCCCCTGAAAACCTTTTGGCCAACAACTTGATTAGATGTGACCTTTTCCACATAAGGGAATGAAAGCTTTATTTAGTAATAAAAGATGTTCATTTGTGGCTCTGCCTCCTCTGTTATTTAGAGACTTCATCTGGATACCTTTGAGATATGTGCATAATTTAGGAAGCTCATATTATAGCAAGTTTCCACACAACCCCTCAAATGACCCATAATTTTAGCTGTCCCTCTCCTATCTCAACCTTTGTCCTGCTCATCCTCTTTGTGCCTCATTTGAGCCTCCAGTTGCAGTGCCCCTACTGAATTTGTCCATTCATAATTGTCTATTATACTTCCTCCTCCTAGAGAGATCTGTCCCACTCTTGAATTCTCTTACTCATTACTTTTTATCTGTTCAGATTGTACCTTGCTTATCTTTGACTTGACAGCTAAAATATAACTTCAGCATATAAATAATTGCATACCATCTTTGCCATTTTGGATCTTGGCTCCCTGGCTCAGGATAATCATGTCCATTTGCCTGCAAACCTTAGGATTTCATTTTGTTTTAAGAAGTTGAGTCATCTAAACAGTCCCATAACCCCTAAAGAAATAGAAGGAGTTATAGAAAGTCTTCCAACCAAAAAAAGCACAGGAGCAGATTGTTCAGACCTTCAAAGAAGACCTAACACCAATACTCTTCAAACTATTCCACAAAATAGAAACAGAAGTAACACTACCCAATTTCTTCTATGAAGCCACAATTGCGCTGATACCAAAACCACACAAAGATCCAACAAAGAAAGAGAACTTCAGACCAATTTCCCTTATGAACATCGATGCAAAAATACTCAATAAAATTCTTGCCAACCGGATCCAAGAACACATCAAAACGATCATCCACCATGATCTAGTAGGCTTTATCACAGGGATGCAGGGTTGGTTCAATATAAGGAAATCCATCAATGCAATCCACTACATAAACAAACTCAAAGAAAAAAACTACATGGACATTTCATTGAATACTGAAAAAGCATTTGACAAAATTCAGCATCCTTTCATGCTTAAAGTCTTGGAAAGAACAGGAATTCAAGGCCCATACCTAAACATTGTAAAAGCAATATACAGCAAACCGGTAGCCAGCATCAAACTAAATGGAGAGAAACTTGAAGCAACCCACTAAAATCAGGGACTAGACAGGGCTGCCCCCTTTCTCCTTATCTTTTCAATATTGTACTTCAGGTACTAGCTCGGGCAATTCGACAACATAAGGAGGTCAAAGGGATACAAATTGGAAAGGAAGAAGTCAAACTAGCATTATTTGCAGATGACATGATAGTCTACCTAAGTGACCAAAAAAAAACTCCACTAGAGAACTCCTACAGCTGATAAACAACTTCAGCAAAGTGGCAGGTTATAAAATCAACTCAAGCAAATCAGTGGCCTTCCTATACTCAAAGGATAAGCAGGCTGAGAAAGAAATTAGGGAAATGACCCCCTTCACAATAGCCACAAACAGTATAAAGTGCCTTGGGGTGACTCTTACCAAACATGTGAAAGATCTGTATGACAAGAACTTCAAGACTCTGAAGAAGGAAATGGATGAAGACCTCAAAAAATGGGAAAACCTCCCATGCTCATGGATCGATCGGTAGAAGCAATATAGTTAAAATGACCATTTTGCCAAAAGCAATATACAGATTCAATGCAATACCCATCAAAATCCCAATTCAATTCTTCACAGAGTTAGAAAGAGCAATTCTCAAATTCATCTGGAATAACAAAAAGCCCAGGATAGCTAAAACTATTCTCAGCAACAAAAGAAAGACTGGGGGAATCAGTATCCCTGACCTCAAGCAATACTACAGAGCAATAGTGTTAAAAACTGCAAAGTATTGGTACAGTGACAGGCAGGCAGATCAATGGAACAGGATTGAAGATCCAGAAATGAACCCACACACCTATGGCCACTTGATCCTCGACAAAGGGGCTGAAAAACTCCAATGGAAAAAAGATAGCCTTTTCAACAAATGGTGCTGGTTCAACTGGAGGTCAGCATGCAGAAGAATGCTGTTGATCCATCCTTGTCTCCTTGTACTAAGCTCAAATCCAAATGGATCAAGGACCTCCACATAAAGCCAGACACTCTGAAGTTAATAGAAAAGAAACTGGGGAAGACCCTTAAGGACATCAGTACAGGGAGAAAGTTTCTGAACAGAACACCAATAGCGTATGCTCTAAGATCAAGAATTGACAAATGGGACCTCATAAAATTACAAAGTTTCTGTAAGGCAAAGGACACCATCAAAAGGACAAATTGGCAACCAACAAATTGGGAAAAGATCTTCACCAATCCTACATCAGATAGAGGGCTAATATCCAATATATATAAAGAACTCAAGAAGTTAGACTCCAGAAAACCAAACAACCCTATTAAAAAATGGGGTACAGAGTTAAACAAAGAATTCTCACCTGAAGAACTTTGGATGGCGGAGAAGCATCTTAAAAAATGCTCAACTTCATTAGTCATTAGGGAAATGTAAATCAAAACAACCCTGAGATTTCACCTTACACCAGTCAGAATGGCTAAGATTAAAAATTCAGGAGACAGCAGGTGTTGGCGAGGATGTGGAGAAAGAGGAACACTCCTCCACTGCTGGTGGGGTTGCAAATTGGTACAACCACTCTGGAAATCAGTCTGGCGGTTCCTCCAAAAACTGGGCACCTCACTTCCAGAAGATCCTGTTATACCACTCCTGGGCATATACCCAAAAGATTCCCCACCGTGTAATAAGGATACATGTTCTACTATGTTCATAGCAGCCCTATTTATAATTGCCAGATGCTGGAAAGAACCCAGGTATCCCTCAACAGAAGAGTGGATGCAAAAAATGTGGTATATCTACACAATGGAGTACTATTCAGCCATTAGAAACAAGGAATTCATGAAATTCTTAGGCAAATGGATGGAGCTAGAGAACATCATACTAAGTGAGGTAACCCAGACTCAAAAGATGAATCATGGTATGCACTCACTAATTAGTGGATATTAACCTAGAAAACTGGAATACCCAAAACATAATCCACACATCAAATGAGGTACAAGAAGAACGGAGGTGTAGCCCCTTGTTCTGGAAAGACTCAGTGAAGCAGTATAGGGCAAAACCAGAACGGGGAAGTGGGAAAGGGTGGGGGGAGGACAGGGAGAAAGAAGGGGGCTTGTGGGACTTTCGGGGAGTCGGGAGCTAGAAAAGCAGAAACCATTCGAAATGTAAATAAAAAATATATCGAATAAAAAAAAGAAGTTGATTCATATTAAATTTTGCAAATGTATCACAGTTATTTTAATCCATTCATCCATTGATGTATATCTATATTATTTTCAGTTTCTGGCTATACTAAAGGAACCAGAAATGAACATGGTTAAAGAAGTGTCTCTGTGGTATGATGATGCATGCTTTGGATATAATCCAAAGAATGGTATGGCTAGATCTTGTGGTAAATCAGTTCCCAGCTTCCAGAGGAACCATTACACTGATTTACATATCGGCAGAACAAATTTGACCATCTACCAGCAATGGGTTCGCAATGCCCTTATTCCATACCCTCTCTAGCATGGGTTGTTAGTTACATTATTATGTCCATTCTGACTGGCGTAAGATGAAATCTCAAAGTAGTTTTGATTTGCATTTCTCTTATGAGTAAGGGTGCTGAACCTTTCTTCACATGTTTCTCAAACATTTGAATCTTTTCTATTGAGAACTCTCTCTTTATATCTGTACCTCATTTTTTTTAAATTGGCTTACTCTTTTTGTAATATCTAGTTTCTTGAGTTAATTAAATATTTTGTATATTAGACCTCTTACAATATTGTAGTTGCTAAAAATATTGTTGTAGGCTTCAGCCTTTGTCTGAATGACAGTGTTCTTTGCCATGCATAAACTTTGCACTTTCATGAGGATCTATTTATGAAATACTGTGTTTCCAGCTATTTTATCAAAATCAGGTGTACAATATGCATAGACTTATATCTAAGACTTTAATTTGAGCCCATTCTACAATATGTATTTTTTTTGTGTATGCTGATAACATGCTGTTTTTATTACTATAACTCTGGAGTGCAATTTGAAGTCAGAGATGGTGATATTATTAAAGCAGTTCTTTTACTACTTAGGATATATATACACATACATACATATCCTCCAGTTGCAGTACCCCTCCCCAAGTTGTTCATATGTGATTGTCTATTCTATTTCCTTTTCCTAGAGAGATCTGTCCCTTTCTTGATTTTTCTTACTTATTACCTTATATCTGTGGTTATTCAGATTGTAATTTGCTAGACATTATTATTATTATTATTATTATTCCATATGAAACTGAAAACTGTTTTTTCAAGATCTGTTGTTGGATTTTTGATGCAGAGTGTGTTGAAACTGTAGATAGCTTTTGGTAGAATAAGAATTTTTACTATATTAATTTTATTGATTCAAGTGCATAGGAGAACTATCTTCTGAGATCTTCTTTGATTTTGTTGTTCAATGACTTAAGGGTTTCATCATTTAATTTTTTTTTATTCAATATAATTTATTTACATTTCAAATGATTTCCCCTTTTCTAGCCCCCCCACTCCCCGAAAGTCCCGTAAGCCCCCTTCTCTTCCCCTGTCCTCCCATCCACCCCTTCCCACTTCCCCGTTCTGGTTTTGCTGAATACTGTTTCACTGAGTCTTTCCAGAACCAGGGGCCACTCCTCCTTTCTTCTTGTACCTCATTTGATGTGTGGATTATGTTTTGGGTATTCCAGTTTTCTAGGTTAATATCCACTTATTAGTGAGTGCATACCATGATTCACCTTTTGAGTCTGGGTTACCTCACTGAGTATGATATTCTCTAGCTCCATTCTCTGGGGAACTTCAATATCCCACTGTCATGAATAGACAAATCATCTAGATAAAAATTAAACAGAGAAATGCTAGAGATGGCTGATATTTAAAATCAAATGAACCTAACCAATATTTACAGAACATTTCACCCCAAAAAAGAATATTATTTCTTCTCAGAACTTCATGAAACTTTCTTCAAAATTGAACAAATACTCAGACACAAAGAAAGTTTCAACAAAATCTTAACTTCACAAAAACCAAATAGCCCAATTAAGAAATGGGGCACAAAGTTAAACAGAATTCACAACAGAGGAATCATGAATGACTGAGAAACACTTAAAGAAATGTTCAAAATACTTACCCATCAGGAAAACACAAATTAAAAAAACCCTGAGATTTCACCTCACACCAGTCAGATAGACTGAGATCAAAAACTCAAGTGACAGCACATGCTGATGAGGATATGGAGAAAAGGAACACTCCTCTATCACTGGTGGGAATGCAAACTGGTACAACCACTATGGAAATCAATCTGGAGGTGCATCAGAAAATTGAAAATAGTTCTACCTGAAGACCCAGTTATACTGTACTTGGGCATAATCCCAAAGGTGTCCCACCATGCACCAAGACCACATGCTCCACTATGTTCATTGCAGGCTTATATCCCAGGAAACAACTCAGATATACCTCATCAGAAGAATAAACACAGAAAATGTGTTTTATTTACACAATGGAATACTATTCAGCTATTAAAAATGAGGCCATCATGAATTTTGCAGTCAAATGGATGGAACTAAAAAATAGCATCCTAAGTGATCTAACTCAGACCAAAAGGGACATGCAAGGTTTCTACTCACTAATCAGTGTATATTAGCCAAAAAACACAGAATACCTAGAAAACAACCCACAAACTTTAAAAGTTTAACAAGCAGAAAGAACCAAGTGAGGATGTTTCAATTCCACTTAGAAGGGGAAAGAAAATAATCACTGGAGGCCGAGTGATGGAGAGACCTTTGTGGAATAGGGAAGAGGGAGTAAAAATGGGACCAGGATCAGGTATTGGGGGGAACAGAAGAGAAGCCCAGAGGACCAGGAAAATGAATGGAAATAATCATCCTCATGGGGGCAAGAGGAGGCGGGACCCTCTAGAAAGTACCAGAGACACGGGAGGTGAAAGACTTTCAGGATTCAATGTGGGTAATTTTAGCCAAAATGCCCAAAATTGGGGCGAAGGAACTCAAACAGTCCTCCTCCAGTAGGTAGACAAGGACTCAAGTGGAGCAACAGTGTTACTAACCTACAGGAATGGGAGGAGGAATGGTGGGAGAAGGACAAGGAAGGCGAATGTAAATAAATAAAACAATTAAAAGAATAAAAAGAAAAAAATTGAAATAACTCCCTGTGTGCTATCTGACCATCATGGATTAAAACTGTGTGTGTATATACATATACACATACACATACATATGCATACACACACACACACATACACACACACACACACACACACACATATATATATATATATATATATATATATATATATATATATATATACATACATTTAAAACAAAGCTTACAAATTCATAGAAACTGAATAATGCACCACTGAATGATATATGGGTTAAGGAAAAAAATTTAGAAAGGCATTAAATCCTTTCTAGAATCAAATGCAATTGAAGACACACATGCCTAAACACATGGAACACAATTAATGCAATTCTAAAGGGCCAGACCATGCAAGTGCTTATATAAAAATATTGCAGAGATCCCATACCAGCTACTTCATACTTGAAAGACACAGAGCAGAAAGGAGAAACAACAGGTGAAAAGTGAAGACAGCAAGAAATCATCACATTCAGGAATGAAATTGATACAGTGGAAAAAGAAAAATAGAAAATAATCAATGAAAAGTTATTGGAAATAATCAATAAGATTGACAAACACTTATTTACAACAACTAAAACAGTAAAGGACAAGATCCAAACTAACAAAATTAAAGATGATAGAGATGAAAGGGAGACACAGCAATAGACACCAGGGAAATTCATGAATTATCATTTTTTTTACAAAATTGCATCTCACCAAATTTTAAACAAAGAAAACAGATAATTTTATCAATACAAAGCATACACCAATGTTCAGTTAAAATACAACAAGGATCTGAAGCAGACCTATAGTGAAATGGAATCTGTACTTAAAATCTGACAATGAAATAAAAATAGGGTAAGGTTATTTTAGCCCAGAATTCTATCAGACTTTAAAGAAGAGTAATGACAAAACATCTAATATTATTGCACAAAGTGAAAACAAGGGATATTCATTTTTATAAGGCCATCATTATCCTAAACACTAAACCACATAAAGACTCCTAAAGAAAGAAAATTACAGACTAATTCTCTTTATCAACCTAGATGTAAAAATTCCCAATAAAATACTTGTAAGCCTAATCCAAGTAAACATCTGAAAGATTATGTATTGCGATCAATTATTCTTCATCCCAGAGATGGAGATATGATTTTCACATAAATAAATCAATAAATATAATCCATTATATAAACAACCAGAAATACAAAAATGGCTCAATAGTTTCATAAGATGAATAAAAGGTCTTTGGCAAAACCCAACACCCTGTCATTATAAACATCCTGTAGAGATCAGTGATACAAGGGATATAGTCACCATGATAAAGACAGTTTACAGAAACCCCATAGCAAACATCAACTTGAGTGGAAAAAAACTCAGATTACATTAATGAAGAATAAGTCAAGGTTGTTTACTTTCCATATCTATTAAACATAATACTCAAAGTCGTAGCTAAGACAGTAGATATTAAGGAGACATAATTGTAAGGAAAGAATTCATAATATCTCTATTTCATATTATATAATAGTATACATAAATGACTCTTAAAATGCCTACATCTCATAAACACTTTCAACAAAGTAGCTAAATACAAACTTAACTCATAAAAATCAGTAACCATTCTATGTACAAATGATTAAAATACTGAGAAAAAGTGGGGAAAATGGAAAAATAAGTAAAACCTTTCAAATATCCTAAAATAACATACCTTACAGTAACTGTAATCAAGCAAGTAAAAAAAATTAAATGATGAAACCCTTAAGTCTTGGAAAGAACAGGAATTCAAGGCCCATACCTAAACATTGTAAAAGCAATATACAGCAAACCGGTAGCCAGCATCAAACTAAATGGAGAGAAACTTGAAGCAACCCACTAAAATCAGGGACTAGACAGGGCTGCCCCCTTTCTCCTTATCTTTTCAATATTGTACTTCAGGTACTAGCTCGGGCAATTCGACAACATAAGGAGGTCAAAGGGATACAAATTGGAAAGGAAGAAGTCAAACTAGCATTATTTGCAGATGACATGATAGTTCCCCACTGTCAGTGTGTGATGGGCAATATGTGATTTAAGCTCTGGTAGGATATCTTTTATGGATTTGGATGTCCTTGTGTTTGGTACATAGAATTTTAGTGTTTTCTTCGTGAATTTTTCCTTTGATGTGGATGTAGTGTTCTTCTGATTAGATTTTGTTAGAAGTATAATTTTGGAGATGTTAAAATGGATGCACTAGCTCATCCCTTATGTCCATTTCCATGAAATAGCTTTTTCCATCTTTTTATGTTGAAGTGATATCTATTTTTGATGGTATGATGTGTTGCTTGGTTGCAACAGAAAAATAAGTCTTATTTTCACATTCATTGGACTAGCCTGTGGATTTTTACTGGGGAATTGAGTCCATTGATGCTGAGAGTTACCAATTAACAGTGCTCACTGATTTCTGCTATATTAATTTGTTCTCTCTCTCTCTCTCTCTCTCTCTCTCTCTCTCTCTCTCTCTCTCTCTCTGTGTGTGTGTGTGTGTGTGTGTGTGTGTTTCCCTCTTTTGATTTTTTTGGCCAGATTATTCCTTGTGGGTTTTTATTTGTGTGTGTGTGTGTGTGAGTGTGTGCAGTTAACCTTTATATGCTTACATTTTCTTTCTAGTTATTTCTGTAGATTGATACTTCTTTTTTTTCTTTTTTTTAATTCGATATATTTTTTATTTACATTTCAAATGATTTCCCCTTTTCTAGCCCCCCACTCCCCGAAAGTCCCATAAGTCCCCTTCTCTCCCCCTGTCTTCCCACCCACCCCTTCCCACTTCCCCGTTCTGGTTTTGCCCTATACTTCTTCACTGAGTCTTTCCAGAACAAGGGGCCACTCCTCCTTTCTTCTTGTACCTCATTTGATGTATGGATTATGTTTGGGGTTTTCCAGTTTTCTAGGTTAATATCCACTTATTAGTGAGTGCATACCATGAGTCACCTTTTGAGTCTGGGTTACCTCACTTAGTATGATGTTTTCTAGCTCCATCCATTTGCCTAAGAATTTCATGAATTCATTGTTTCTAATGGCTGAATAGTACTCCATAGTTTTCATGTGGGTTGTCTTTCTTTATCTATCTACTAAGATTGACAGTTTCACAAGGTATAGAGTAATCTTGTCTGGCGTCAGTTGTTTATTAGATGTAAAACATCTGTTCATACCCTTCTACTTTTATATTTTTTTCCCTCAAAAAGTCACATATTTCTCTAACAGATCTTCCTACGTATTTCTTAGTATTTTTCTCTTCTAACATTTTGTTTGTTGGGTAATTGTCTTTCTTTGTTCTGTACACTTAGTATTTTGATTATTTTGTGCCAAGAATTCTTTCTTTGCTTTAGTTTGATTGGTATTCTGATTGGCCTTGTACCTTGATCAGTACCTCCTTCTTTAGGTTAGGAAAGCTTTCTTCTAAAATTTTGTTAAAATTAATTTTTGTGCCTGGGTTTCTACCCTTTATTTTATTCCTACTATACTTATATTTGGTCTTTTCAGTGTTCAAGATTTCCTGAATATTTCACAATAATAATATATTAGATTTAATTTTTCTTTGGCTTATGTGTCCATTTCTTCTCTCTCATTTTCAGTGCCTCAGATTTTTTTCTCACTCATCTCTTATATTTTGTTGATGAAGTTCACCTCCAGGGTTCATGCTCTGGTTCCTAATATATATATATATATATATATATATATATATATATATATATATATATATATATATATATATATATATATTTCAGACTTCTTCAGTTGGGGTTTTCTTCACTGATTCTCTTTCTAGTTTCAAATCTTGAAGTGTTTTTTTTTTTTTTACTATATATATTATATATTTTTACCTAAGTGGATAATATCTCTTAGCATTTTAAAGTGTGGCTTTTTTAAATATTTGTATTTTCTATATTCTTTGTTTACATTCCAAATGATTTCCCCTTTCCCAGATCCCCCCTCCCCATATGTCCCATAAACCTTCTTCTCTCCTTCCATTCTCCAATGACCTCCCTCCTTTTTTTCTCTGTCTTTATATTCCCCTCCAATGCTAGATCAATCCTTTCCAGGATCAGGACCTTGTCCATACTTCTTCATGGGAGTCATTTGTTATGCAATTTATGCCTTGGGTATTCAGGGCTTCTGGGCTAATTAATATCCACTTATCAGAGATTGCATTCCATGTGTATTCTTTTGTGACTGGGTTACCTCACTTAGGATGATATTTTTCAGATCAAACCATTTGCCTAAAAATTTTGTGAATTCATTGTTTCTAATTGCTGAGTAGTATTCCATTGTGTAAATATACCACATTTTCTGTATCCATTCCTCCTTTGAGGGGCATCTAGGTTCTTTCTAGCTTCTGGCTATTATAAATAAGGCTGCTATGAACATAATGGAGCATGTCTTTATTGCATGCCAGGGAAGGCTTTGGGTATATGCCCAGGAGAGGTATAGCGGGGTCCTCCGGAAGTGTCATGTCCAGTTTTCTGAGGAACCGCCAGACTGATTTCCAAAGTGGAAGTGTTTAATTCATTTTCTTCCACTGTTTGTGTTTTCATAGATTTCCTTACAAGAATTTTTTTTTATTTTATCTTTAAGACCATCTACATAGTCATAAGTTTATATTAAGGTCTTTATCTTGTGTTTCAGGTATTTAGTGTTTCTCAAGGCCTATTGTAGTAGGATTTCTGAGTTTTGAGAAGTATATCCTGTTCTAGATATTTCGGATTGTATTTTCCCTAACATATAGGCATGTGGATATGGGATGATTGTAATTCCAGCTTCTGATATCTGTTGTCATCTTTATTGGTTGGGCAATTTTTCCTTGGTTTCTGTTGTACTTTTTGGTTTATTTTGAGAATATGGTAGCACATTATTGCCTGCAGGTAAATAAATGTTTGAGGGATCCTTTTAGTGTTAGATGCTGTGGATTTGGGTTACAATGTGTTCCAATGATTTGGGACCTGATACTGAGGAATGTGAATGGGCTAGAAGTTGGCAATGGGGATTCACATTAGGGAGAAAAGTAGGATGCACTACAAAATCTTCTTAGTGGCCTGGGAATGGGGCTGAGCATGAGAAAAGAGCACAGCAGATAGTCTGGTACAGAGCTAGGGATGAGACTGGAGAATTTGGGGTTGTAGGAGAGTGGGGTGGAGAGGTGGGGGTGGGGTGAGGGATTAGATATAAAGGAAAGAAGAGAGGTGAAGATTTGAACTCATTGCCTGCTTCAATGGTCTACTTTCTTCCCTGGCTGGTTTCCCAGAATAAGTCTGCTGGAGATAGACCAGCAGACTTGGTTCTGTGAGTTCTGGTTGGATGATATTGTTGTTCTTCCTATGGGGTTGCAACTCCCTTCAGCTCCAGCTATTCAATTCTTAACACCATTTCAGTAGTTCTACCTTCAAATCAAAGCCATTTCATTAGCTATTCCCAAAATTGCACCATCCCAGTGCACACTAAATCTCTGTAACAGGTTATTTCATTCATCCCCTAACTAGTCTGCCGGCTTCCCACCTAGCAGCTATTACCATGGTGATAGACACATTGATTTCCTTAAGCTCAATCATATAACTTCTGCTCAAAGGCAGTGAGGTGTCCAATTCTTTCCTGTTGTTTGCCTATTCCAATTTGTAATATTCCTTTTATTCTATTCATGCTATAGTAGTCATCTTAGTTTTCCTAGAATAGCCCAGGTCTCTGACTACTCATGGGCATTTGAGCACACTATGTTTTTTTTGTTTGTTTTTTGTTTTGTTTTTTTTTTGTTGTTGTTGTTGTTTTTTTTTTTTTTTTTTTTTGCAGTTACAAAATACCCATCCATGTCTTGTCCCTCAGTTCCTGCAGTCAGTGCCCAAAGTTACTGACTCCCCTTCAGGTTCTTGTTGACACTGCATTCATAATTTAACTGCCACATGATAATCCTGTCTAGCAGATCTTAAGCCAATTTTATTTTTATGTTAATTTCTAGAGTATTTAGCAAATAATATGATTGCATTTGTTTGATTGTCTTATTTATTTTTCCACTTTGGGATGTAAGCTGTATAAAAGTAAGTGTTTATGTTTGCTGTATTTGCTGAGATTAGTATAAACACCAACAATGGGATTTACATATAGTAGATTTTCAGAGAATACTCACTACATTAATAATAAATGAGGAAACGTTCTGGGCTTCTATGATGTCAGAAAAATACTGATTAAATGCAAGAAAGACTAAGGATCTCAGGACCCTTAGACAGTGATCCCTAATTAAAAGTAGTGACTAAATTGCAACTAGTAGAATGCCTGCATTTCACCAAAGACTGATACAGAATATTCACTGAAAACTCCATTATAAAACTGGAAGAAATGGAAGTAGTATTTTACATTGAGGTGGATCCTGAAGCCAAAGAAAACATTTCCCCCCTAGACAATCTAAAATAAAATAAATGTTACTAAGTTTTTATCTAAAAATGGAGAAGAAAATCAAGTTTGTATCTACATTATAGGACCTTACATGGAAATTTAGTGTACACATCATTGTTCAAAGTCTAACTCTGAGGAAAAGAATTACATGCTGATCACTTTGCAAACTTGTCAGTTACAAAGGTGACAACTGAGTGGCTGTGGACATGTGCTAGAAATGACATTACTAATAACTCTGTAACCATAAGATACAAAATAAGATACGAATCAAGTCACTTGGTGACACTCTGCCAGATCAAGGATCAATCTAATGCAGCAGTGAGGCTTCCTCTGAGAGCTACAGTCTGAAGATGAAGTAGTGTTAGAAAATCAATGAGTTTGAAAGGAAATGGAGTTCAAATCAGGTGGACGAGTTGGAAAGTGATGAAAGAAAGAAAAAATATTCGACCTTAGCTTGTGCTTCACAAAACAACACAAAAATATATCTATATTTTACTTATAGAATTAGCTAATATTCATTGATCACTATTTTTGAATGTATAAGAATGACCAGAAAGTAAGGAAAAAGAACATGTTTGTGGTCTATCAACCTTCCTTTGCGCATGACTCTAGCATTGATAAATTCAGTCAGGAATGGAATGACACTCTGTTGGATCTAAGCTCTTCTCCTTACCAGTAGAAGTCTAGTGCAAGCCAATGTCATCATTTCCAAAAATATAAAATCTTTGAAGTGGGGGAAATATGTCAAACCTTTAAGTCAACATTTTTACAGTATATTTGATAGTGGGAGAGATGTGGTATATGATGAAATGCTATGAAGTTGAAAGGGAAAACAATGGCTCACCATGGTGAAAACAAACACAATGATGTGGGTGTGTTTGTGTGTGTGTGTGTGTGTGTGTGTGCGTGAGAGAGAGAAAGAGAGAGAGAGAGAGAGAGATATAGAAAGAAAGAAAGAAAGAGAAAGAAAGAAAGAAAAAAGAAAGAAAGAAAGAAAGAAAGAAAGAAAGAAAGAAAGAAAGAAAATACAAAAGGCTTGAAAGGAAGAAATTAGAAAAGAAGCAAAGAATAAAACAAATAAATGTGTTGAAGCAAACATCTTACTCCTTTCATAATATTCTGTCGATTTTAGGTGGCTTCTGAACCATTTGAATGACTAGCTGTTCACAACTACCAACATAACACACTTTATTTATAATACTTTTCTTCAGAGACTGTGAATCTAATTGTTCTTGGATTATTTTGTATGTGGATTTGTTCCCTTTCTGTTATGGAGGACTGCATGCTGTGGTTTCACTGGATATGTCACTTGATACATTTTCAAGGAAGATGTTGTATAGAGTCAAGAATTCACGCAGTTTTGTTCAAAGGGAAATTCTGAGAAGATAGATAGATGGAGAGTAGATGAAGAGTCTAGAGAATTTATGGACGCTTCTAACTTAGCCTTTGTAAGGTCAGTGGAAAAGCAAATAGGTCCTGTCTCAAAACAAGCTGGAAAGTAAGGACCAAACTTTGAAGCTGTTCTCTGATCTCTGCTGATGTGCTCTGGTATACAGGTGGTATACCTGTGGTATGCAGATATACACTCACCTGTATTCCCACAAGAACACAACATATGAACACAGACACACACACACACACACACACACACACACACACAAACACACAGTACAATACAATTACTAAAACCCAGAGAAGTATCTCGTAAATGGTAGTGGGTAAATAAGCAAAGACTTAAAGTGAACTGTCGGAATAATTGAATAAATGCTACTTTGAAGAATTGGCTTGTCTAGAGAACAGCATAAAGGCATCTTTTCTTCAGACTTTTGCCAAATTTTTAAGGAAACATTTATTTTCTCTTTTTATAGAATCTTGAACACAATGTATAGAATTTGTAGTTAAAAATTGTATGATGTCTCCTTGTTGATGTCCCCATGTGGGGAAATGGACCAATACAGAAGCAATTCTACACAGTGAAAAAAAAATATAGCAGGAACACAGATAAGGAACACAGGCTGACATGGAATGGATATATTATACAATTCATAAGCAGAGATGGTGGCATCTAATTTGGAATTCAGACTTTACAGGGCATTCATTTATGAGGTGAGAAAAATAAAGGAAAATGAAGTCATGATTTTAGCTAGATACAGCAAGAATGTGACTCTGTCAATAACTAGCAGAAAGGTATTGTCTCTCTCTCTTCCTGGGCTGATGCAGTGACGAGGAAAATGCACATTACGATGGGAAAGTTCTTTTTTTTAATTTTTTAAATTTTTTAAATTGTTTATTTTCTATATTCTTTGTTTATATTTCAAATTATTTCCCCTTTCCCAGTTCCCCACTCCCCATATGTCCCATAAGCCTTCTTCTCTCCATCCATTCTCCAATCACCTCCCTCCTTTTTCTCTGTCCTGGCACTCCCCTACAATGCTAGATCAAGCCTTTCCAGGATCAGGGCCCTTTCCATACTTCTTCATGGGAGTCATTTATAGTGCTAATTGTTCCTTGGGTATTCAGAGCTTCTGGGCTAATTAATATCCACTTATAAGAGATTGCATAACATGTAAATTCTTTTGTAATTGGGTTAACTCACTTAGGATGATATTTTCCAGTTCCAACCATTTGCCTAAAAATTTCATGAATTCATTATTTTTAATTGCTGAGTAGTATTCCATTGTGTAAATATACCACATTTTCTGTATCCATTCCTCCATTGAGGGACATCTGGGGTTCTTTCCAGCTTCTGGCTATTATAAATAAGGCTGCTATGAACATAATGGAGCATGTGTCCTTATTGCATGCCAGGGAATCTTTTGGGTACCCAGAAGAGGTATACCAGAATCCTCCAGAAGTGTCATGTCTAGTTTTCTGAGGAAGCACCAGACGGATTTCCATAGTGGTTGTACCATCTTACAATCCCACCAGCAGTGGAGGAGTGTTCCTATTTCTCCCCATCCTCCCCAACACCTGCTGTCCTTGAGTTTTTAACCTTAGCCATTCTGACTGGTGTGAGGTGAAATCTCAGGGTTGTTTTGATTTGCATTTACCTAATGACTAATGATGTTGAGCATTTCTTAAGGTGCTTCTCCTTAATCTGAATTTCTTCAGGTGAAAATTCGTTGTTTAGATCTGTACCCCATTTTTTAATAGGGTTATTTGGTTCCCTGTGGTCTAACTTCTTGACTCTTTGTATATATTGGATATTACCCTCTATCAGATGTAGGGTTGGTGAAGATCTTTTCCCAATTTGTTGGTTGCCATTTTGTCCTTTTAACAGTGTCCTTTGCCTTACAAAAACTTTGTAATTTTATGAAGTCCCATTTGTCAATTCTTGATCTTAGAGCATAAGCTATTGGTGTTCTGTTCAGGAAATTTTCCCCTGTGCCCAGGTCCTCAAGGGTTTTAGCCAGTTTCTTTTCTATTAGTTTCAGAGTGTCTGGTTTTATGTGGAGGTCCTTGATCCACTTGGAGTTGAGCTTAGTACAAGGAGATAAGAATGGATCAATTCGCCTTCTCCTGCATGCTAACCTCCAGTTAAACCAGCACCATTTGTTGAAAAGTCTATGTTTTTTCCATTGGAAGTTTTCCGCTCCTTTGTTGAAGATCAAGTGACTATATGTGTGTGGACTCATTTCTGTGTCTTCAATTCTATTCCATTAGTCCATTTGCCTGTCACTGTGCCAATTGCACACAGTTTTTAACATTATTGCTCTGTAGTATTGCTTGAGGTCTAGGATACTGATTGCCCCAGAAGTTCTTTTACTATTGAGAACAGTTTTAGCTATCCTGGGTTTTTTGTTATTCCAGATGAATTTGAGAATTGCTTTTTCTAACTCTGTAAAGAACTGACTTGGGATTTTGATGAGGATTGTATTGAATCTCTATATTGCTTTTGGGAATCCACGAGCATGGAAGATTTATCCATTTTCTGACGTCTTCTTTGATTTCCTTCTTTAGAGACCTGAAGTTCTTGTCATATAGATCTTTCACTTGTTTGGTTAGAGTCAAACCAAGATTCTTTATATTGTTTGTGGCTATTGTGAAGGGTGTCATTTCCTTAACTTCTTTGTCTGCCTCCTTATCCTTTGAGTATAGGAAGGCAACTGATTTGCTTGAGGTGATTTTATAACCAGCCAATTTGCTGAAGTTGTTTATCAGCTGTAGGAGTTCTCTAGTGGAGTTTTTGGATCACTTAAGTAGACTATCATATCATCTGCAAATAGTGATAATTTGACTTCTTCCTTTTCAATTTGTATCCCTTTGACCTCCTTATGTTGTATAACTGCTCTAGCTAGTCCCTCAAGTACTATATTGAAAAGATAGGGAGAGAGAGGGCAGTCTTGTCTAGTCCCTGATTTTAATGGGATTGCTTCAAATTTCTCTCCATTTAGTTTGATGTTGACTACCAGTTTGCTGTATATTGCTTTAACTATGTTTAGGTATGGGCCTTGAATTCCTGTTCTTTCTAAGACTTTTAGCATGAAAGGATGCTGAATTTTGTCAAATGCCTTTTCAGCATCTAATGAAATTATCATATGGTTTTTTTTTTATTTTAGTTTGTTTATGTAGTGGATTTCATTGATGGATTTCCTTATACTGAACCATCCCTGCATCCCTGGAATGAAGCCTACTTGATTGTGGTGGATGATCATTTTGATGTGTTCTTGGTATCGGTTGGCAAGAATTTTATTTAGTGTTTTTGCATCAATATTCATAAGGGAAATTGGCCTGAAGTTCTCTTTCTTTGTTGGATTTTTTTGTGGTTTTGGTATCAGTGTAATTGTGGCTTCTTAGAATGATTTGGGTAGTGTTCCTTCCATTTCTATTTTGGGGAATAGTTTGAAGATTGTTGGTGTTAGGACTTCTTTGAAGGTCTGATATAATTCTGCACTAAACCCTTGTGTTCCCTGCTTTTTTTTGATTGGGAGACTTTCTATGACCCCTTTTATTTCTTTAAGGTTTATGGGGCTGTTTAGATGATCTATTTGATCCTGACTTAATTTTGGTGTTTTATCTCTGTCTAGGAAACTCCATTTTCTCCAGATTTTCCTGTTTTATTGCATATAGGCTTTTGTATTAGGATCTGATGATTTTTTTTGAATTTCCTTAGTTTCTGTTGTAATATCTCCCTTTTCATTTCTAATTTTGTTAATCTGGATACTGTCTCTGTGCCCTTTGGTTAGACTGGCTAAGGGTTTATCTAACTTGTTGATTTTCTCAAAGAACCAGCTCCTGGTTTTGTTGATTCTTTGTATGGTTCTCTTTGTTTCTACTTGATTGATTTCAGCCCTGAATTTGATGATTTCCTGCCTTCTACTCCTCCTGGGTAAATTAGCTTCATTTTGTTCCAGGGCTTTCAGGTGTGTAATTAAGCTGCTAGGTTATGCTCTCTCCATTTTCTTTTTGGAGGCACTCAGGACTATGAGTTTTCCTCTTAGCACTCCTTTCATTAAGTCTCATAGATTTGGGTATGTTTTGTCTTCATTTTTGTTAAATTCTAAAAAGTCTTTGATTTCTTTCTCTTTTTTTATTGATATATTTTTTATTTACATTTCAAATGATTTCCCCTTTTCTTGGTCCCCACTCCCCACAAGTCCCATAAGCCCTCTTCCCTCCCCCTGTTCCTCCATCTACCCCTTCCCACTTCCCTGTTCTGTAATTCCCCTATACGCTTGCACTGAGTCTTTCCAGAACCAGGGGCCACTCCTCTATTCTTTTTGGACATCATTTAATTTGTGGATTATATCTTGGGTATTCAAAGTTTCTAGACTAATATCTACTTATCAGTGAGTGCATACCATGATTGATCTTTTGAGACTGGGTTACCTCACTTAGTATGATGTTCTCCAGCTCCATCCATTTGTCTAAGAATTTCATGAATTCATTGTTTCTAATGGCTGAATACTACTCCATTGTGTAAATATACCACATTTTTTTGTATCCATTCCTCTGTTGAAGGTTCTTTCCAGCTTCTGGCTACTACAAATAGGGTTGCTATGAACATAGTGGAGCATGTGTCCTTATTGCATGCTGAAGAATCCTCTGGATATATACCCAGGAGTGGTATAACAGGGTCCTCAGGAAGTATCATGCCCAGTTTTCTGAGGAACCACCAGAATGATTTCCAAAGTGGTTGCAACACCTTGCAATCCCACCAGCAGTGGAGGAGTGTTCCTCTTTTCCACATCCTGGCCAACACCTGCTGTCTTCTGAGTTTTTGAACTTAGCCATTCTGACTGGCGTGAGGTGAAATCTCAGGGTTGTTTTGATTTGCTTTTCCCTAATGATTAATGATGTTGAACATTTCTTAAGGTGTTTCTCAGCTCTCCGAAGTTCTTCATGTGAAAATTCTTTGTTTAGCTCCGTACCCCACTTTTTAATGGGGTTATTTGGTTCTCTGGGTTCTACTTTCTTGAGTTCTTTGTATATATTAGATATTAGCCCTCTGTCGGATTTAGGGTTGGTGAAGATCCTTTCCCAATCTGTTGGTTGACGTTTTGTCCTTTTGACAGTGTCCTTTGCCTTACAGAAACTTTGTAGTTTTATGAGGTCCTATTTGTCAATTCTTGATCTTAGAGCATAAGCTATTGGGTTCTGTTCGGGAACTTTTCCCCTGTGCCCATGTCCTCCAGGGTCTTCCCCGGTTTCTTTTCGATTAGTTTCAGTGTGTCAGGTTTTATATGGAGGTTCTTGATCCATTTGGAGTTGAGCTTAGTACAAGGAGATAAGAATGGATCGATTCGCATTCTTCTGCATGCTGACCTCCAGTTGAATCAGCACTATTTGTTGAAAAGACTAATTTTTTCCACTGGGTTCTTTCAGCTACTGTGTCGAAGACCAAGTGACCATAGGTGTGTTGGTTCATTTCTGGGTCCTATTCCATTGATCCGCTTGCCTGATATTGTACCAATACCATGCAGTTTTTATCACTATTGCTCTGTAGTAAAGTTTAAAGTCTGGGATACTGAATCCTCCTGAAGTTCTTTTACTGTTGAGAATAGTTTTAGCTATCCTGGGTTTTTTGTTATTCCAGATGAATTTGAGAATTGCTCTTTCAATTAAGTATACGATCATATCATCTGCAAATAGTGATAGTTTGAGTTCTTCCTTTCCAATTTGTATCCCTTTGACTTTCCTATGTTGTCTAATTGCACTAGCTAGGACTTCAAGAACTATATTGAAAAGATATGGAGAGAGGAGGCCTTGTCTAGTCCCTGATTTTAGTGGGATTGCTTCAAGTTTCTCTCCATTTAGTTTGATGTTGGCTACTGGTTTGCTGCATATTGCTTTTACTATGTTTAGATATGGGCCTTGAATTCCTGTCCTTTCCAAGACTTTTAGCATGAAAGGATGCTGAATTTTGTCAAATGCTTTTTCAGCATCTAGTGAAATGATCATGTGGTTTTTTTTCTTTGAGTTTGTTTATGTAGAGGGTAGCATTTATGGATTTCCTTATATTGAACCATCCCTGCATCCCTGGGATGAAGCCTACTTGATCATGGTGGATGATTGTTTTGATGTGTTCTTGGATTCGGTGGGCAAGAATTTTATTTAGTATTTTTGCATCGATATTCATAAGGGAAATTGGCCTGAAATTCTCTTTCTTAGTTGGATCTTTGTGTGGTTTTGGTATCAGCGTAATAGTGGCTTCAAGAAGGAGTTGGGTAGTGTTCCTTCTATTTCTATTTGGTAGAAAAGTTTGAAGAGTATTGGTGTTAAGTCTTCTTTGAAGGTCTGATAGAATTCTGCACTGAAACCATCTGGTCCTGTGCTTTTTTTGATCGGAAGACTATCTATGACCCCTTCTATTTCTTTAGGGGTTATGGATCTGTTTAGATGGTCTATTTGATCCTGGTTTAATTTTGGTAATTTGTATATAAGAAAATGTCCATTTCCCCCAGATTCTCCAGTTGTGTTGAGTACAGGTTTTTGTAGTAGGATCTGATGATTATTTTCAATTTCCTCAGTTTCTGTTGTAATATCTCCATTTTTCATTTCTAATTTTGTTAATTTGGATACTTTCTCTGTGCCCTTTGGTTAGTCTGGCTAAGGGTTTATCTATCTTGTTGATTCTTTCAAAGAACCAGCTTTTGGTTTTGTTGATTCTTTGTATGGTTCTCATGGTTTCTACTTGATTGATTTCAGCACTGATTTTGATGATTTCCTGTTTTGTTCTCCTCATGGGTGAATTAGCTTCTTCTTGTTCCAGGGCTTTCAGTTGTTCTTTTAATCTTCTAGTGTATGCTGTCTCGAATTTCTTTTTGGAGGCACTCAAAGCTATGAGTTTTCCTCTTAGCACTGCTTTCATTGTGTCCCATAGATTTGTGTATGTTGTGCCTTCATTTTCATTAAATTCTAAAAATCTTTGATTTCTTTCTTTATTTCTTCCTTGACCAAGGTATCATTGAGTAGAGTATTGTTCAGATTCCATGTGTATGTGGGCTTTCTGTTGTTTTTGTTGCTATTGAAGATCACTTTTACTCCACAATGATAGGTGGCATGGAATTATTTTGATCTTTTTATATTTGTTGAGGTCTCTCTTGTGACCAATTATATGATCAATTTTGGAGAAGGTACCATGAGGTGCTGAGAAAAAGTTATATTCTTTTGCTTTAGGATAAAATGTTCTATGTATATTTGTTAACTCTAATTTGTCCAAAGCCTCAATTAGTTTCACTGTGTCCCTATTCAATTTCTGTTTTCCTGATCAGTCCATTGAGGAAAGTGCAGTATTGAAGTCACCCACAATTATTGTGTTAGATGAAATGTGTGCTTTGAGCTTTAGTAAAGTTTCTTTTATGATGAGGTTTCCCTTGCATTTGAAGCATAGATGTTCAGGATTGAAAGTTCTTCTTGTTGTATTTTTCCTTTGACTAGCAATAAGAGTCCCTCAGTGTCTATTTTGATGACTTTAGGTTGAAAGTCAATTTTATCTGATATTAGAATGACCTCTCCGGCTTGTTGCCTGAGACCATTTGCTTGTAGAATTGTCTTCTAGCCTTTTACTCTAAGGTAGTGTTTGTCTTTGACACTGAGGTGTGTTTCCTGTATGCAACAAAATGTCGGGTCCTGTTTCCTTATCCAGTTTGTTAGTCTATGTCTTTTTATTAGGGAATTGAGTCCATTGATATTAAGAGATATTAGGGAATAGTCATTATTACTTCCTGTCATTTTTGATGTTATTTTTATTTTTGAGTGGTTATCTTCTTTTGGGTTTGATGAAAGAAGGGTTACTATCTTGCTTTTTCCAAGGTGTAGTTTTCCTACTTGTATTGGCATTTTCCACCTATTATCTTTTGTAGGGCTGGGTTTGAGGAAAGATATTATATACATTTGGTTTTGTCATGGAGTATCTTGGTTTCTTCATCTATGGTGATTGAGAGTTTTGCTGGGTATTGTAGTTTTGGCTGGCATTTTTATCTGCTCAGGATCTTCTAGCTTTCATAGTCTCTGGTGAGAAGTCTGGTGTGATTCTGATTTGGTCTTCCTTTATATGTTACTTGGCCCTTTTCTCTTACTGCCTTTAATATTCTTTCTTTGTTTAGTACATTTGAAGTTTTGATTATTATGTGACAGGAGGTATTTCTGTTCTGGTCCAGTCTGTTTGGAGTTCTGTAGGCTTCTTGTATATTCATAGGCATCTCTCTCTTTAGGTTACGGAAGTTTTCTTCCTTAATTTATTGAAGATATTTGCTGGCCCTTTAAGTTGTCAATCTTTACTCTCATCTATGCCTATAATCCTTAGGGTTGGTCTTCTCATTGTGTCCTGGATTTCTTGGATGTTTAGGGTTACAAGCTTTTTGCTTTTTGCATTTTCTCTAACTGTTGAGTCCATGGTTTCTATGGTATCTTCAGCATCTGAGATTCTTTCTTCTATCTCTTGTATTCTGTTGTTGATATTTGCATCGATGGCCACTTATTTCTTCCCAAGGTTTTCTATCTCCAAAGTTGTCTCCCTTTGTTTCTACTTCTATTTTTAGATCCTGGATGGTTTTGCTCACCTCCTTCACTTGCTTGTTTGTGTTTTCCTGTAATTCTTTAAGAAGTTTTTGTGTTTCCTCTTTCATGACCTCAGCCTGTTGACCAAAGTTCTCCTGTATTTCTTTAAGTGATTTTTGCGTTCCTTCCTTATTGGCTTCTATCTTTTGACCTGTAATCTCCTGAATTTCTTTCAATGATTTTTGTGTTTCCCTTGTAAGGGTTTCTAACTTTTGATCCATTTTCTCCTGAATTTCTTTAAGAGATTTATTTATGTCCTTCATGTGTTCCTGTAACAGCATCATGACCAGTGATTTTAAATCCAAATCTTGTTTTTCTGTTGTGTTGTGGTATCCAGGACATGCTGTTAATGGAGAATTGAGTTCAGATGCGGCCATATTGCCTTGATTTCTGTTAGTAATGTTCCTATGTTTGCCTTTTGCCATCTAGTTCTCACTGGTGTTAGTGGGTCTTGTTGTCAATGTCAAAGTCACCAGTGCAGGCTGCCTCCTCCCAGCTGACCTCCGGGTTCACTGCTGGCCTCCTGAACTGCCTGGAGTTGGGGCACTGTTGCCCAGACTGTTCCAGATCCAGAGGCGGAGACTGGAGACGAGAAGGCTCTGCCAGAGGACTCAGGACTGGATCTTCTGCTTTGCAGATGAAAGTTCATTTCTAGTGGAAATAAGCAGAAAAATGACAAGGAAGGGGGTCATTATATTAGTATAATAATCAAGATTTTCTCATTATTATTTATTAAAAAAATAAAGTTCAATAGTGTTCTGTTAGGTTTCAAAAACAGTCTAAAATGATGAGCACATTTAGAATAATTTCTGAGATATTTTCTAAGAAATGTTGTTGGAATGGCTGTCATAAATTATTCTGCACATCACAACTAATACCACTATTAGTTTTCAATGGTGTTAAAGCAAGACTTATCCTCAGTGATTATTATTAAGTCAATAAAACCCAATGTGTCTACATTGGCAAAATAGATCCAATTATAAGCAATGGTCCGAATAACAATGATTGTATTACCATATAAATAATAGTGTCTAGCATTCGTGTAAAAGGCTAAGTGTTGCAGTGTGTATCTGTTGTCCTAGTGCTGTGGAAGTGGAAAAATGTTGACCTTTATGGATGGTCTCATTGATCTTGTGAGCCTCAGTTTAAGTAAGAGTCTTTTTCACCAAAAGTGTGCTAGAGATAGAGGAATTAATGAACTCTGACATATGTTCCTTGAAGATATGTGTACCTGTTCACATGCACATAAAAGTACATACTTATATGAGCTCATATACACAGAAACTCCCCAAAATAGTCTTAATTATTTTAATATAATTTACATTTTTTTTAGTTTAAATCAGATCTTATTACAGGTCTTTTCTTTTGTTTCTCCCCATGCTTTTTTTTTTAGAATTATATATTTATTGATGATTTAGAAATTTCATATAATGCATTCTGATTACACTCACTTCTAATCCTCCCCAGTCCATGATAAATTTTGGGAACTTCCCCAAAATAGAAAAAGAAGAGGAGGGAAAAGAAGAAGGAGGAAGAGGGGGAGGAGGAGAAGGAGGAGGAGGAGGAAGAGGAGGAGAAGAAGGAGGAGGAGAAGGAGGAAGAGGAGAAGAAGGAGGAGGAGGAGAAGAAGAAGAGGAAGAAGAGGAGAAGAAGGACGAAGATGAGGAAGAGGAAGAGGAGGAGAACGAGGAGGAGGAGGACAAGTTCCAATTTTTTTTTCAGTTGTGTTACCAATGTATTGACTGGAGAATGGTCAAATGCTCAGTGTCTAGGTTGTGCATACAAACTGAGTCCTTACCCACATGCCTCCCACCAGAAGCCATCACTTGTGGAGAGCTACACTTCAGAATTATTATCACATATTTTAAGAAGTCTCTTCAATATCATTCTGTCTAGGCTGTTACTGTTTTTTTGGGGGTTTGGGTTGGGGTTGGAGTAGGGTTGCCACAGAAAATTTCTATGTCTGTTTTCCTCAACTATGAGTGTACAGTCACCAAAACCACTCTACATTTAGCTTCCGTCATCTTTACTGTCAGCAGGAACACAGATCATGAACTTCCACATGGTTCCTGCTGACAACATGGACCAAGGATATCTACATGGTCTCTGACTCCATATGTGCCATTGGCACAATGTCTTGGCATTGTCTCCTATGGCAGTATAGTCTTCATGATTTTGAAGAAATCATAGCTATAACTGCTATGAAAATTATAATTTTCTATTTATAAATATTGAAATTCATGAATAAAACTAATTTATTTTAAAATATCCAAAATGATACAAGTAAAAACAAATTTAAATTATTAAATGAAGTGTCACTTTATCCTTCCCTCATAATTGCATATATCTATAGACCTAAATACATGTATGTATAAAATACTGAATATTATCTGTTGTATATCTGTCCATCTTTAGAATTATTTACAAAATTGCCCACTAAAGATTTTTAGATAGAATAATTATTTGTTAGGTGGCAGTTTTCGTGTGATCTGGATAAATAATGCAGGTTTTCATAACAAATGTTCCTAGGGTTGAGATGATACTGGAGAAGATGATAGATTAAGTGATTATATCACTAAGCAACTCAAATCCACATCTATATCTTTTTAAAAACTATTTATCTCCTGTATCTAACTCCGTGACTATGTATTGCTATTTTGAGGATTATAGATTAACCTGAATTCTATCACACATAGGTTGCCTTTACTCCAGATGAAATTAAACTGCTCTTTGTAGTGCTTGAATAATATTAAATGGACCCTGCATGAAGTGTTCAATCTGAAATTATCTAGAACTTAAGATTTAAGAAAGAGTATTTGTCAGTTTCTTATTGATTCTCTAAGTTGGAATTCATTTAAACAACAATATATAGTCTACTTCAATTTCAGTAGAAATGATAAAGTTGAATTAGCCCTGATATTATGTAGTAAGTGCAGAACATTTAAAAGACCGCAATTTTCTTGAAGCCTATTTCAAAATGTGCTTCTGTAAATAGCTAGATGAATTATATTTATGTGAGAAATGAAATACAGGCAACAGTTAATATTTGGCAGCAAACTCGATCCATTTCATATTGTTTAAGACAACTAATGACATTTCAACTTCAAGATTTTTGTTTCTTCTTCTGAATTCATAATCAGTACTCTCAGAAGTATTTGACTAAATGAATAATGCTGTCAGATTTAAGTAAAAAGAAAAGAAGAAAATCATTTGAATCAGAACAATTGAGAAAAAATATTTTCCTAAAAGTTTAAAAAGGTTGTATTTAAGAGATATCAACTTTTCTGATTTTAGACTGTCAATCTAGAATGGTAATAAAGCCCACCATCCAAGCTTGCTCTTTGAATAGATCTCAGGTATTTGTTTTAATACCTGACAGGAATAAGCTGTAATATCTACTTTGAGAATAATGCCACTGCCTTGCTTGGTTGTATCACTCCTAAACAGCCTGAAGGAAGGTTAAAAAATTTGATTACTCAAGTAGGTAAATTATGAGTAGAAAAACATTGCTGCTTTTATAAGAAACACCATTTTATGTCCTGTATCCCTGGAATATTTCTTAAGGATGGATTTACCCAAATTTCATTTTCAGGAAAAATTAATGACATGAAGTACTGCGTACAGCGAAAGATAAACTTTATAATAATGACTTCCCATAAATCACAGGAAAAAAACATGGAGCAAAACATAAGCTTTGATTTTAATCAAGACACTAATGGCACAATTTCAGTACATTCATCAAGTAAATTTTTCTTATGACTTACTGCAAATTTTGTCTTTGATTTAAAGATAGTGTCCTGGTTTACTTTCTGTTAATGAGATAAAACACTGACAAAAAGCTGCCCTATTTATAATAACCAGAAGCTGGAAAGAACCCAGGTATCCCTCAACAGAAGAATGGATGCAAAAAATGCGGTATATATACACAATGGAGTACTATTCAGCCATTAGAAACAATGAATTCATGAAATTCTTAGGCAAATGGATGGAGCTGGAGAACATCATACTAAGTGAGGTAACCTAGTCTTAAAAGATCAATCATGGTATGCACTCACTAATAAGTAGATATTAGCCTGGAAAACTGGAATACCCAAAACATAATCCACACATCAAATGAGGTATAAGAAGAACAGAGGAGTGGCCCCTGGTTCTGGAAAGACTCAGTGTAGCAGTATAGGGCAAAACCAGAAGAGGGAAGTGGGAAGGGATGGGTGGAAGAACAGAGGGAGGGAAGGGGGCTTATGTGACTTTCGGGGAGTGGGGGGCTAGAAAAGGGGAAATCATTTGAAATGTAACTAAAAAAATATATCGAATAAAATTAAAAAAAAATTAAAAAAAATTAAAAAAAGCAACTGGGCAAGCAAAGGGTTTGTTTCCACTTGTAAGCTATAGACCCTCCTTGACAGAAGCCAGAGCCACGGAGGAATACCTGGTTGCTGCCTTGTGACTCCTTATTGGTTTAGCCAGATTTCTTTTTTAAAAAAATTAATTATTTTTTTTTTACCTATGCCCTTTACATCCTGCTCACTGCCCCCCTCCAGGTCACCCCTTCTCATAATCTTTCCCCTACCATCCCTCCCCTTCTCCTCTGAACTTGTGTATCCCTGTGTATCCCCCCACCCTGGCACTTAAGTTTCTGTGAAGCTCCATGCTTCTTCTCCCACTAAGGCTAGACAATTGTAACTCATCAGCTACATTTCTTAAATAGCCCTACTCACCTGCCTAGGGTTATTATGGGCTGTGGGCTGGGCACCCATATCAATGATTAAAAAAAATGCCCCATAAACCTGCCACGATGAAAGATGACAGCAATTTCTCCATTAAGATTCCCTCTCTTCAGGTGATTCTAGTTTCTTTTACATTGACAAAAACTAAGCAGAACAGATGCAGGCTTTATTTTGGTTATGTTCATCGACTTTGTATTTAATGGTGTTGTAAAATGTTAATGCTAATCTTCCATGTGAAGTATCTTGGGTGACTGCCCAAGGCTTTATCTACTTGCATAAAATTCAACTCAGCGCATGCATTTCTGTTAGATAAACATCAGATTTGGTAAATGATTAAAGGCACCGAAAATCATCATTCACCACTCTTTTTTTTTCTCAATTTTCTCAATAATGATGTATTCAGCAACTCAGTATCATAAAGAAACTTTTTTTTCTTTTTAGACTTGCATGATAATTTCCAGCCAGAAATTAAAACTGTCAGACAAAATAGTGTTCAGCTGACTGTCTTCTGAGCAGTGAAAAACAAATACCATTTTCAAAATTCTATTTATGAGAATGGGGATGAGTGCAATATTGGAGAACCCAGTAGACAGTTCTCTAATAAAATAGGGCCTCCAATCCCTTGGAGTCCTTTTTTAGGATGAGTATATACTCATGGATCAAATATTGAAAACATTTCAAGTGTAAGATATAGTTGGTGGTGAATGAATTTTTCTTCAAATATCCTTTGATCTTGAGACTGATAATACCTAGACAAATGACTTAAGGTGTCACATTCTCATTTTTGTCTTGATTTCCTTGCTTGTTGCTATGATACACTACTTATAAAATGAAATCATCACCATTTTACATTATAGTCTATCGTGGCAGGACCATACAGTAACAGTGACTTGACATTGAGTCTAACAAATTAAATTCACCTTTGAACATCAGAGGACAAAGACAGCATGCTATTGTTTGATTGCCTTTCTTCAGTTATCTAGTCAAAGATACCAGCAAAAGAATGGGATCATCAAAAGTAAGCAGGTCTTCCTACCTCAGGTAACCTGATCCAGGTAATCCCCACAAGTATTCCCAGAGACCTGTCTTCTTATTGATTTTAAACTTGGTCGGGTTGACCAATATTTGGAACACAATACTCATGAAGTTAGAAAAGTGATCCTGCAGATTTTTGGTGTTTTTTTTTCCTACCTTAAATAAAACCTAAATTTATATGGTGAAAAGGTTTTCAGTTAAATACTTACATAGAAATATTTCTTATATTTCTTATATTTCATATATATATATACATATAATGCAATATATGTCACATTCTTTTGGTATAGGAAACATCATAGATGTTGATCTACAAGAAATAATTATGTTCTTTTCACTAAGTAACAAGAAAAGAAATACTATACAATGAAATAATCAACATTGCAGTAATCTATTAGTGACTCAAAAGACGATTTTAATAGACATTGACATTATCACTTCCTACATCCCTTTCTCCCTGATAGTGGCTTAAGAACTTTTTTGCTTTAGCATCTGAAGATGCCTGTCAGTACAATTGCTGGACTGCTTTTATTAAGTAAGTACAGTCACCAGGATGACATTTCACATTGAAACCATGGGAAATAATTGCATTTTAGCATTGCCAATTTATGTCAGGTTCATAATAGTTTCAAGATCATCTTAGCATTGTAAAGTTAGAGAGGAAAAAATGTCCTGATGTACTTCATTCTTAGTAGTATAAGTTTTTTTCTCCATGTCACTCCACATGGGAATTACTTTCTCAGTGGTGGTTGCTTTTGTCACCTCTTGAAGCCAAGGAATACAGGTACTACTCTTTGCTTATTTTTTGTGAGGTACCTGTGTGAGTGTGTGTGTGTTTGTTTGTGTGTGTGTGTGTGTGTGTGTGTGTGTGTGTTTGTGTGTGTGTTATGTGAACATAGATGTCTAGTAACCTGAACCACATTTTCGCCCAAGCCAAGACCAGTGGAGAATTTCGGAAAACCTTCTCTGTCACCCTCCATCTTATTCTTTTGAGGTAGAGAGTCTTTCTGAACTTTTAGGTGGTGGTGGTGGTGATGGGGGTTTATTCAAAAAATGTCATCATTCTGTCTTTCCATTTTATGCACAACAGTGACTTTAAAGGTACAACTGCGCCTACGTTGCTTTTTATATGCACAAGTGGATCTGAAATCACATCATCATAAATTCCTCCTATCCACTGAGCCATCTCGCTAGCCTCTATGCTCCCTGCTCTGTAGTAATTATTCTTAGATATTTATTGATCTCAATATAATCAATTTCTGTATCTTTTGAAATCCTATCATTTTTTTATATTTAGATTCTTCTCATATTTCCTTTGAGGTTCTCCAGTTAAGTCTACTAGCCTTGATTTTTTGTAAAAATGTCATATATATATATATTTATAAAATTCTGTCTTTCTCATCTTTCAGTGATGGTGAACTGTACAGTGACGATTAGCCAGCAATGGCCCTTTAAATACCTCATCAGCATTGTTTTGGTTCCACTGTACAAACTCATTCATACACTTTTCCTTATATATTATCTATTCTGACTTTTAACCAAATGGATTCACTGAATAATTTGCATAAAAAGCTCAGGAAATTTTCTGTCTTTCAGAAAATACTGACTTTTATTCCATCTTTAAGTTTTCCACTGAGATTTTTCTGACTTCAAGATAAGGCAGCATGTGGGCCTCCTTCACTCAAATCTATATTCTTGTCACAATTACTCACAGACAACAATGTTTGACTTGTGGCATCTACTAGTCAGTGATTCTGATGTTAGTATCAATATTTCCTTTTATGAACAATTTTTTGACCCTTGAATTCTGAAAATTGTACCCTTAATAAAAGAGAGACTTCTGCAGTGAGCCCATAAAAACATTCATTTGTCTGAAGTAACTGAAATTGACTTTTTTGTTTGCTTTGGTTTTCACTTTTCTGTTAAACTACCTGCTTAGTGAACAAAGCAGTATCCTGTATATATCAATCTATGTCATTAAGTTTTCTCATGATAAACTTTAGTGATATTTATTTTACGAGCTCTTGGCTTTAGCATGTTGAAAAGTTTTATGATATTACATTGAAACACATCTCTTTCTTGAGGTTTTGAGTGAAATGCAGTAGCAACTACTCTTGAATGATATGTGAAAATAGTATTGATTTTTATGATAATTTTTATTTCATCTTCTCAATGAAGAGATTATTAAAAGTGTGCTACCACTCTGACACATGACTCAGATACACCACTGAGATTTGTGAAACAATGAAAACATTTCAAACATTGCTGTCCCCCGCAAAAGGGATTTTATAATGACTGAAGTCAGTTGATGGAATAAAATAAAAACGTATGTTCTAATAAAAGTTAGTTTTAAATTTAGTAACATTATATTCATCTCTTGTCTGTGACTTTATGCCATGGTCCTTTTACTTTGATTTCTACATCTTTTCAGTATCCTGCTGTTCTTAGATTTGTTCCATTCTTCTGTTTGAAAGTGAGAATATATCACTTTATTCTATTATTTCTTTGAATATTGAAGTTTCAATATATTTTTTTCTATAATCAGATTCTCTACAAATAAAAGTTTGTATTTTTCAATAGAGTTAGAGTCTATTATCCCTCAAATCTACTTTGCCATCAGTAAGTTGTGCATGAAAAATTTTCTTACTTTTTTCATCATATAAATTTCTATTTAATTTGATCACAGTTATGTGTCACATGTCCTTTCTATCCACAAAACAATTTAATAAAATGTACTGATGGTAGTCACTATTTTCAGTAAAGAAAAGTCATTGAAAGAGCAGGAAGTTTGCTAGTCCTGCTAGAAAGTAATCCATGCTGGAAAAAGAAAAAGAAAAAAAGAAACCAACTCAAAGAAAAAGGAAAAGGACACAATCAAAATATATTTATACATAAGGTAAAATTATGTATAGAATCTTAATAATGATAAGTAAATTTTCAATAAGGTGAATGAAATTCAGATATGCACGACATCCAGAGTTTGGTATGCTGCCAGTAAAACTGTGATTTCCTAGACGTGGTCCTACTAACATCTTTATCGTTGAATTGGATGAGGACAGAGAAGACATGTTATCAAGTCTGTGGCTGACAATAAGATCAAAAACATAACTAATTTACCAGATGACAGAGTCAGGATTCCAAAGCATTCTGACAGCATGCAAGAGTGGCTTGAGCCATAAAAGATGACATTTAATAAAGAAAAATGCACTTTCTGGCACATGGGTCAAGAAGTATGTGGTTCAAAGAATGAATAGTAGGGCAAGCTAGACAGTCACTTAGGTTGAGGTATTCCTGCTATCTTTGCCAACTGTAAGATTAATGTGAATTAGAAGGTCACCAGTGAGCTCAATATGGACCTTAGATACATTGATCAAAGCTCAAACATACATCCAAAAAAGACATCATTCTATAACTAGAACAGTATTGCAAAATAGAAAATTAGGAGAAATCTCAGAAAAACTCAATGAACAAAAAGTTTAAAGACAATAACAGAAAATTTCAAAACTATCAGCAGACTTGGGAATATTTCCTTTTCAATGATGGTTACAATTTACATATTTGAAGGTCAGTCATATGGAACAAGTAGAATTTTTAGAGAGAAAATGTTAAATCACAGATCAGAAGAAAGAAAACATGAGTGGAAATACAGTGCAGATATTCCAAAGGAATTGCTTATAGTACTGGGTACCCTAAAATTCAGTGGGCTGATTTTTATCCAAGCACATCCTTTCTCACTGAAAACTATGGGGAGAGGTTGGAAGAATATGCTTTATGGGGAATTTCAAAATGATCTCTACGTGTCCTACAGTATTTAAGAATACTCTCTATTTTAAACTCCCATTATTTATTAAATATCAACATTGACAAGCATCTTCTATTATTTATAGCTCAGAAGTTCTGCCTACTAACAAACAAAACATATTGTGTAGAAACAGAAAACAAACTGCAAAATAGATTAGCAAGACACCATTTAAAAAGTTTAATTTCAATTATATTACTGGCCATGCAATAGAATTTATTGTTTTCCATAAACTTATTAGTTTAACAGACTAAAACACCTGTTGCCTAAGACCTCTCCTGTTATTGGGTTAATGTTTCTTATCACATGCTGCTGCTAGTATAACTGGCATGTAAAAACTGCATTTATAGAACTCAATTTGAAATCAGTGGTTTGCATAATAGATTCCAACACCTGAGCAGCAAAAATGAGTTTATCTCTTTTACAGTATAGAATCTTCCTAGACTAATAGCCGGAGAGTTCCTTGGGAGCTGCAATTCTCTATAACTGTGTGACTTCAAGTCTCAGGCCATTCATTACCACTGTCTTTGTAGAAGGCTAAAATTAGTACAGAATTGAAATTTGTTTCAAGAATATTTTCTTATTTTACTTTTTTTATTCCATTGACCAACAATTAAATAAGCACCTCCTCCAAAGACCAAGTGCAGGGATCATAAGAGACTGGTGGGTTCTACTTCTCACTTTGAGGAAAGTGACAAAAAGCAGGTCAACATATATCTTGTACCACAGCTCATTTAGTCCAGGCCTTATGTTTTAATGCTTATCCATGATTAACTCACAATTTCTTATGTTACATCAAAATATCTTTGTCTTTCCTATTCTCTCAAGTTTCTATTCTGATTTGAAATATGTCTCTAATTCATATTTTTCCCTTAAATTACATTTTTCTTAGAAAACCCTTCCTCTATATTTGCCTTCCTCTGTATTTGTGGGTTAGATTTTAGGAACATTATATTTAGTTTTATATAAATAGATACTATGTCATAGTACACCTATTTTTGTTTCTCTTAGTTTGAGACAATGTCTTACTCTAGACCCTAGAATGGACTTGAACTTGTGGAAATCCATCACGGCAACCCAAGTACTGGGATTAGAAACATGAGCCTCTATACCTAGCTTTGATATTTTGATTAAATAAGAATTTATCTTGATACAAAATGCCAAATCTTTTTTACTTAATTTTCCAAAGCTGGGTTGGAATTCATCAGATCTTATTAAAATTTGCAATGGAAGAAGATGTTTGTAGCATATTAAGTTTTAATTAATCAATTTTGTATTTCCTCATTTCTCATTTTAGAAATGGAAAAAGTAAGGTGCAATGATAAAGGTAAAACTACATAAATGAAGTTTTTTTTTTCTCATCATTGAAGTCACTGTTTTGATTTAAGGACTTAGTTCCTATTCTATATGTGATTTTAGGACACCTAACTTGTCTGTTTCAATATGTGTTCCTAGTACAAAGATGATGATAAAGAATACAATATTGTACAAGTGTGATTCTTCGAGACATCCAGAATACTTCAAAGTAACTTTATAAAATTTAATTTAATTATAGTCATATAGAAAGCTATGATCACATCTCAAAAACTTTGATAGTCTACAGTAAAAGAGAGAAATACATACCCAGATTTATGATGCCTTTGAGTTATAAAATAATTTTAATATCCTGGTAGATTTTTATCCATTATATGTGTTTATTATCTATTGATGGCTTGAAGAAATTTCACTAAGAAAATATAAGAAAAACCAGATAATGTTTCAAAATTCTGCACGTCCTTTCTCTCTTGACTAATGTTAATATGCACCAAAATCCTGTGTCCCACAAATTTATGGACTCACAGTTCTGAAGCTGAGAAACTTCAATTCAGGGTGCGATGGTGTGAGTAAGTGCAGTAATTAAAGTGTATATGTTGAGAATAATTGCTGTCTTGAGACAATTTAATGCACAGAACCTACAAGAAGTGATTAGACTGAGAGGATCCACCATCATCCTCAGGGTAGGCTCCTTATGAAAGGTGCATGCGACTCTGTCTTTTCCTTTATATTTGTTTTCTCCCCTTTCTATCTTTTAGTGTGGAATGGTTCACCAGCTACCATCATCTTAATCTTGGATTTTTTAGCTACCACCATCTCAAGAACGAATCTGTGAAATTTTGTGTATTCTTTTTTTATTTTTATTAGATATATTCTTTATTTACATTTCAAATTATTTCCCCTTTTCTGGTTCCCCCTCCCTGAAAGTCTCATAAGCCCTCTCCCCTCCCCCTGTTCCCCATTTAATCCCATCCCGCTTCCCTGTCCTGGTATTCTCCTACACTGCTGTGTATTCTTATACAAAGATGAGGTAAACTATCAGGAAGTGACAAAGGAGCGAAATTTAGTTTGGATGCTTCAGGGAAGACCTGTTCAATCTAAAGGAATAGGCATTTGGCTTCTGAAAGGGTTAATAGTAATAGTAGTAGTAGTAGTAGTATCAGTAGTAGTAAAAATTTCAAAATATTCACTCCAAATTCATTCTTCTTAGGCATATGTTTATTAAATTTCTTCTATTACCAGTTTCTTTCTGTAGGTGCAGCTGTCATAATCAATTCTTGATAATGAATATCTATTAAGTGTGAATATCTATTAAGTGTGAGCATAAATACTGACTTAGTATCCTTATACTGGCCTAGGTTTAAAAAATGACATATTTACAGAGGGAATTCCTTTTCTTTTCTTTTTTTTTTTAGATTTATTTATTTTTTTTTTATTTTCTATATTCTTTGTTTACATTCCAAATGATTTCCCCTTTCCCGGTTCCCCCCTCCCCATATGACCCATTCAGAGGGTATTTCTTATTAACACAACATGAAAAAAAAGACTTGTCTCTACTTAACCATTTACTCTCTGAAGTTTGAGGAAACATTGCTGAAGTCACAGCTGTCTTCCCACCATGACTGAAGTATTAAGGGAAATGGGTGAACTACATATTGAAGGTGGTAGAAGCTATGTGTAATGGCATACTCTGTTAATCTCAGCATTTTAGAGTCGGGGGCAGGTGGATCACTATGTTTGAAGTCAGCATGATCTACATAGCTAGTTCCAGAAAAGATAGGGCTACACACTGAAGCCCTGTCTTGGGAGGAAAAAAGAAATAAAAGTAATTGTGACTTAGATGTAGTAACTAAATCAAACCTAAATTTCTTAGGTTATCTTTGACAATATGAGAAAAAAATGTACAAATCTTTTTTTGTCTTTAATTTTGATTGAATTGCATTTAAGTTGAATATTTAATTTTGTCTTTAATTTGAATATTAAAAATATAACCAACAAAAAGCCTTTGACTTGTAGTTTCCTTGTACTTATCTTTCTCATATTCCAATTATTTCACTTCTGCTATCCCTTTCTTCATATTCTTTCTAATATTCTAGATTATATGTATTCTCTCAGCCTCAGCTTATTTGAAGGAGATTCTGTGATTTTGGGGGCGATATATTAATTTATATAATTCTTTATTCTGCTCATTCTATCACCTCAGTTATTACATGTTAGTATTTACTTTTTTATTTGTTTTTCTTCTGTGTGCTCAACTTGATTGTAAATATCAAAAATGAAAACTAATCCTACCCCTACATTCTGCATTCTGAATCCCCAGTGTAATTTGTTGCACATAATATACAATCTTTGCATTTAGGGGTGCATAATTAGCTACACTACATTTATTCTCCTTTACCTTTTATTACCTATTTCCCTGAACTGGTGTTTCCTTACCAGTTCTCTTTGATCTTTCTTATATCCCTCCTTCCTTCTAGTGGTACTAATTTGAACATTATTAGTGGTATAAAATGCAGACAGGGAACTTTAAGTTGCTGACTCTGTGGCATTGAATAGACTCAGCTCATAAGCACAGTACCAGGAGTGCTTGCAACATCCTTTGGAAGAGACTCCTTTCTAATCACCTCGAATTAGAAACATCATTGGCTGTGTTGCCTCCCAAGGTTACAACCAAACTTAATCTCATTTCTGTTAATAGTAAATGCCCCTTGTTGGACTATAATTACTCACTGTGGAGTTTGAGAAAGGTCATTTAGTTGAAATATGAGGCTGCAATTTGTTTAAAGGGGGGAAAAGGCAGAGAAAATTATCTTTCCACAATTCATTAGCTCAGGTCACAGTTGCCCCGGGCAATCTGAACATGTGTGGTAGACAGCTATAGTTCAGATAGTGTGCTTGACTCAGGAGACAGAAACAATCTCACAATATTGGTGTTAATGAAAACCACACAGAAATAATATTCTTTCATCTCAAAACACTGGTAAAGAAAAAGGAAAAAGTTTCTCCACTTGATGACAAATGGGACAAGGCTGATGGCATAGCACGTTTTTTAATAGCTTAGTTGTGCAGATTACAGTTTGCTATACTGGTAGTCTGGGGAGCCAATAAGATACAAGTATGATTTTCATTTTGCTCCTATTTTAGTTATAGTAGCAACTCAGTAAATATGGGTAAACATTCATAATTTCATTTAAGAAGCAATTAGTTTTTAGAAGACACCCTGATTATTAGCTAACAGTAAATATTAGATAATAAAAAGGTTCTTCACTACTAGATTTAATCAATAATACACTTGTTAAATTGCTTGTAGTATAAAATTTCATCATTCTAGTCTGGTAAATTTTTTTCACAGAAAAATATATTTCTTTTTTTTATTCGATATATGTTTTATTTACATTCCAAATGATTTCCCCTTTTCTAGCCCCCCACTCCCCGAAAGTCCCGTAAGCCCCCTTCTCTCCCCCTGTCCTCCCATCCACCCCTTCCCACTTCCCCATTCTGGTTTTGCCAAATACTGCTTCACTGAGTCTTTCCAGAAAAAGGGGCCACTCCTCCTTTCTTATTGTAACTCATTTGATGTGTGGATTATGTTTTGGGTATTCCAATTTCTAGATTAATATCCACTTATTAGTGAGTGCATACCATGATTCACCTTTTGAGTCTGGGTTACCTCACTTAGTATGATGTTCTCTAGCTCCATCCATTTGCCTAAGAATTTCATGAATTCATTGTTTCCAATGGCTGAATAGTACTCCATTGTGTATATATACCACACTTTTTGCATCCAGTCTTCTGTTGAGGGATAACTGGGTTCTTTCCAGCATCTGGCAATTATAAATAGGGCTGCTATGAACATAGTAGAGCATGTATCCTTATTACATGGTGGGGAATCCTCTGGGTATTTTCCCAGGAGTGGTAGAGCAGAATCTTCTAGAAGTGAGGTACCCAGTTTTCCGAGGAACCGCCAGACTGATTTCCAGAGTGGTTGTACCAATTTGCAACCCCACCAGCAGTGGGGAGGAGTGTTCCTCTTCCTCCACATCCTCTCCAACACCTGCAGTCTCCTGAATTTTTTTTTCAAGAATTGTAATGCATTATTTTTTTTTATTCGATATATTTTTTATTTACATTCCAAATGATTTCCCACCCACCCCTTCCCACTTCCCCGTTCTGGTTTTGCCAAATACTGCTTCACTGAGTATTTCCAGAACAAGGGGCCACTCCTCCTTTCTTCTTGTAACTCATTTGATGTGTGGATTATGTTTTAGGTATTCCAGTTTTCTAGGCTAATATACACTTATTAGTGAGTGCATACCATGATTCACCTTTTGAGTCTGGGTTACCTCACTTAGTATGATGTTCTATAGCTCCATCCATTTGCCTAAGGATTTCATGAATTCATTGTTTCTAATGGCTGAATAGTACTCCATAGTGTAGCTATACCACATTTTTTGCATCCACCCTTCTGTTGAGGGATACCTGGGTTCTTTCCAGCATCTGGCAATTATAAATAGGGCTGCTATGAACATAGTAGAGCATGAATCCTTATTACATGGTGGGGAGTTCTCTGGGTATATGCTCAGGAGTGGTATAGCAGGATCTTCCGGAAGTGAGGTGCCCAGTTTTTGGAGGAACCGCCAGACTGATTTCCAGATTGGTTGTACCAATTTGTAATCCCACCAGCAGTGGAGGAGTGTTCCTCTTTCTCCACACCCTCTCCAACACCTGCTGTCTTCTGAATTTTTAATCTTAGCCATTCTGACTGGTGTAAGGTGAAATCTCAGGGTTGTTTTGATTTGCATTTCCCTAATGACTAAAGAAGTTGAGCATTTTTTAAGATGCTTCTCCACCATCTGAAGTGCTTCAGGTGAGAATTCTTTAACTCTGTACCCATTTTTAATAGGGTTGTTTGGTTTTCTGGAGTCTAACTTCTTGAGTTCTTTATATATATTGGATATTAGCCCTCCATCTGATGTAGGATTGGTGAAGATCTTTTCCCAATTTGTTGGTTGCCGATTTGTCCTCTTGATGGTGTCCTTTGCCTTACAGAAACTTTGTAATTTTATGAGGTCCCATTTGTCAATTCTTGCTCTTAGAGCATACGCTATTGGTGTTCTGTTCAGAAACTTTCTCCCTGTACCGATGTCCTCAAGGGTCTTCCCCAGTTTCTTTTCTATTAGCTTCAGAGTGTCTGGCTTTATGTGGAGGTCCTTGATCCATTTGGATTTGAGCTTAGTACAAGGAAACAAGGATGGATCAATTCGCATTCTTCTGCATGCTGACCTCCAGTTGAACCAGCACCATTTGTTGAAAAGGCTATCTTTTTTCCATTGGATGTTTTCAGCCTCTTTGTCGAGGATCAAGTGGCCATAGGTGTGTGGGTTCATTTCTGGATCTTCAATCCTGTTCCATTGATCCTCCTGTCTGTCACTGTACCAACACCATGCAGTTTTTAACACTATTGCTCTGTAGTATTGCTTGAGGTCAGGGATACTGATTCCCCCAGATTTTCTTTTGTTGCTGAGAATAGTTTTAGCTATCCTGGGTTTTTTTGTTGTTCCGGATGAATTTGATAATTGCTCTTTCTAACTCTGTGAAGAATTGAGTTGGGATTTTGATGGGTATTGCATTGAATCTGTATAGTGCTTTAGGCAAAATGGCCATTTTAACTATATTGATTCTACCGATCCATGAGCATGGGAGGTTTTCCCATTTTTTGAGGTCTTCTTCCATTTCCTTCTTCAGAGTCTTGAAGTTCTTGTCATACAGATCTTTCACATGTTTGGTAAGAGTCACCCCAAGGGGAAGGGGTGGGTGGGAGGACAGGGGAAGAGAAGGGGGCTTACGGGACTTTCGGGGAGTGGGGGGGCTAGAAAAGGGGAAGTCATTTGAAATGTAAATAAATTAGATCGAATAAAAAAAAATTAAAAAAAATTTATTTTAAATAGTCCTTTAAGGCATCAACAGTATTCATATTGATAATTGTTAGTAATTTAAAAGTCCTTTAGTTATTAGTTCTTATGGCATTTTAAAATGAGATATCCCTAAATGTTTTAAATTACCTTATTAACATAATTCTATTTAGTAAAACTAGTAATATAGAGAATTGATTTGTAAAAGATAACTGTCTTGGGGTTGGCTATAATAAAACAATCTATATCCCATTAAAAAAAAAAGAGTCACCCCAAGATACTTTATACTGTTTGAGGCTATTGTGAAGGGGGTCATTTCCCTAATTTCTTTCTCAGCCTGCTTATCCTTTGAGTATAGGAAGGCCACTGATTTGCTTGAGTTGATTTTATAACCTGCCACTTTGCTGAAGTTGTTTATCAGCTGTAGGAGCTCTCTAGTGGAGTTCTTTGGGTCACTTAGGTAGACGATCATGTCGTCTGCAAATAATGATAGTTTGACTTCTTCCTTTCCAATTTGTATCCCTTTGACCTCCTTATGTTGTCGAATTGCCCGAGCTAGTACCTCAAGTACAATATTGAAAAGATAAGGAGAAAGGGGGCAGCCTTGTCTGGTCCCTGATTTCAGTGGGTTTGCTTCAAGTTTCTCTCCATTTAGTTTGATGCTGGCTACCGGTTTGCTGTATATTGCTTTTACTATGTTTAGGTATGGGCCTTGAATTCCTGTTCTCTCCAAGACTTTAAGCATGAAGGGATGCTGAATTTTGTCAAATGCTTTTTCAGCATCCAATGAAATGACCATGTGGTTTTGTTCTTTGAGTTTGTTTATGTAGTGGATTGTATTGATGGATTTCCGTATATTGAACCAACCCTGCATTCCCGGGATAAAGCCTACTTGATCATGGTGGATGATCGTTTTGATGTGTTCTTGGATTCGGTTGGCAAGAATTTTATTGAGTATTTTTGCATCGATGTTCATAAGGGAAATTGGTCTGAAGTTCTCTCTCTTTGTTGGATCTTTTTGTGGCTTTGGTATCAGCGTAATTGTGGCTTCGTAGAAGGAATTGGGTAGTGTTCCTTCTGTTTCTATTTTGTGGAATAGTTTGAAGAGTATTGGTGTTAACTCTTCTTCGAAGGTCTGGTAGAATTCTGCACTGAAGCCATCTGGTCCTGTGCTTTTTTTGGTTGGAAGACTTTCTATGACTCCTTCTATTTCTTTAGGCATTATGGGACTGTTTAGATGGTCTAGTTGGTCCTGATTTAATTTTGGTATTTGGTATCTGTCAAGGAAATTGTCCATTTCCTCCAGATTCTTCAGTTGTGTTGAGTACAGGCTCTTGTAGTAGGATCTGATGATTTTTTTGGATTTCCTCAGTTTCTGTTGTTATATCTCCCTTTTCATTTCTAAGTTTGTTAATTTGGATACTTTCTCTGTGCCCTTTGGTCAGTCTGGCTAAGGGTTTATCTATCTTGTTGATTTTCTCAAAGAACCAGCTCCTGTTTTTGTTGATTTTTTGTATGGTTCTCTTTGTTTCTACTTGATTGATTTTGGCCCTGAGTTTGATGATTTCCTGCCTTCTACTCCTCCTGGGCGAAATAGCTTCTTATTGTTCTAGGGCTTTCAGGTGTGTCATTAAGCTGGTAATGTATGCTCGCTCCATTTTCTTTTTGGAGGCACTCAGGGCTATGAGTTTTCCTCTTAGCACTGCTTTCATTGTGTCCCATAGATTTGGGTATGTTGTGTTTTCATTTTCATTGTGTTCTAAAAAGTCTTTAATTTCTTTCTTTATTTCTTCCTTGACCAATGTATCATTGAGTAGAGTATTGTTCAGTTTCCACGTGTATGTGGGTTTTCTGTTGTTTCTGTTGCTATTGAAGACCACTTTTACTCCATAGTGATCAGATAGGAGGCATGGGATTAGTTCGATCTTCTTATATTTGTTGAGGTCTGTCTTGTGACCAATTATATGGTCGATTTTGGAGAAGGTACCATGAGGTGCTGAGAAAAAGGTATATTCTTTTGTTTTAGGATAGAATGTTCTATATATATATCTGTTAAATCTAATTGGTCCAAAGCTTTAATTAGTTTCATTGTGTCCCTGTTTAGTTTCTGTTTTCCTGATCGGTCCATTGAGGAAAGTGCAGTGTTGAAGTCACCCACAATTATTGTGTTAGGTGCAATGTGTGCTTTTAGTTTTAATAAAGTTTCTTTTATGAAAGAGGGTGCCCTTGCATTTGGGGCATAGATGTTCAGGATTGACAGTTCTTCTTTTTTGTATTTTTCCTTTGACCAGCAAGAAGTGTCCCTCAGGGTCTCTTTTGATGACTTTGGGTTGAAAGTCAATTTTATCTGATATTAAAATGGCTACTCCAGCTTGTTTCGTGAGACCATTTGCTTGTAAAATTGTCTTCCCACCTTTTACTCTAAGGTAGTGTTTGTCTTTGACCCTGAGGTGTGTTTCCTGTAAGCAGCAAAATGTAGGGTCCTGTTTAAGTATCCATTCAGTTAGTCTGTGTCTGGGGCATTAAGTCCATTGATGTTAAGAGATATTAAGGAATAGTGATTGTTACTTCCTATCATTTTTGACGTTATTTTTTAAATTTGAATGCTTAACTTCTTTAGGGTTTGATGAAAGGTTACTATCTTGCTTTTTCCAGGGTGAAGTTTCCCTCCTTGTATTGGTGTTGTCCTCCTATTATCCTTTTTAGGGCCGGGTTTGTGGATAGATATTGGGTAAACTTGGTTTTATCATGGAATATCTGTGTCTCTTTTGATGAGTTTGGGTTGAAAGTCAATTTTATCTGATATTAGAATGTCTACTCCTGCTCATTTCCTGTGACCATTGGCTTGTAAGATTGTCTTCCAGCCTTTTACTCTAAGGTATTTTTTATCTTTGACACTGAGGTGTGTCTCCTGTATGCAGCAAATTGTATGGTCCTGTTTCCTTATCCAGTCTGTTAGTCTATGTCTTTTTATTGGGGAATTGAGATCATTGATGTTAAGAGATATTAAGGAATAGTGATTATTACTTCCTGTCACTTTTGATGTTCTTTTTATATTTGAGTGGTTATCTTCTTTTGGGTTTGATGAAGGAAGGTAACTATCTTGCTTTTTCCAGGGTGTAGTTTCCCTCCTTGTATTGGAGTTTTCCTCCTATCATTCTTTGCAGAGCTGGGTTTGTGGAAAGATATTGTGTAAATTTGGTTTTGTCATGGAATATCTTGGTTTCTCCATCTATGGTGAATGACAGTTTTGCTGGGTATAGTAGTCTAGGCTGACATTTGTGTTCTCTTAGAGTCTGCATGAGATCTGCCCAGGATCTTCTAGCTTTCATGGTCTCTGGTGAGAAGTCTGGGGTGATTCTGATAGGTCTTCCTTTATATGTTACTTGGCCTTTTTCTCTTACTGTCTTTAATATTCTTTCTTTGTTTAGTGCATTTGGGGTTTTGATTATTATGTGACGGGAGGTATTTCTGCTTAGGTCCAGTCTGTTTGCAGTTCTGTAGGCTTCTTGTATATTCATAGGCATCTCCCTCTTTAAGTTAGGAAAGTTTTCTTCCATAATTTTGTTGAAGATATTTGCTGGCCCTTTAAGTTGTAAATCTTCACTGTCATCTATACCTAGAATCCTTAGGTTTGGTCTTCTCATTGTAACCTGGATTTCCTGGATGTTCTGGGATACAAGCTTTTTGCATTTTGCATTTTCTTTGACAGTTGAGTCAATGGTTTATATGGTATCTTCAGCATCTGAGATTCTTTCTTCCATCTCTTGTATTCTGTTGTTGATATTTGCATCTATGGCCCCTGATTTCTTCTCAAGGTTTTCTATCTCCGAAGTTGTCTCCCTTTGTGATTTCTTAGTTGTTTCTACTTCTGTTTTTAGATCCAGGATGGTTTTGCTCAGTTCCATCATTTGTTTGTTTGTGTTTTCCTGTAATTCTTTAAGAGAATTTTGTTTTTCCTCTTTCATGACTTCTGCCTGTTGACTCAATTTCTCTTGCATTTCTTTACTTTTTTTTTTTTTTTTTTTTTTTTTTTGCCTTTCTTCTTTATTGGCTTCTATCTCTTGGGCCTTATTCTCCTGCATTTCTTTAAGAGATTTTTGTGTTTCCATTATACGGGTTTCTAGCTTATTCATGTTCCCCTGTATTTCTTTAAGAGATTCATTCATGTCCTTTTTGTGTTCTTCTAGCAGCATCATGAACAGTGATTTTAAATCCAAATCTTTCCAACATCTGGCAATTATAAATAGGGCTGCTATGAACATAGTAGAACATGTATCCTTATTACATGGTGGGGAGTCTTCTGGGTATATGCCCAGGAGTGGTATAGCAGGATCTTCTGGAAGTGAGGTGCCCAGTTTTCAGAGGAACCGCCAGACTGCTTTCCAGAGTGGTTGTACCAATTTGCAACCCCACCAGCAGTGGAGGAGTGTTCCTCTTTCTCCACACCCTCTCCAACACCTGCTGTCTCCTGAATTTTTAATCTTAGCCATTCTGACTGGTGTATAGCAGCACTATTTATAATTGCCAGATGTTGGAAAGAACCCAGGTATCCCTCAACAGAAGAGTGGATGCAAAAAATGTGGTATATCTACACAATGGAGTACTATTCAGCCATTAGAAACAATGAATTCATGAAATTCTTAGGCAAATGGATGGAGCTAGAGAATATCATACTCAGTGAGGTAACCCAGACTCAAAAGGTGAATCATGGTATGCACTCACTAATAAGTGGATATTAATCTAGAAAACTGGAATACCCAAAACATAATCCACACATCAAATGAGGTACAAGAAGAAAGGAGGAGTGGCCCCTGGTTCTGGAAAGACTCAGTGAAACAGTATTCAGCAAAACCAGAACGGGGAAGTGGGAAGGGGTGGGTGGGAGGACAGGGGAAGAGAAGGGGGCTTACGGGACTTTCGGGGAGTGGGGGGGCTAGAAAAGGGGAAATCATTTGAAATGTAAATAAATTATATCGAATAAAAAAAAATTAAAAAAAAAAATCCAAATCTTGTTTCTCTGTTGTGTTGGCATAACCAGGACTTGCTGATATTGGAGAGTTTGGTTCAGATGCTGCCATGTTGCCTAGATTTCTGTTAGTAGCGTTCCTGCATTTGCCCTTGTCTTCTTGTTCTCTGGAGCTAGTTGGTCTTGTCTCTGGCTGGTGTTTCAGCCTCCTGAGAGGCTCTAAGGGTATTTCTGCAACACTTGATGGCAGGGTTTCTCCTGTTGCAGATTGCTGATGTGCTGTCCTCCTCTTGGGTGCTTTTGCAGCCCTAGTGTGTTTTGCCCCGGATTGTGACTGTGAAGCAGATGGTGCCCCGTTTGCTCCTTCAGGGAATACTGAGGGGTGTACGCTGCGGGGACCTTTTCTGCATGCTGATCACTGTGCTGGCCAGCGGAACTTCCACCCAGGTTGGTGCATACAAGGCTAGCCTTGCTGCTCAGGACCTGAGTCTAGGCAAAAGCCTGGCAGGACAATGTCTGAGCAAAGTTCCCCTCAGCTGTGAGTGTTAATTGGGTCTTTCAGGTGGCCAGGATGGCTGTGTGTGTGCGCTCCCTCCCTGAGAGTGCTGGGAGATCCTGTTGGGCTAACAACCTCCTGGCCGGGTCGGCACACAGATGGCCCACCGAGCAGCCCAGGGCCTGGGGGCAGTCCAGGGCCTGACCGTCTGAGACCCCTGCTATGTCTGCCTCGGGCTATGCCTGTTAGCTCGTTTGGTTTTGCCTGCTAGGACTCTCTAGCTTCCCATAGGCAAAATGGTGGGGGCATGCACGTCAGCCCGGGCAAACAACCTCCTGGCCGGGTTTGCACACCGGTGGCCCCCCGACCAGCTCAGTGCCTGGGTGCAGGGTAAAGCCTGCCGGGCTTAGACCTCCGCGATGTTGGTCTCGGGTTGTATTTGCGTACCTCAGTCTGTCTGATTTCTCTGGCGTCCGAGAACCAATATGGAGGCCTTGTAACTGACTGGCTGGAGGCAGAGTTCTGATGTGGCTTCTGTGTGGTGAAAGGTGCCGGTAAATCCGCCGCTGCTCGCAGCCTGGCTGGCCAGCGATGGCCAGTGATCGTGGGGGCAGGGTCTGCCTGGACCCTGTCAGCTTTGTTCTACTGCTGATGGCCCTTCCTCTGGACCAGCCGCTGCTGCTGTTGCTGCTGCTGCCACTGCTCCAGGTCCAAAATATATTTCTCATACTATTCATGATGACACTGAATACTTACTAACCAGTAATGGGTAAAAATTTAAAACAGTTGTCTTTCAGAAACAAATTCTATGATGCTCTGGAGTAGAGTGTTATTGTTATCTGGTTAACAGTGCTCCTTTATTGAACATGAGAATGGTAATGTGATTTTTAAAGGTTATACCTATTTTTGGTATTTTTGTTTCTGATTTCAATTTCTGAGCTAGTGTCTTCAAGGCTCTTCTCTCATTTTTACTGAGACTCCAAAATGTGCAGATATCACTAACATATACCTCTTTCAGTCCTTGCATATATTTATCATCATGATGCAGAAATGTAGGGCATTTTGAGGCTTGGATGATGTCTTAGTCAGGGTTTCTATTCCTGCACAAACATCATGACCAAGAAGCAAGTTGGGGCCGGGCAGTGGTGGCGCACGCCTGTAATCCCAGCACTCCGGGAGGCAGAGTCAGGCGGATTTCTGAGTTCGAGGCCAGCCTGGTCTACCAAGTGAGTTCCAGGACAGCCAGGGCTATACAGAGAAACCCTGCCTCAAAAAAAAAAAAAAAAAAAAAAAAAAAAAAAAAAGAAGCAAGTTGGGGAGGAAAGGGTTTATTGAGCTTACACTTCCACATGGCAGTTCATCACTAAAGGAAGTCAGGACTGGAACTCAAGCAGGTCAGAAAGCAGGAGTTGATGCAGAAGCCATGAGGGATGTTTCTTACTGGCTTGCTTCCCCTGGCTTGCTCAGCCTGCTCTCTTATAGAACTCAAGACCACCAGCCCAGAGATGGTACCACTCACAAGGGGCCCTCCCCCCTTGATCACTAATAGAGAAAATGCCCCACAGTTGGATCTCATAGAGGCACTTCCGCAACTGAAACTCCTTTCTCTCTGATAACTCCAGCCTGTGTCAAGTTGACACACAAAACCAGCCAGTACAGATGATTAACAATGAACTTTACACTTAAGCCAGAGGTTTAATGGATGAATAAGGCTGGTCACAATGAGCAAGAGATAATTCTTGTGTCCTTTGTGATCAATAATTAGTGTATGCATGCTGACAGCTAATGCAGTGACAAGGGCAGAAAATTAATAAATATCTAGATCCATGAAGTCTAAGACAAGAAAGAGAATTAGTTTATAATCTTGCGTCTCCTCCATGATTGTAATAGGAAAAATAATTCTTAAATCTATTTTACAAACTCGGCTGTAACTAATCTTAAGATAAACAACCAGAAGATGCTTTTGGTCCTCTTGTGGAAATACTTAAAACTTAGTCTGATAATGTAAATATAAGCACAATGGGTCTGGCAACTTGAATTTTTAAGGAGTCAAAGTAACCAGGAGTAGTTAAGAGAATAACAGAAGAATTGTAAATTAAAGATTGTCTGGGTTTAAAAACGTTTGTTCAATACATAAATATATATATAACTTTTTTATATAAATCTTTAGGTAAACAGCCACCACTACTGAAAACTTGGAATCTGACTAATAGGATTACAAATTTGGCACTTCACTTTTTAAATAGATATTTTCTTTATTTACATTTAAATGTTATCACCTTTCCTGGTTTCCCCTCCAAAAACACCCTATTCCACACCCCCCTCCCTGTGCTCACCAACCTACCCATTCCCACTTCCCTGTCCTGACATTCACTCATTTTAATTTTATTTGAAATTAAAATAGTTACATGTGACTTTCGACTATTATCTATTTCGACTACTTATATATAGATCTTAAAAGAATGTCATTATTCTTTTAAGTATAATAATATCAAATGCAGGAATCCTATGCTGAAGCTTAATAAAGTTTACCACTGTCCATTCCACAGCATACCCACATACTGGGCAAACATATGTGTCCATCTCTGAGCAGTGACCACTATGTCCAACATTACGTCTCTGACTCAAACCTTAAAACCTCATACATCCTCTTTGTAACTGAGCTTACATGTACCCAGAACCAGCTCTTCATTTATATAAACTAATATTTGTATGTATTCTTTGAAATTTTATAGATTTATACAGTGTATTTTGATCACGGTGATCAAAATTGACTTCCTCCCAACTTTCCCTCCTTAACCATTTCCCTCATCCTCTTAATTTCATGTGTTTCTTTTTTGTTATTCATACTACTGGGTCTCAGTAGTGTTGCCCACATGTACAGTGAGGTGGGGACATCCTCTCCGGCAGGGATACCTATATTCCTAAAAGAAAGTGTTTCTCCCTTCTTCAGCAGTTATCAACTAATGAGTCTCCACACCTTGTTATCATAGTGCTTGGGATGATTAATCCCTAGACTACATACATGCTAAGCAAGCATTCTATAAATGGACCTACATTCCTATCTCCCCCTTATTTCTTTCTATATTTCTTTCCCATTTTGACCATATTTTCCACAATCTTTTAGTCTGACCTTCAATGCTTGACCTTTGGCTCATGATACTCTTTTTTTTTCTTTAACTTTCTATGTGGCACTCTGAAAACTCAAAGTATAATCTTGATACTTTAAAAAAAATCTCATACTAAAACTTTAATTCCCTTGACAGTATGGCTAACCCAATTCAAAGTGCATCAAGAGTTAATGTTCAGATTTCATTTTTACGATATAAATTGTTTGGCAGCTAATTACTTGCTAATTGACAGCTCTGCACACACAGATGACTTATTTAACTAATGGATGGCATTGGTATTTCAGTTTCTCAATAAAACAACAAAGATTTTAATGACAATTATTTATTTAAAATTGTAGAGTTGTAGAAGGCATGATTAAGTATAGGTGAAACAACGGATAATAGTATCTTAGTGCCTAAAGCAGAACTACTGCAAATCAACTGCTATTGACATTTTGTTTCCCGAATTCATTGAACAGACAGTAGCAACACACTTGGTCTTGTATAATTTACTATGAAGGCCTCTTGCACAGTTGCAGAACCACAATAATCAATCCCACAACTTTTTGACTGGCTGTAAACAACAACCAAATAAATCTCAATCTAGCCTTGGGACTGGACATACAAGTTGGTCACAGTTGGCATCACTCACACTTAAAGGATCTCTCCTAATTTTCTAGATGTAGGGGGCCTTTGCTGTGTGAGTCTTCTGCACTTCATACACATTTTATTTTTCACTAGCCCATCCTAGACAAGAGACAACAAATAAAACTCCAGATAGCTCATAGTCATTAGTCTCCCAATCCGATGACTGTATTGCATCACTGTTTCTATTTGCTGAAACATATCACATGTCTGAGTCCAAAACAAAGGAAAAGGACCTCACAGGGAAGATTTACAGAATTTGGTTGTTTGGACTGAGAGAGACAATGGAATAATTATCAAAATGAAATTACACAAATTAATATACTATAGCTCAATCTCCCTGTAGTGATCTCAGGTATTTATAGCCCTCCAAAACAACAACAACAAAAAAACAAAATATAACACTTCTAAGACACTCATGAGTCTCACAAAATGACAGCAAATTCTATGTCTTACAATTTATGTAAGGCCTTCATGAATATCTTCACAGATCAATATCTTCTTTTTATATGAAAATATATGGACCTAGACAACATTTCTTTCTCCTATAATATCATTTACCATTCTTATGGCTCCAAGTAAACTTCTCACAGTAGACAAGTTAAGGAAGAAGAAACTATTTGTTCATACAATTCCACAGGGTGTGACTTTGGTGAAGAAGGATGACAGTGGGCAAGTACTGTGGATGTTTGGCTTACACTTCTTAAGTCATTATATCCCACATCTTGGAACAGCACGAAGCAGAGAAAGATAAATTACAGCAATCAGTTGGTTTTCTCTTCTTTCCTATTTCATTTAGTCCAATGTCTCTGCCTAAAGGAAACTATTGCTCACATTCTGGATGCATTTTTTCCTCTTAGGTAAACCTATCTGGAAATTCACCGATGCACTCAAAGCTGTGTCCTGATAAAGCTTAAAGCATTTTACTAATCTCATTAAATCTGAAGTTAAAATTAACCATCAAAAAACTACCCTGGTCAACTCAAATAAATCATTTTGAACTGTAACTTTAACATCAAAGCCCCAAGTTCATCTCACAATGGAACATTCACTTAATAAGTCCTTGTAGACTTAAATATTCCACACTATTTTATAGTCCAAAATCTAAGACTCTTTAGAGATTCAGGCCAAACTCTTAGCTGTCAACCTGTACCCAAACAAAATGAAATGTAAATAAACCCAGTTTTTAAATTGTCACATAATTCTGATACAAAATGACACAGGGTGAATATTTGTATTCCATAAAGAAGGAATGGAGAATATCAAGGAAGGATGAAATTATGAGAACAGAGATCAAACTTTGGCAGGGCAAACACAGGATCCTGCTGCTCCATTTTAAGCATCTAGGCTCTCGACAGCAGTATTTGGACCGCAGTGGACTTGGCGAGTGTAGTCTGTGTTTTCATACTTCTCACCTGTCATACATGTGACATGCCTTGGGTCCATTTCACTTGATCCCTGAAGCTTCAGTCAATAAGTATACTGTTTCTTGCATCTTCATTAACCTGATTCTAATACTACAATTTGGTTTTCACCTTCACTGCTTTACTGAAGGTCCCCTTACTATACCTTTCCCTCCAAATACAACTGTAAGACAGAGGCAAGCTATCTATGATAGTCACTTGACTGCCACTAATAAAAGCTGAAGAAAGAGGAGAAGGAGGATTCGGAGGAAGACGAGAAGGAGGAGGAGAAGGAGGAGGAGGAGGAGGAGGAGGAGGAGGAGGAGGAGGAGGAGGAGGAGGAGGAGGAGGAGAGAAGGGGAAGAAGAAATACTTGCTGTTAGCTCAAATCCAAGGAACAAAGTTGTGCTTTTACCAGTCAAAATTTATCTGCCTTAATTCGAAATGCTAGTTTATTCTCATAGGATTTTTATACTGTCCATATCAAAGATATTATAAATATTATAAAACTCAAAGCTGATTTTTTAATCTGTGAAAAATTGAAATTTAAAGCTTTAATAATATTTTGCTGATTGTTGTTATTGGTGTTTACTTTTCTTTATATAAGGAAGAATTTCATGCCATACAGAGTGTCCTTGAATGAAATTGCTATGTGCCTGGGAGGCAGAGCTTGGTTTCTTCATTCAGCATTCATTTCCCATGTACTCAGAATACAGGAGTGCGAAACCATGCCCGGCTTTTATTAAAATTTTCTTGTTTGTCACTTTATAGTATTTATTACTTTTCAAACTTTTCAATTATCTAAATTAATCTGGGTTTTCTAATAATCTAACATGACTGAATCTACAAAAAGAAAACCACTCACAGATGATTCTATGAACATGCATGTGTGCATGCACACAAACACACACACACACATACACAACACTTGTGCACATTCACATACAGAGGGGGAGGGGAGAGGGAGAAGAATAGGGAGAGGGAGAGGGATTTGTGGGAAGTTAATACTTTCTGTAAAGTTATAAATTTCACCAAATTTGTTAACATCTTATCGATATAAGTATTACTTTCTGTGTCTAGGGCAATGGTTCAATGGTTAAGAGCATTGATTAATCTACCAAAGATCCTTAGTTCAATCTGCAGGAGCCACATGGTGGCTCATAAGTATTTGAAATGGAATTTGATGTCCTCTTTTCATGTACATGAAGAAAGAGTAGTTATATACCTAAAATATACATAAAATACATATATCTTTAAGAGTGTATTACTTTCTGAGCCCAGAATTGAATTTAAGATAGTTTATTTATTCACAGGGAATGGAAGTCAGCTACATAGTATTTACTTTAAATTATGATCATCAATGGTAAACTGTATACCCCTTCCTAGCATTCTCACTGGGCCATGTCTTTGTCTATTTTGGAGCTCCTTACACTTTCTGCCCTTGGTTAACTAGCATGGTTCATTAAGCTGTCAAAGTAACCAGAAGAGTCCTTTTTGATGTATCAAGATAGAAAAAGCAATCATAAGTGGCTCTTAAAATATTTTCAATTAATTAATTGTTCAAGTGATATAAAACTTGGCACCTTTTCAACCAATTCTTTCTTCCACATCACTCCATCAGACAGATTAGATAATAATGATGTAGAATGTTGATCTTTGTTTCATAGATTTTATGTAAAGGGAGCCATGTAATTATGACTGTGTCTCACTGGTTCATCTCTGTCCTTCTTGATATTAGGCACAATGTTCTACATCCTTCTGTTTTGAAATATAGGATTACATAGTGTGCAGGCATATTCAAAGAGACAAAGAGTGTAGATTATCATTATTATAGGACGTTGTATCTTAACATCTAAGTTATTCAGAATGTAGAGAAAGCAGTTTACTATAAATAGTGTTATCATTTATTTAATTTAGAACTATGGGTAGAAAAAATGAGCTCCTTCTCTCCTAGCATGGCTTTTTAGAAGCATTTCATTTTAAGCTGTACACTGAACATAAATCGGGTTTCTCTTATTTTCATTACTATGGTAACCAAAATGAAATTGCTTACATAATAATTATTTACCCTTGATCTTGAATCATAAATTTGATCAATCCCATTAAGTTCTAGAAATGTGATGGCTAAATGCTGATATCCCCACATACAGAGTCTCTTTGACTAAACAGATTGAAAGAAATGCAACACTGTTCTAAATTTATACTGAGGAGAAAGGAGGTTGGTTGGAGATTTTTGAACTTTCCGAAAGCACATAGAACTCTTTTTAGATGTTTAGATGCAGTGAGTCTACTGCATTTGAGAGCTGTGCAATTCATTGATAAAATGCCCACATGAGTTGTGCTTTAAATTAACTATCTACAAAATGCAGGTCAAAAATGAATATCAAGATTATAGTATAACACATCAAATATCAGTTTGTTCTATCAACATAGGGAAATAAATGAATATATTAAAAAGGGAGAGACCATTTCACATAATCACTATTTTCCTGAAACACTACTCTTACACAAGAGAAAAAAAGAACAGAATAAAATTGTAAGGCTACAGTGTCAGTGTGCAACACCAGTTACATGTTTATTTAAAGAAAATAAAACTGAGTTACTTTTTGAAGCCACATTAAATTAGTGCATTTTGCTAATTATAATAATTATTTATGATTCATCAGGGACCACAAACAGATTTTCTATGTACTATGCAAGCGCACTTCCACTGTGCTGCATTGTCAGACATCTACTTACTTTTATTTCTTAAAAATTGTAGGTAAGAAGCCAGGGGAGAGTACACTGATGCTGGATCATCATCTGCCTCTTCTGTTTACCTCAAAGACTTGAGTTTACCAGTCAATCTTTTAGGCCGTCAGCATTAATAGAGAGCATTCATCCCAAATAGCATATAATATAAATGATACCATTTAACTAATTGTCTATGGTTATATATACAATTATTATATATCTTAGGCTACTTAGACAGTGTGTCACTTTAAAAGCCATAGACCATTTAACAACATCTTAACACCAGGCATGAGAAACCTCTTTTCAAATTATTGGTCAGGAGAATCCAAGACTCTCCCAAAACAATATTGAAACAATATTGGCTATTAATATGACTTTACTTGCCTTCAGAATGTTAAAGGTAAGTACCTATTGCTAAAGGCACCACACAATTGAGACACTGGACTCACAGAATTCAAGTTGTGTCTGACCTGAATGCATTATCCCAAAACTAAGTTTTGTAGTATTGAAAAAAAAGGGGGGGGGGATTATAGCACTATCAAGGGACAGATGCAATGGGCAGTCATATCCATATGTGATACCTATGAATCACAATAAAGGCCAGATGGGCAAGATGCTTCTGAAGGTTCATTAATGGCACACATAGCTTGCTTGTAACAATCAGCTTCCTAATTAGATTTATGGACTACTGCTCAACATAAGAGAAATCATGCCTCACACTGGAAACCTAGCCAACTACCCAGGGCTAGTGAGTCTATGAATGTTAGAGGAGTATTTATTCTCATGTACTCATACCCATATAATTCCTAACTGTATTCTAAGTAGTCATACTTATACTCACAGATAAATTCAGCTCTTACTACTCATCAAAGAAGCTTATCTTTGCAGCAGTCCATCACAGAATATGGTCAAAGTATTTGGGAGAAATGACCATGGTGTATCCAGCCCCAGTAGATAAGGCCAGTACATAACCACTGTACCTAAGGCACAGGAAATACCACAAATGAGGGATTGCTGAAGGACTTCAAGAGACAGAGGACCAGGAAATTTGCTATGAGATCCTAGAAATAAACACAAAGAAACCAGTCAAGATTCTGCAAAAATAATACTGCTTAAACAATATTCAACAATAACAAGAACTATTATTGAACTTTTGTTGTAGAACTTGTTTCTAAGAGTTCTGTGTCCCACAGGTTCTGCATTCTGAACAGTTCTACCCAAAACCCTTTCAAATAGCAGGGCATCCAGCTATAATCATTTTAGAAAAGAACTTTAGCCTATTCTTTGGTAAATACGTAGAGTTATGTTTTGTGATTCGTAATCTCCACACTTGCTGAGACAAAATACTTATGAGCAGAACAGTTGGAGCTAAAAAAGGGGGTGGGGGAGCAAAGTGTACTTGGTTCATTGGCTCATGATGGTGGGAAGTCCAGTGGGTACAACTATATTTGTTATTTGTTAAAGGCCGTCTATCGTGCTGCATCTTATCTGAGGAGAAGGAATTTTAGTGCAAAGTGGAACAAACCACACTCTCCATTTTTATTAGTAAGGCATCCATACTCTCCAAGATTTCTCCCTCAAACCTTCCTGTATTTTGAATTGACTTTCAATATCAGCATGTCAAAATTCCTATAAATTTGAGGTATGTTTGAACCATAAACTTTGGAGTAAAATATTCTGATTTCAACTGTGTGTAAAGTACCTTGCTGATTGATGTACTTTGCTGATAGTTATTTGGTTTAGATATAATAGAATCATCACCCTATCTTCAATTATTTTGTCATGTAAATCTGTTACACTTCAATACTACTTAGTAGTAGTCAAAAATACATTATGTCTTTCCACAAAAACTCTGCTGTTTTATGGAGTGGTGCTTTAGATAATCCTCAAGTACCTTTCATTTATATTCCTGTCTTTCAGCTGAAAAGCTAGCCAGATAAAATGGAACTGTTATGTAAAATGTGTTATAAGTTATATGTAAAATAATATTTAAGTATATTAAAATGTGTTTTAAGTTTAGAGAAAAACATCCTTATAGTTGTGAGATTTTTTTTCTCTGATTGTTTCTCACATAATTTTGCCCAGAAAATCAATATTGAAAGAGTATCTATGTCCTAAGCATTTATTCTTTATAAAAATATTGATAAAATATTGTCATACAGTTGTGTGCATACATACAGTAATACTGACACCGTAAAGGGACTGTGTACTAGCCTTTATGACAAAGAAATATCAACACATTTGAAACAAGAGACTTTTCTTTGAATAAATTAAAATGTAAAATATTTTTTTGAAATGTGTGTGCATTTATAATTTTACATGTTAATTCTGAAGTAGATTTATAATGCTTTCAGAGGGCACTAAGTGGAATTTTAGGATAAGTTTAGATTAACAGAATTCAGGTTTTATAGACATGTTCTATAGAGGAAGAAGCAAAGTGACATACTGGATTATGTAGCAGTGTCTATGAATGCTGGCAAATGAAGGGTACATTATAGAAATGGTAGAGCAGAATATTTAGTAAGAAAAAATAGTGTTAGTTGGTTCTGTAGCTATATGATCCTAAAATGTAAAGATGAAAGGGAATGTATGGGGTAATATTGATAATAAGTTTAAGAGGTATAGATATCCGAGTTAATTGGAGATTAAAACAAAAATTCTATAGAAGCAAGAGCATTTAATAGACAGACAGCACCTTGGCACAAGGGACTGACTTATCATTCAGCACCAGTTTTCAAATTCGTCTCATGCTCTAACATGACTTAGTCTCTAGCCAAAATATGTGTATTTTGAAGTCATTGGGTGTGTGTGTGTGTGTGTGTACTACTGTAATCAAAACTGACAGAAATTTCACTCTTTTGAAACAAAATGAAGCAGAACAATAGAGATTATAAACGCAAGGTATAAAATGTCAAATCAAAGCAGATCCTGAACAGGCTAAGAAGATCATGAAGATCTTATAAAATACTATGCTGAATGATAATTGATTGCTTAGAATAACAGTCTTGCAAAACAGTTTATTAAACCTAATATGAGAAAAAAGAATATATAAATTAATGTATCTTTATCTTAAAATAAATTTTCATTTGCAGCCAGGAAACCAGGGAACTGAATTTACCCACATACTATACTGCAGTTTACTGTACTACACCCCACTGAATCATCCTAACTATCTTACCATCCTATCTTATCCTATTCTATCTTATCCTATCCTACATACTGTGTTTGAAAATCATTAAGTAACTTTAGACGCCTAAATTTACATATGAGGAAACACAATTCTAAAACACTAAACTGAAAGTTAAGCATGGCAAACCATTCTGATTCTCCTTAAGGAAAATTAAGGATACACATGGAAAAATACAAAGTCTAAAATAAAACATTCACTATTAATGATAGATCTTGTTACCCCATAAGGCTGGGTTCCAACTAGGTTTCTCTAACAGAAAATTATCTTTTATCCTTTTTTTCCACTAACAGCCATATTTAATAGTTCTCTAAAATATCATTGTCAAGACTTAGGGTTGACTTGATTGATTTCTGAAATTATATTTAATCCAAAGAACCTTTGTGACCCAAGCTCACATTTTTCTAGGATCTAGAAAATATAAAAGCATTTCTTATAATTTTTCTTGACTTCTTAACAGACATTCTGTTACTCTAAGAAGGCATAAAATACTACTCATATTCTATTTCACATTAAACATTTCATTTATTTTTATTATTCTAATGAAAGTCATATACTCATATACCTTGTAGGATGAATGAGGATGAACTAAGTAGCTTATGAAATTGAACAGAAATTAAACAGCACATTGTGAAGTACTTTGCATTATTAGTTTTGAGCTATGGGTACAAATTATTAATACTGTGGGACCATAATCTGCCAAATGTTTTTAAAGTAATATGTTTATTAATGGTAAGATATAGTCTATTGCCAGTATAAGTGGAGCAAATAAATGCTTTGTGTTATTCATTAGAGAAATCAAAGCTTGTTAAAGCATTATTACTGAACACTTTTGTAGACATATGCATTATGAAGAAATATTCTGATTTATAAAAGATTAGTGTACCTTTAGCATACATACAAAGACTGAGGGTGTTTTTGTCCAAAGATTCTCAATATTCTCAATATTATTTCTCCTAAATTCATTTTCCTGCCAGTGTTTTTGCATATGCATGCATGTGTGTGTGTTTATGTGTGTGTGTTTATGGGTGTGTGTGTTGTGTGTGTGTATGTGTGTGTGTGTATGTGTGTGTGTGTGTGTGTGTGTGTGTGTGTGTGTGAGAGAGAGAGAGAGAGAGAGAGAGAGAGAGAGAGGTGACTGACTGATATGGTACAAGTTAGGAGTGACTCTTCAAGCATGTATGGGAACTGTGATTGAAGTCTATAAAACACACAACAACCAAGGAAGAAGATAAGATTTCAATTTTTGAGACTTTCTCATAGATGAAGCAATTCGAGGACTGTGAACCCATCGTCGACATTCTCTTGTTAACTCTAAGACATCATGTAGTGGAGATCTATTCTACAGGAATACAGGAAAGCTTGAGAATAGCCATGAAAGGCTTTTTCTAGGGAATGTCATTTGAGCTGCCCTGAAGGATGAAACTAAGCAACGAGTAGCCAGGATGGAAACAACATAGGCAAGACCCAGAGAGGCTTAAGAACCTGCAAAAGCTGTTTTAGTATCCTCAAGGAACAGGCTATTTTCTTAGAACTGGAAACAAGTTCTTTGAATATCTGTTCTGTGTCTATGGTTTTTATGTTGGGCAATTTACTTGGGGTTTTAAGTAAAGATAAAGCTGGAATTTTTTTTTTTAGAAGAAACAGGTGAATAAGTGTAGAGAGATGAAATAGACAATTTCCTGGGCTAAGAAATTTATTTTATAAATGGTTACATCTGCAGGGCTATTGAAGCCACAGAGAATCCATTGAGAGTTATGCTAAACAATGAAGCAAAGTGAATCAGTGATTGGAAAAATTTTTGTCAACTCACCAAGCAATGAATCCCACTTTATATATCATGACCTATATGGATAACCATTCATACAGAACAAGGGACACATGCATAAGCATGATCGTGAGTATGAATGTACAGCCTACCAGCATCTTAGAACATTTCATATTTTTCGGTTATCTAGACTCACCAATTACCCTCTACTTTTAATTCCTGGTATTCTCATCAACCATGAATGTGGTGAACAACTTTCTTCTGTCTTGTGTCATTTTTCTTTTACTGTTCAAGTTTCAAAAGATAGAAACCAAATACTATGTGAACTGTCATATTGCATACTATAAACCAGTGAAATTGTTCACTCTGGATATGTCGCATTTTGAATTGATCATTGTTTTGAAACCTTGTCATAGCGTAAAGAGCAGCTCTTGAATTTTAAATTTTGCAGTGTGAAATTTCGTCAATGTTTGCAATAGATATATCATTCAAAGAATGTTATAGGTAGTATAGCAAAGAAGATAAACTACTTGTAAGTAGCTTTATGTATATTTATATCTTTTATATCAAGTTCTCATACTTGGAACACAGACACTGTTCAATATAACAGCCTAAACATTGATAGTCACAGGTTGTGATCACAGGACTTTAAAACAGCACACTGAAAATGGTTTGATTTCAAAAGATATTTGTATACCCCTCAACAATTACTGAGTTTGGGAGTTTATAAGGTATATGATTCAAAGAAATTAAGAGAGTCAAAGAATTTTGGGTTGTGTATCTTAGTAAATTAAGACTCACCTAGAAAATGCATTTTGTTTTCTTTAAATGTAAGAACATGGACAGGTTTTACGTTTCTACCATCCTGGTTTCAAAACAGGTTTTAAAGAAAGATTTTTTTCACATAGGAGATACAGTGTTGAATTTAACAAAAGCCACTGGGGCCATGGAGTGGTGGGTATATGGGGGAAAGGTAACAAAATCTATGATACAAAATCATTACCAGTTGAAGCTTGAACTTCAGATAAACACCAGTTAACTTTCATTTTCATTCTGATTACAGAATTTTTTTTTAAGATATAAAAAGATGTAAAATTGGGGCATGCAATCAGAAAGCCTGGAAAAGAACAAGGAAAGGAGGAAAAAAATCTTGAGTCATCACCCACCACTCTAACATGGAACCTTACATTTACTCTTGAAAAAACTATTCCCATCAGATATTTTACTTAAACAGTAGTTCTACCCCAAGGAATTCACAGTTGACTCCTTAGGCCAAAACCAGACACGTTGATTGAGGACATTTTAGTAGTAGTGCCATGGTTTTGTTTATTTGTTTCTATGACATTTTTTCCAACAAGTCCATGAGCCTTCTAAGAACTATACCAGTTTACCAAACCTCTGGATCTCTCGCACCTGAAAAAAATATTAAGCAAAAATTTGAAAGCGTCGGTAGTATATACTTTCAATTTGGGCTTAAAATGTAGACGTAATATTCTGTTTTCATTTATTGTGAGCATCAAATATGAGGTTTTTATTATGTAAAGTTCCATGATAAATCATGCTTTGTATACTGCACATGTTCTCAAAGAAGCCCACTTTACTGAGCAGTTTGTTGAAACTGAAAGGCAGGGAAGAAAGCCTTGAAATATAAATTATGTTACATACCTTTGGTAAAGTCAAGCATCTGTATGTATTTTGGTACCATTAAGTATCCTTTAATTAGTTCTTTTAACTTACTAAATACAATCTTCAGCAGTCCAACAGGCTCTTCTTCAGAGATATTGTTTCTTGACCTGGAGATAACAAATCAAATAGTAGTTTGAAGTTTTGAATCTCATTTTGGCACCCAAGTAAAAATTCCATGCCCAGATGCTGTCACCTGACTATGTGTTTCTATGTGCAAACTATCTGGACATTGATTTTATGATATAGATATTTATGGACTCTGTTTCCCTAAAGTTATTTTAATGACTGATTCTCTTCATAGCATTGTGTTCAAGTCCAGCTTATTAAATGACATTTTTCAATTTAGTGTCTTGGGAACATCTTAGTGTTCCTATTTTTCCTAATAGATTATTTGTATGTATCTCTGCTTCTCTATGGTAAAGTTTTATATGGGTTTTCTTCATGCACTGGTTATTTTTTCCTTGTTGGAATGAAATAGCTGACAAGAAACAACTTAAGGAAGGAAAGAGAACGACATATTTAGGCTTATAGCTTAAGACTGAATATAGCCCAACCAGAAAAGTATGAGAGGTAGCTTGTTATATGACATCTGCATATAACATAGGGTGCAGAGAGGTGAAATGCAGATTAGAGACTTAATATCTACTTTTATTTATTTGCAAAGCATCTGGACTCATGTATGTTGCTGTTTATATTCCTGGTGAGGCTTCTCTGCTCTGTCACACCATCATCAACACATCCAGACACATGTTTTCATGTAAAGTTACATTAAAGTTCCATCAAAGTTCTATTAAGTTGACAAGGAAGATTAACCACTGTACTGTATGCTTTGTCAAACAGTTATATGTCTCCCTCTACCCTATTTCCCCAACAAGGCTTGCCATATCTTGGATTTAGTAAAATCTTATCAAAGGTCAGATCATGATTGATCCAAGTCTTAATCTCTCCCACTTCCTAGACTTGCACAGATTCCCAATCAGTTCATCAGTAAATTTTAGCAGAAATCTTTCTGACTGACTGTGCCATATATTGGGTGAGGTCATAACACTTGTAGTTGTGTACAAGAATTGCAGGGTTAAGCTTTAAGTACCCAAGTACCATAGGCTACATTCAGTTCTCCAGTTCATTATCCATAATCAAATTCTTTATAATTCAGTTGCCAGAATTTCCATAGGTGACAGAAATCAGTTGTCATTATTTGATGCCTAATGCATATGAAGTCAGAATAATTAGACAGACTTAGATACAATGACAGTACATATTGTTCTCATATCCAACCATTTTTTTTTTATTTTTAGTCTGTTCTGAATTAGCATGTACACTAACAATCTCCTATTTCATCTCTTTCTGGTTTAAAAGTTACAGAAGTTCTACATTAGCAGATCTGGATAATTCTCTTTGAAGGAATATTTTTTCTTCGGTTACACCAAAATTTTCAAAAACAATAACTATTAAAAGACTTTGTACAGGCGTCAGCACAAGATAAAATCATAGACCATTAAAGATAGGATTTTTTAAAACAAATGCCAATGTGTTACCGTACTTTGAAAACATTATGGAATGCTGGATAATCAGTTCCTGTTCTCAAGTGACTGGAGTGGAACTGTAATCAAATACCTAGAATTCCACACCCTCTTTTAATAGGCCATTTAATAACTGTATCTGGGGCATCATCTCCATTTTCTCAGCTCTAGAAGGCTGAGACAGGACTATTTGGAGACCTCCTGACATGGCTAGCATGACTTTGGTTCTGGGAATGATATGTTCATATATCATATATATGAGAGATTAATCCTTCTTTACTTTTGCTATGATAAATTATGTAAAATACTTTCATTTTTGTTGTACATAGGTCATGTTTTTATAATCATTACTAAATTACAAAATTTAAGGAGTGCTTGTTTCTTTTGAATAAATAAGTATGTATAACATGAATTTAAAATGACTTCTTTTATATTCTTGGAATTCACATATCTTAGTACGACTCTCTCCCTTACATTTGGAGCATGGAACAAAAACAGGCATATACTTTGTTAATAGGCAGAGACATTCTCCTTTTGACATTATAATTGGGTAGGAAGCTCTTTCTAACCATTTTGAGTCATAGGTGGGCATGATATATTAAGGACCTTTTGAAGAGCTTGGTACGTATCATTCATACATTGGTAAGTGTGCTGGTAATTCTTTATGGTCTGTGAATTGTAAAAGTAAGAAACCATGTTGTCCAGTTGTATCAGCCAAAAGAAGGGAAGACGGCAATGTTGAATTACTACTAAGACTGAAACAAGGAAGATAATTTCCAAGGCAAAAATGAAGGTTCATGCTAAAGAAAGAATGTCTAGCACTATCTTTATGAACCTTTTATTCTAGAAAAACTGCAACAAAGTTATTGTGATTACAGGTGAGTGTCTGCCAGATACCTACATAACAACACAGAAGTCACCAGGTGTCAGGGTCATGGAATGTGTGGTTAGAAATCCTCAGGACTATATTTGACAGTCTTTGGAATGTTTCTAAATCAAAAGCAACTAAAAAGTTTTGGTATATAGAAATACACATATGTATGACAATGTCCCATGGATTTTAATTAGTTCTGTCTGTGAGTATGTGTGTGTCTGTGTGTGTGTGTGTATGTGTGTGTGCAGAGAGCAGGGGATCCAAATGCTGAGACCTATCTATATTTTCAATTTGATTCAGTTTATGTGTTATTATATGTACATATATATTTATCTTTTAAATTGTTTTGAGATTATAAGCACATTTCTCTTTCCTCCAAACATTCACATATATCCCCCAACTTTCCTTCAAATTTATGGCCTTTTGTTTCATTAATTGTTATTATATACCTTTACATAAGTTATATACGTTCCTTATACATATTATTACCTGTATGTGTGTTTTCAGGGCTGACTCTTTCAATACAGACAGCTAATATGCATGTTCTCCATACTGTGGACCACTAGCTCTCCTGTTCCCAGCTTTCCACCTATAGTGTAGGGTCTTTTGTAGAGCTGAGACCTCATGCGCTTTTCCTGTTCTTCTTTGGTATGACCATTCGATGTTAATATTTGTTCAGTTCAGATTTGGGCAGTTGTATTAGTGATCCTTTATGGGTGAACCTTCTAACATACATAGGAGACACCTACAAACTTTTTAAGCTTTATTTTCTTGTGTGTGTGTATGTGTGTGTGTATTTGTGTGTGTGTGTGTGTGTGTGTGTGTTTCCATACATATGTACAGATGCCTGTGAATGACAGACAATGAGATCAGAATCTGTGGAGTTGGAATTACAGGAAATTCCAAGCCTTCGCCTCTGGAATCTGGGAAGCTAACTGTAGTCCTTTGTATGATCAGCAAGCTCTCCTAACAACTGAGCCATAAGTTCAGCCTGTATGCTCACTATAGATCTTAGCAAGTCCTGGTTATATTTGAGGATAGTGATTCAATTTTGGTCTCTATATTTCATGAACATAGCATTGTCCTTAGAAATTCTAGACATAGGGGAGTACCAGTGTTTGAAGAAGTGGGCCTTATTTGTCCTAATATTCTGAGAGGTCAGCAAGTTGCCCAAATCATTTAAATTCCTAATCATCCCTAACATTAAACCTGTAGTATAAGGAAATTAATTGCTACTTACAAATTCTGTTTTTTTCACACAATTACATTGGCTCTAGAATATTCTTCTTTGTATGGACAGGTCTTTTTCTTATTTCATTTGATTTCAGAGGGAAGTATCTCTTACTTGTAGCTAATAATAAAAGAGTAAGTATCCCTTTAGATTATTTATCAAACAGAAAAACATATAAAGAATGAAAGATCTGTCAGTGATACCTAGCTCCGAGCAATAATGACAGCTTTTTTTTTTATTTTCAACTGTAAGAAAATTTCAAATTAAAACACAAAAATTTAATACTCAATTGATTTCAACCTGAAATATCATATTGAACATATGCTAATATCTAGTAAGTAGTATTATACTTTCCATATTGTACACAAACTCTATCTCACTTGACAATGCAGAACTTTATTCACTTGAGGTTTCACATGCACACACATACACACATACAAATAAACATACATGCATACACACACAAACACACACACAAATACACACACACTTCTCTCTATTACAAATTAAGAATTAATAACAAAGGATATCAATAATGTAACCAGTAAAACAAGTATTTGACTTGGTAGTAAGACTGATGAGTCTACCCAAACGTTTGAAGTTGATAGTGTATTTCCTCAGGAAAAAAAAATGTGTTCTTGTATGCAGAAAAGCCAGCGTTCATTTGCATGCTGTGTTTATGAAATATCCTATTTAATCTATATTACCAAATATGATGGTTTATGTCCTGTGATTGATTTTATAGTAATAGTATGACATAGTAATATGTAGTAATAGTCTAGCTGCTTTTAACTTTTATCTGACAAAATGAGCAATGAATTTAGTAATTTAAGTCCAAAAGTCTCATTTCACTTATAATTTTCTGTGCTTAAGATTTTTTCACAAAACTATGGTTATACAATTGCATGCTTAAATGACTTCAAAATGAATGTCAATCAATAGTTATGCCTGAAGCAAATGTGCATATTTTATTGTATGATTTTAACAGTATTTCTTAAAGAGACCAATAGAAGTCAAGAAAGTGAATACAGGGTCAGATATCTGGAATTAAGGCCAATTTGATGGTATTGTAGAAACTTAATACACTAAAGCTTCCTGAGATATATGCATGTATTAAGGTTATTTAAATGAAATCACAAAATAATGGGGAAGACAAATCCTAAGGAGACATCTCTGGTCATCAAATGAAACTTCAGTACCAGAATGATCTATACTGAATTGACTTGTTTGTCATTTAGGGCAAATAGGAACCCCAAAGCCAACCCAAGCTGTTACCAAAATTCTATGTTGCTCTCAGAAGCTAACAATAAGACCCCATGCTGAAGGCAACATATACACAAACCACTGAATATGGAGCTGACGTCTACATAAAGCCTTTACCACTATGTGCCAATATATTAGACCACCTTTTGCTGTCTAATTGCTCTGGCTAAGACTTTAAATATGATATTGAATAGATAGGGAGAGAGTGGACAGCCCTGTCTAGTTCCTGATTTCAGTGGGATTGCTTCAAGTTTCTCTCCATTTAGTTTGATGTTGGCGACTGGTTTACTGTATACTGCTTTTACTATATTTAGGTATGGGCCTTGAATTCCTGATGTTTCCAAGACTTTTATCATGAAGAGGTGTTCTATTTTATCAAATGCTTTCTCAGCATTTATTTAATGATCATGTAGTTTTGTATTTGAGTTTGTTTATGTAGTGTATTACATTGATGGATTTTCATATATTAAACCATACTGTCATCTCTGGGATGAAGCCTGCTTCCTCATGTTAGATGATCATTTTGATGTGCTCTTGGATTCAGTTGGCAAGTATTTTATTGAATATTTTTGCATCAATATTCAAATTGGTCTGAAGTTCTCTTTCTTTGTTGGTTCTTTGTGTGGTTTAGGTATCAGAGTAATTGTGGCTTTATAAAACAAATTGGGTAGCATTCCTTCTGTTTCTATTTTGTGGAAAAGTTTGAAGAGTATTGGTATGAAGTCTTCTTCAAAGGTCTAATAGAACTCTGCATTAAATCCATCTGTTTCTGGGCTTTTTTTTTTCTTTTGGTTGGGAGGCTATTAATGACTACTTCTATTTCTTTAGGGGTTTTGGGATTGTTTAGATTATTTATCTGATCCTGATTTAACTTTGGTACCTGGTATCTGTCTAGAAAATTGTCTATTTCATCTAGATTTTCCAGTTTTGTTGAGTATAGGCTTTTATAGTAGGATCTGATGAGTTTTAGGATTTCCTCAGTATCTGCTGTTATGCCTCCCTTTTCATTTCTGAATTTGCTGATTTGGATTCTGCCTCTGTACCCTCTGGTTAGTTTGGCTAAGGGTTTATCTATTTTGTAGGTTTGCTCAAAGAACCAGCTCCTGACTTGGTTGATTCTTTGTATATTTCTTTTTGTTTCTACTTGGTTGATTTCAGCCCTGAGTTTGATTATTTCCTGCCATCTCCTCCTCTTGGTTGTATTTGCTTCTTTTTTGTTACAGAGCCTTCAGCTGTGCTGTCAAGCTGTTAGTGTTTGCTCTTTCCAGTTTCTTTTTGGAGGCACTTAGAACTGTGAGTTTTCCTCTTAGCACTGCTTTCATTAAGTCCCATAAGTTTGGGTATGTTGTGCCTTCGTTTTTACTAAATTCTAAAAAGTCTTTAATTTATTTCTTTATTTCTTCCTTTTACCAAAAATTATTGTTGAATAGAATGTTGTTCAGTTTCCATGTGTATGTGAGCTTTCTGTTGTTTTTGTTGTTATTGAAGATCAGTCTTAGTCCATGCTGATCTGATAGGGTGCATGGAATTATTTCAATCTTCTTATATCTGCTGAGGTCTGTTTTGTGACTGAGTATATGGTCAATTTTGGAGAAGGTACTATGAGGTGCTGAGAAGAAGCTGTATGTTTTATGATAAAATGTTCTATAGATATCTGTTAAATCCATTTGGTTTATAACTTCTGTTAGTTTCACTGTTTCTCTGTTTAGTTTGTGTTTCCCCGATCTGTCCATTGATGAGTGGGGTATTGAAGTCTCCCACTATTATTCTATGAAGTGTAATGTGTGCTTTGAACTTTAGTAAAGTTTCTTTAAAGTGCCCTTGTATTTGGAGCATATGTGTTCAGAATTGAGAGTTCATCTTGGTAGATTTTTCCTTTGATGTGTATGAAATGTCCTTCCTTATCTTTTTTGATTACTTTAGATTAAAAGTTGATTTTATTCAATATTAGAATGGCTACATCAGTTTGTTTCTTGGGGGCATTTGCTTGGAAAATTGTTTTCCAACCTTTTATTCTGAGGTAGTGTCTGTCTTTGTGCCCGAGGTGAGTTTCATGTATGCAGCAAAATGTTGGTTTTGTGTCCAGTCTGTTAGTCTATGTCTTTTTATTGGAGAATTGAGTCCATTGATATTAAGAGATACTAAGGGAAGTGATTCTTGCTTTCTGTTATTTTTGTTATTAGAGCTAGAGTTATGCTTGTGTATTCTTTTTGGTTTGTTAAAAGAAGATTAATTTCTTGCTTTTTCTAGTGTGTAGTTACCCTCCTTTTGTTGATGTTTTCCATTCATTATCCTTTGAAGGGCTGGAATTGTGAAAAGATATTCTGTAAATTTGTTTTTGTCATGGAATTCCTTGGTTTCTTCATCTACAATAATTGAGAGTTTGATGGGTATAGTAGCCTGGGTTGGCATTTGTGTTCCCTTAGGGTCTGTATGACATCTGCCCATAATCTTCTGGCTTTCAGAGTCCCTGGTGTAATACTGATAGAGGTCTGCCTTTATATGTTACTTGACATTCCCTTACTGCTTTTAATATTCTTTCTTGTTTAGTGAATTTGGTGTTTTAATTATTATGTGTGGGAGGAATTTCTTTTTTGGTCAAATCTATTTGGAGTTCTGTGGGCTTCTTGTATGTTCATCGGCATCTCTTTCTTTAGGGAAGTTTTCTTCTATAATTTTGTTGAAGATATTTAGTGGCCCTTTAAGTTGGAAATCTTCACTCTCCTATAATTCTTAGGATTGTTCTATTCATTTTGTCCTGAATTTCCTGGATGTTTTAGATTTGGCGCTTTTCGTGTTTTCCATTTTCTTTGGCCGTTGTATGGTATGCTATCTTCTGCATCGAAGATTCTCTCTTTTATTTCTTGTATTCTGTTGTTGATGCATGAATCTATGACTCTTGACTTCTTTCCTAGGTTTTCTATGTCCAGAGTTGTTTCCCTTGTGATTTCTTTATTGTTTCTACCTCCCTTTTTTTAGATCCTGGATAGTTTTGTTTAATTCCTTCACCTGTTTTTTCATGCTTTCCTATAATTCTTTAAGGGCTTCTACCTGTTTATCCATATTCTCATGTATATCTTCAAAGGAGTTATTTATGTTCTTCTTGAATCCCTCTATCTGCATCAAGAGTTGTGACTTTAAATCCAAATCTTGCTTTTCTGTTGTTTTGGGCTATCCAGGACTTTCTGTTGTGGGAGAATTTGGATCGGATAGTGCCACGTTGCCTTTATTTCTGTTCTTAAAGTTTGTATGTTTTCCTTTCACCATCTGGTTCTCTGGTGTTATTTGGTCCTGCTGTCTCTGGCTGGAGCTAGTCCCGCCTATGGGCCTGCAAACCTATATAAGCACCCCTGGATGACCAGCTCTCCTCTGTCACAATGTGCTGGGGAGCCCAGCTCCTGGATGCAGATGATGTCTGGAAGGACCCTGTTCCAACTGCTCTGCCGCTCCTGTGTTCCCTGTGCTCCTGGCCATACCTGCCTGCACAGTCATTGGAGAGAAAATGGCAGTCTCTCCTTCAAACCTGGTACTCAAAGCACTCCATACAGACTAGTTCTCCCATGGCACAGAATGCTGTAGCTCAGCCCAGCTCCTGGGTACATTGGAGCCTGGACAGACCCCGTCCCAGTTTCTCTGCTACTTCTGTTTTTCCCATGCTCCTGGGTGTCCAGGACTAAGTTCTTATAAAAGTTATTCATAACAAAATTTTGGTGATTGTATCTAGCTTCTCTGACTCATATGATACAAATCTGTGTGTCTCCTCATCTACAATTAGCTCATATATTGTCAATATATGTTTAACTCTTCCTAGGTTCTTTTAAAAAAATCTGGATATTAAAGAACCATTTTTGAAATGTAGATAAGCATGATTGTCAAGACCAGAGATTCTCATTATTTTGTCAAAAATAGGACACTTTTCAGGAAAGGAGAAATAAATGAAAATTTTTTTTCAAAAAATAAGAGGGCAAGGGAAAGATTCACATAATATGTATGTTGAGTTCCTTTGAAACTGTCTGATTTTCTTTTGATGTAGGAAAAGCTCCATTAGTGGGTCAAAGACTTTTATTGAAAAAGTAGCATTCTGGGTTTGGTTTTCTAAATATTGAGTGTAGGATCATCACCCTGGTGTTATACAACTTTTGAAGAAAAGGTAAAATGTTGCCACATGATTATGTAACTGTGTCATATCTTATTGGAGTTGCTTTAAGGAAAGAGATTTTTCTTTGTACATAGCAATGGTGAAAAGCTATCTTCCTGGATTTCATAATTTGTGTTAACAAACTTTTAAGATGGATTCTCCACAATCTCCTTTGTATTCTTCTGCTCCATTCTCTCCTTGGCTCCCTGAAGTTTACTAACAGGTAGCTAATTAAGATGGTTCTTAGAATTTAATGAAACTGAAGGCACAACATACACAAATCTATGGGACACAATGAAAGCAGTGCTAAGGGGAAAACTCATAGCTTTGAGTGCCTCCAAAAAGAAATTCGAGAGAGCATACACTAGAAGATTAACAGAGCAACTGAAAGCCCTAGAACAAAAAGAAGCTAATTCACCCAGGAGGAGAAGAAGACAGGAAATCACCAAACTCAGGGCTGAAATCAATCAAGTAGAAACCAAGACAACCATACAAAGAATCAACAAAACCAAAAGCTGGTTCTTTGAAAAAATCAACAAGATAGATAAACCCTTAGCCAGACTAACCAAAGGGCACAGAGAAAGTATCCAAATTAACAAAATTAGAAATGAAAACAGAGATATTACAACAGAAACTGAGGAAATTCAAAAATCATCAGATCCTACTACAAAAACCTGTACTCAATCCAAATGGAAAATCTGGAGGAAATGGACATTTTCTTAGACAGATACCAATTACTAAAATTAAACTAGGTTCAAATAGACCATCTATACAGACCCATAACCCCTAGAGAAATAGAAGGGGTCATAGATAGGCTTCCGACCAAAAAAAGCACAGGACCAGATGGTTTCAGTGCAGAATTCTATCAGACCTTCAAAGAAGACTTAATACCAATACCTTCAAACTTTTCCATCAAATAGAAACAGAAGGAACACTACCCAAGTCCTTCTTTGAAGCCATTATTACACTGATACCAAAACCACCCAAAGATCCAACTAAGAAAGAGAATTTCAGGCCAATTTTCCTTATGAATATTGATGCAAAAGTTCGAAATAAAATTCTTGCCCACTGAATCCAAGAACACATCAAAACAATCATCCACCATGATCAAGTAGGCTTCATCCCAGGGATGCAGGGATTGTTCAATATAAGGAAATCTATAAATGCTATCCACTACATAAACAAACTCAAAGAAAAAAACCTCATGATCATTTCATTAGATGCTGAAAAAGCATTTGATAAAATTCAGCATCCTTTCATGCTAAAAGTATTGGAAAGGACAGGAATTCAAGGCCCATATCTAAACATAGTAAAAGCAATATACAGCAAACTGGTACCCAACATCAAACTAAATGGAGAGAAACTTGAAGCAATCCCACTAAAATCAGGGACTAGACAAGGCTGCCCCCTCTCTCCATATCTTTGCAATATAGTTATTGAAGTCTTAGCTAAAGCAATTAGACAACATAAGGAAGTCAAAGGGATACAAATTAGAAAGGAAGAAGTCAAACTATCACTATTTGCAGATGATATGATAGTATACTTAAGTGACCCTAAAAACTCTACTAGAAAACTTGTACAGCTGATAAACAACTTCAGCAAAGTGGCTGGTTACAAAATAAACTCAAGCAAATCAGTAGCCTTTATATACTCAAAGGACAAGCAGACTGAGAAAGAAATTAGGGAAGTGACTCCCTTCACAATAGCTACAAACAGCATAAAGTATGTTGGGGTGACTCTAACAAAACAAGTGAAAGACCTATATGACAAGAACTTCAGATCTCTGAAGAAGGAAATACAAGATCTCACAAAATGGAAAAATCTTCCATGCTTGTGGATTGGCAGGATTAATATAGTTAAAATGGCCATCTTGCCAAAGGCAATCTACAGATTCAATGCTATCCCCATAAAAATCCCAACCCACTTATTCATAGAGCTAGAAAGAGCAATTCTCAAATTCATCTGGAATAACAAAAAACCCAGGATAGCTAAAACTATTCTCAACAGTAAAAGAACTTCAGGGGGATTCAGTATCCCAGACTTTAAACTTTACTACAGAGCAATAGTGATAAAGACTGCATGGTATTGGTACAATATCAGGCAAGCGGATCAATGGAATAGGATTGAAGACCCAGAAATGAACCAATACACGTATGGTCACTTGATCTTTGACAAAGGAGCTGAAAGCATCCAGTGTAAAAAAGATAGTCTTTTCAACAAATGGTGCTGGTTCAATTGGAGGTCAGCATGCAGAAGAATGGGAATCGATTCATTCTTATCTCCTTGTACTAAGCTCAACTCCAAATGGATCAAGGACCTCCACATAAAACCTGACACACTGAAACTAATAGAAAAGAACCTGGGGAAGACCCTGGAGGACATGGGCACAGGGGAAAAGTTTCTGAATAGAACACCAATAGCTTATGCTCTAAGATCAAGTATTGACAAATGGGACCTCATAAAACTACAGTTTCTGTAAGGCAAAGGACACTGTCAAAAGGACAAAACGTCAACCAACAGATTGGGAAAGGATCTTCACCAACCCTAAATCTGACAGAGGGCTAATATCTAATATATACAAAGAACTCAAGAAGGTAGAACCCAGAGAATCAAATAACCACATTAAAAAGTGGGGTACGGAGCTAAACAAAGAATTTTCACATGAAGAATTTTGGAGGGCTGAGAAACACCTTAAGAAATGTTCAACATCATTAATCATTAGGGAAATGCAAATCAAAACAACCCTGAGATTTCACCTCACACCAGTCAGAATGGCTAAGGTCAAAAACTCAGGAGACATCAGGTGTTGGCGAGGATGTGGAGAAAGAGGAACACTCCTCCTCCACTGCTGGTGGGATTGCAAGATGGTGCAACCACTTTGGAAATCAGTCTGGCGGTTCCTCAGAAAACTGGACATGACACTTCCTGAGGACCCTGTTATACCACTTCTGGGCATATACCCAGAGGATTCTTCAGCATTCAATAAGGACACATGCTCCACTATGTTCATAGCAGCCCTATTTGTAGTAGACAGAAGCTGGAAAGAACTCAGGTGTCCTTCAACGGAGGAATGGATACAAAAAATGTGGTATATTTACACAATGGATTACTATTCAGCCATTAGAAACAATGAATTCATGAAATTCTTAGACAAGTGGTTGGAGCTGGAGAACATCATACTAAGTGAGGTAACCCAGTCTCAAAAGATCAATCATGGTATGCACTCACTGATAAGTGGATATTAGCCTAGAAACTTTGAATACCCAAAACATAATCCACCTATTAAATGATGTCCAAAAAGAATGGAGGAATGGCCCCTGGTTCTGGAAAGACTCAGTGCAAGAGTATAGGGGAATTCCAGAACAGGGAAGCGGGATGGGGTAGATGGAGGAACAGGGGGAGGGAAGAGGGCTTATGGGACTTGCGGGGAGTGGGGACCCAGAAAAGGGGAAATCATTTGAAATGTAAATAAAAAGTATATCAAAAAAAAGGATGGTTCTGTGGGCAGTTTGTACCCATTACCTACTTCTGTTCTATACATGGATAAACAGTATTCTAGAAGCCATTTGTTCAAAAGTCTGTCTTTTCTCCAATGTATACTTTTGTCATGTTTGTCAAAAATTAGATGGCAGAGAATAGAGAGATTGTAAGTTTGTCAAAAGTTCATATTACTCTTGCAAAGAACTCATATTTTGTTAGAGTACCCATGTCTGGAACTCATAACCATCAATAGCTTCAGCGCCGATGATCTGATTCTCTCTTTAGGATTTCACTGATCCTGCTCTCATGTGCACATATGCGCACTACAACTGAAAGTCAAATAAATCTTTACAATGCCAGGTGGGTTAGCTACATGGATTTCTATTTGTGGTCTGTCCCATTGATCTATGTATGATACATTTGGGAGAGAATTATGTCCTTTTCCTACTATGTTTTTGTAGTATAAACTTGAAGTCAAATGCAGTAATTCTTCAGAATTATTCTCTTTGCTCAGGATGGCTTTGGTTTCCTGAAGTCTTTTATGGTCCATGCTAATTTTAAGATGATTTTTTTTTCTTTTTCTCTGAACAATGGCATTGGAATCTTATGGCAATGGCTTTGAAGTTGAGGAATTCTTCTGGTAAGATGATCAGTCTCTCAAATCTTCTGATCAAGCAGGATGTGCTCTAGATCATTAAATATCATCTGCAAGTCAGGAAGTCAATATATGTATAGTCTAGACATCTTGCTCTGACCACTAAACACATGGATAAATGAATCCTCATCAGTCTCAATGGATTTCTATAAATATTCATTCACCAAAGGTTTTTCCCCTACCCAACTTGTACTTAAAGCTGTTCATTAGCTGGGCAGTAGTGGTGCATGTTTTGGGAGGCACTTGGGAGGGAGTAGCAGGCAGATTTTTGAGTTGGAGTCCAGCCTGGTCTACAGAATAAATTCCAGGACAGCCAGGCCTACACTGAGAAACCCTGTCTCGAAATAAAAATAAAGATAAAAAAATCTGTTCGTTTATTTTTCATAAAATATATTTTATTTCCCCTCCCTAGCTCATTCCAGAACCTCCCATTTGCTAAATTGCTGTAACATCTACTTTCATGTTTCTTCCCTTCTTCTCTTCCTCTCTCTCTCTCTCTCTCTCTCTCTCTCTCTCTCTCTCTCTCTCTCTCTCTGTCTCTCTCTCAAAAGATAATTAAAAGATATCAACAACAAAAATTTCAGTAAGTCAAAAATTATCACAACTACAATAGAAACAACAACAACAAAAACCACATGCTAAATAATCATGAAGTTAACTTTGTATTGTCCAATTACTTCTGGTCAGTGATTCCACCTTGAAAAAAACCTCATTTTCTCTTTCCTAGCAGGTATCAATTGCAAATTGCTTCTTGCTTCTGATAGTACTTCGTGTCTTTTTTCACTTTTTATTGTTGGGATTTTGTTTGATCTGAATCTGTTTATTCTGTAACAGTTTCTGTGAGTCATGTTTCTAACAGCCCTCTTGTGCACAGAAGAAGTAATTTTCTTGGAGTCTTTTAGAACTCTAAAGTTTTGGGTATAGTAATCAGCACTACATGAAATGAATTTGGGTAACTCTTGTTTGTTCATTTTCTTATGTCATAAAATTTTGATCTTGACTGAAGCTCAGTTGTCAGCATGGATTGTAACTTGAATCTAAACACTGCACATCATTACCACTGCCATCTCCACTGTGAACATCACCATAACATTTTATCTCGAAGAAGATCCACTGTGTGATAGTCTGTGTTGTGCATAAGTTAAAAGGAAAACTTTGTTCTGAAGCACAAGCTAAGTCATTTTTTCTTCTATGTAAATTTATTATGTTTTGCTATACATACATAGTTCAGAAATTTTCTTCTAACTCCAAAGTACTCTCTTTCTAGTTTCCTTGTTCATCTGAATTCTTCCTTAAGGCGTTCTCTCAGATTGCTGTCTTACTTGCCAAATAGATAAAAGTTGAAATGGTGCCAATAAATAAAGTGCTTACCCAAAGTTCAACTCATCAGATAATCTAGAGTAGTTTCTACAAAATAGCACAGATTATCAAAGTCCCACCCCACTTTCCCATTTCTGTTGGACATAACTCTGTGGCCATCCATCACATAGGGCCATGCCTCAGGTTCCTAATGTTCTGGCTGGACTCCACCACCACAGTTACCTGGCAAGAGCCAGGTAGCCCGGCCCACTATAAAAAGGGCTGTGTTTACCCCTCTCTTTCGCCCTTCTCTCTTGTCCTCTTTTCTTATCTATTGCCCCTCTCTACCCCCTCTCTCTCCATTCTCCCCTCTTTTCACATGGTCATGGCCAACTTTCACCCCTCTATCTCTTCTTTCTCTCTTTATTTTCTATCTCTTTTCTTTCCCCCTACTTTTCTATAACAAAGCTTTAAAGCTATGGCTGCCTCTTATCAAAACCTACTGTGCTGGAGCAATGAAACAGGCCTCATAGCATCTCCAGCCGTCAGACCAGACCAAGGACTCCCCAGCCCAGTTGGGCTTTCTCCACAAGTACTCGGGCCTCCACACACAGGCCCATACATTTCCATCCCTAACTGGGCATCTTTTACAATTGAAATACTGTTCTGCTGTTTTCAACAGAACATTCCAGAATACTAAGAAAGCACACAGTACCTTTTTTCAATGGATGTTCTTGGGAATTAATCTTTGACCATGCATTTGTGGGTTTCTGATGGTCTTTTGCTAAGTAAGTTATGCTTGACTTTGTTAGAATTAGTGTCTGTCAAAATATAAAATAGAACCAACATCATAAAAACTATGAATTTTGTTTAAATAAAATGTCCTTGAAAACTTGTCTCTGTCATAGAAAACAAGTCATCTTATTATTTTATTTTGAATGATTTGATAACACTTACATTGGTATCACTCAAAGGTAGTGGTTCTTCAGTGTACAGTGTCTCTATTAGAGGCCTCACGGCTTGTAGGGATTTAACTGCACAGACCTCACTAATGATCACCATTAGCATAACTTTCTAATTAGCATGGGCTGGTGCATATTAACTACAATAACTGGACACGTCTTTACATATTGTCTCTCTTCTTAATGTGATTTATTGGGTGATACTCACACATTTATGGTATGCCATCTTTTATTTGGAAGCTTGATCCATTAGAATTCACTGGAATGATTATACTCCCATTTTTTTTCTTATGCAGTAGTGATTGAATTTCTTCATAAAAACTTCTTTCTGTTTGATCACTATTTTCTTTGAGCATCCTCTTTCTGGATATTAGTGACATCAGACTATACAGAACTGAGGGAAGCTATTTTGGAGGTTAGGTATCCTCAAGTAATTATAATCTAAATTTCTTTCAGTGAAATGCAGAAGTTTGACAGAGTGAAATGTGTCTGTAATCCCAGCACATGAGGAGACAGGAAGATTTAGAGTTAGGATGATTTGAAGTTCAAAGCCATCTTGGGCTACAGAAAATATTGTGTCATTTTCTTTGTTAATTAAAATTCACCATCAAATCAAACATTTCAAGTTAGTCTTATTTCAAGATAGATTTATGTGTAATGTATATGTGTATTGGAGCAGTTAAATAATAAGTGCTATTTTATTTTTCTTGTTCTCTATCCACAAATTCATTTATAAGGAAAGAAATATGGATGAAAAAATAATTATAAATCTTCAAAATAATGTAGTTGGGATTTGAAGTGATAACTACAAGCCAAAGAAGACGGCTAAATGTTTTAGTACAGAGGAAAGAAGGAAGAAAGAAAACAGGGCCAACCTGGGCTGGAAGCAATGTTGTAAGGGTTAGACCCAGCCCCAGCCCCATTCTATTTGTGTTTCTCCTTAAGGTTCTCTTTGTTATTTTAATGATAAAGATAATAACAAATTCTATCTTCCTGGTGTTCTAGGAAGGGATAAATGCATAAAGACATGTAGAATTAGGTCAAACAATTTTGAAGTGACATCAAAATCATTCTAATAATTTTTAAACTTATTATTAACCCCTCTTCCTACTGAAATGCAGATTTTGTGTTTCCCGTTTTAAGATACGGCAAGAGAATTAGTCAACCCAAAAAATTTATAGTAAATATGAGTTCATACTACATCTTGGTTCATTAAAAATAGAATACCCCAATTAATATTTACTATGATTGGACTTTGAAGAAAAGAAATGTGGAAGAAACCAAACTAGAAAAATATGTTACTGTGAACAGAGATACTTTGTTCATTTCCAGTCTCTGTAACACCTTGAACTCTATGTGGCAAACACAGTGCTGTGTATTAGGTCCTGGGGCTGAAAGTACTGTGCCTGGAATTTATTTCCTGATGCAAGTGCCTGAGGGACATAAACTTAAAAGATGATAAAATTTGTATTACCCTTGTTTCTCCCCTAAGGATTATATGAGAATTCAAGCAATTTGTTCACATGCAGAACATTTTATCTCTATTTGTTTGCTAGATTCATTTGTCTTTCTTTTTATAGAATACTACAATTTAGGAATGCTGTATATTTTCCTAAGCAACACTATATTTGGGTGTTTCTTTGTTTTTGCAAATATCCTTCTTAAAATTAATCCAAGAGACAGATATTTTCTCAAGCTAATAGCTGTTTTGCAAAAGGCAAGTGCAATGACCGTGAAGGCTAATGGTTATCTCCTCATTGACAGTGCATTAGAACATGTGTGGTGGGAAGTACAAATGTTCTTATTTGAAAATACACATTATTTACTGGTTGTCAAGACTGGGTGTGGTTTTGAGTCTTTCCTTTCCATTGGATACATGGTGAATTGTAACCTTCATGAACATTACTGAACCTTCCAGTTGTATAACATAATTGATATTTTAAAAATGTTTGCAAATTGTCATGTTTCATGTTATTTGCCATGCCATAGAAAGATGTTCAACATGGAATAGAGCCTTTTAGAAATGTCTCTTAACACTCCCAGGTCATCAACTAATAATTAGGTTAAGTACCTACTCATTGCCAGGTGCTGTCAAGGACGTTTTAAGTATTCTCTTGTTAAGTCTTACAATTATTCCAAAACACAATGTAATAGTTCTTTCTAATTGGAGAGCTTATCTTAATGATTTTAATGCCCATGTACTCATTAACTCTTTATATACAGATGGAGACTTCATATTATTATATTTGCTATAATTACTAAAAAGTGAAAACAAAAACAGATTAAGGCAAACATTACAATTCACTTGCTTCGTGGATTGTAATGCATGTCCGCAAGACTACAGGAATGCCTGTGTTCACTATGGAGAATTAATTATAAAGTTAATTAAAAGTATTGGTGTAGTTTGGATGAGTGTTATAGTCCTAATTTGACATGTCCTCCACAGGTTCATGCGTTTCAACACTAGATATCCAGGAAGTGGTACTGATTTTTAAGGACTTGTTTTTATTTTATTTGAATGTGTATGTACTCGCATGTGTATAGGTGGAACACCTGAGTGCCTGAGGGTAGTAGTCACCAGAAGAGAGCACAGGATAACATGATACTAGTGTTACGGGCAGTTCTGTGTCACCTGATAAGGGTGCTAGAGATCAAACTCAAATCATCTGCAAGAACAGCCAGTGTTCTTAATGGCTAAGCCTTTCTGCCACCCTAATCATGTTGCTTGATGAAGTTGTAAAAACTCCAGCAGATGGGACTTACCTGGAGGATGTGAGTTACTCATGGAAGGCAAGTCTTCAGTGTTAGAAAAGGGTCCTTCCTCCTGCCTTGGAGTATGTTTCTTGATACACTATAAGACCCCACACCACAAGATCCTACTGTGATATGGATTTGTTATAATGTGTTCCTTGTCATGATATTATATCACAGGAACTACAATGTAAATGGAGACTTCCTTCCATATGTTGCTCCTATAAGATAGTGTCACAGTATGAAGAAATTAGCTAATATGATGAGCTTCTGTATACATTGGTACTTATGAACATGCCTTGCTCTGAATCTTGTCTTACATGACTAAGTATTTACATGAAGAAAATTCTCTTGCAGCTCTCATGTATATAATACAAATGTTACAAAACCCATCAATTTGAGAAACCTGGAAAACAGGAAAGGACTTTCATAAAATTGAGCTTTTAGAATTGCAAAGACTTTCAATTATTAAAAAAGAAGCCATTTTATTTATTTTTTATTATGTGAACAATAAGTGCTTCTTGATGAAGCATATTTTTTTGTAGCAGAAAAGCGATTGTACCTCCTTTACTTAGAAGTAATCTTGGATCAAAGACAGATTCAGGACCCATAGCTGGCTGCACACACCATTTCCATTATTCTGTAAGAAGCATTTGAGGATTACTAATATAAGTCAGAAACACAGCTAGTTAGCTTAGGTATTAACTATAATTCCTGATATTTGTCAAAATGCTGATATATTCTACTTCAGCAGAATAGATTTCATCTGTAAGGTGAGTATGACTGTTAAAACAAGTGGAAAGAGCCAGCAACAACAAAAAGCTGAGAGCAGATTTTATAGCTGCAACCCTAACATCAGTTGACTAATTTCCACATGAAACTGATAGTCAGCAATGGTAGAAAGCCCAACAAAAATTATGACAAATGATGGTGCTGAATTTTGGAAACAAATGGAAAAATTCATAATCCAATGTTAAGTCTCAAATTTTAACCATTCTAAATTTTAAGGTCAGATTCAGTCATTCAACAAATAGGTATTCTTCAAGTACACACATATGGTATTCATTGTTGGCCACAGGGGCTTACCAGTGAGAAAAAAATATAAGATACTATATCAGAAAATCAATTTATACTATTAGGTACACATTCTAATAGTGTAGATTTTCCCTGGAATCTTTCCCTCATTGCTTAGTAGAAGACAGTTTAACACTTAGGCAACAAGTCTCCATGTATAGAGCATGCTTCTTAACTTTTCTGTGAGCCTCTCTGGTTCTTCTTTATTTGAGGCTGTTTGGAGAATGGTGTATGGATGAGGAGAAGAGCTGTGTCCTGTCCCTACTGCTTTGGAAACAAATGACTGTCTTACTGACTCCAAAAAAGGCAATTTCTTATCTTATATTTCTGTAGGCCCTAGGCCCAAAATCAGTCTCTCTGGAAATCCAAAGTGCAAAATTAGCCTCATTGAAATGAAGTTTATATGTTAGCAAGGTGTCATACTTTAGGAGTGTCTGAGGGACACATCCTTGCCCTTGTGGCTTTTACCTGTCAGAGGTTCTACTGATTCTTCACCTCCTAGGTCCTTAATCTCATCTTTCCACACCTTTGCTTTTAACATTCTGTATATTATTTGTAACTGTAACATCTCTCTTCTAAACTTTTTTCATTTCAATTTTTCTCTCTTTATAACATCTTCATAACTAATTTCATGCCGAAATCACAAATACAGTGGAATATTTTCCATCTATTAAATAAAGGACATCATGAGAATGACTCTAACTGAGCGAGGCTCTTAGCAGTGGCAGATAAGGATCCTGAAGTGAACACCTGCTGTAGGCAGGCAGGACTCCCAGTGGAAGGATAAGGACACCCACGCACCCACAAAACCTTCAACCAAAAATTTTTCCTGCCTATAAGAACTGCAGGGGTGAAGATGGAGCAGAAACTGAAGAAATAGCCAACCAATGACTGGCCCAATTTAGGACCCATCCCATGGGCAAAATCTAATCCCAGACATTAATAATGATAGTCTGTTATGCTTGCAGACAACAATGCTTGCACACACCAGTCTACCATAAATGTCCTTTGAGAGGCTACATCCAGCAGCTGACTGAAACAGATTTAGAAATCTAAGCTAAACATTAGAGGAAACTTGGTAAGTACTGTGGAAGAGTTGTGTGAGGAAGGATTGAGGGATCCAAAAGGTATAAGGAGTCTACAAGAAGGCCAACAGAGTCAACTAACCTGGACCTTGGGAGCTCCCAGAGATTGAACCACAAACCAAGGATCATACATGATCTTGATCCATACATGATCCTAAACCCCTCTACAAATATGAAGCAGAAGTGTAGCTTGTTCTCATGAGAGTCCACCAACTACTGAAGCATGGGGCCGACCCTGTGTCTGTTGCCTGCCTGTAGATCCTGTTCCCCTATCTGTGCTGCCTTGTCTGACTTCAGTAGGAGAGTAAGAGCCTAGTCCTGCAGTGAGTTGTTAACTTGATGTAGTAGTTTGGGTTCTTACACAGGCAGGGGGAGGGGGTCCCCCTTCTAAGAAGGAAGGAGAGGGTGAGGCCAGAGTCTATGTAAGGGGTGGCGGGCAGGAGATGGGAGCTGTGATTGGAATGTAAAGTGAATTAATAAGTAAATTAATGGAAAAAAATGTAGAAAAGGCAGCTCAGGACAGTCGACAGAACAGAAGCTATACCTGCCCCTATGCAGATGAGATGGTGATGGACTTCTAGTTTGGCCTGTCATGAATTCCAAAGACTCTAGAATATAATCTGAACAACACCACTCTAATCATGTTTGAATTAAATGAAATATAATAGTCAGTGTTTTTGTGTAAAGTTTGTGGAGAACTGGATCATAATGTGCATCTATATATTTACAATTTTAATGGCTATAATTTTCAAGCAGGGTTATATAACATGATACTAACAGCACATTTTCTTGACATATATAGAGTGCTTAAAAATTAAAATATAATTTTAATAAGGAAAAACATCCAAATTCATCATGGGCACCCTAAGTAATGGTTTAGGTTGCATAGAACAGTCTCTGTTTAGGATGTAGTTCTTGTCTGCTCCCCAGTACAAGGTATTTAAAAATCATCTGTAGGGGTTGAAGAAATGGCTCAATGTTCTTGCAGAGGACATGTGTTCAATTCCTAATATACTCTCATCAGTTCAAAACTGCCTAGAACTTGCACATACCTGGTGCACATACATACATACATACATACACGCAGATAAAATATTGCTAGAGAGAAAATAAACAAAATATTTTTTGAAAGTCCCTTTCTTATAAAATGTCATCAGAAATTCAATTCTAAGATCCCATTCTGTACCTGGGTATGCCTCAAATTCTTCCTTTAAAAATATTACAAGTCCTTAACTGGATTATGTACTTCATAACTACAAATAAAGCCCTAAATCTTTGCCCTGAAGAAGACTCCCTCATGGAATGAAAGAAACATTGGTAAATCTTACTGTTATTCCCAACATTTCTAAGATTGTAGACACTCATTTCATTATCTTAGCTCATAATGCCATATTGTCCTCTTTGCAGATAGAGGGAAACAGGTTGATGTCCTTTGCATGTGAAGTGTTGCTCACAGCTTCATGTATTTGAAAACTTGGTAATTAGCTGTTTGGAAAGGAACTGTATTCTGAATTGCTTGGTCCTGGAATCCTCACGGTGGCAATTAGAGAATGTAAGTAGGATAGACTCATAATTACACAAACAGAAAGGTAGGATCAGGTGGACTGCATTCATTGTCATGGAGCAGCACCTGTTATGTAGCAATCCAGGATTTCAATGCATTAATGTATATAGGACAGGAGGAAGAGGAGATAGTCTCTATAGGTTGTGTTTGCAGAGGAGTAGTCTTAGGCTTTAAACACCTGGGAGGAGGAAGCTGTCATCCATGCTTTCTGTACACACTGTCAACATTTGCATAAGGACCAGAGGAACATTTTCCTAATTCCCTCAGTCTGATCATGGAAAAGCTTTGTCCAATCTCTATAAGTCTGTTGTAGTGGGGTCCTTGACAACAATGTGGTCATGGTAATAATACACATTCACTCCAGTCTTACCTCTTTCCTCACATAAATATTAGGAAATTTTAGGAAATAGTTTGGCTGAAGAAAGTGGGTCATTGTGGGTAGGCTTTGAGGTTTTATAGCATGTCCCAACTTCCCATTCTAGTTTCTTAACTGCATGTGCAGTATGACCTGGAAGTCTCTTGTTCCTGGTGTCTTCTCATTCCCACCATAATGCTATATTCCCCTAGAATTTTAAGCCCAAATAAACCATTCCCTCTTTATTTGCCTTGACAGAAATTTTATCAGAGCAACCTGTAAAGTAATTAACATACACACACACACACACACACACACACACACTCACAAACACACACTCTCACACCCAGACTCACTCACACACCTACACACACACACAAACACACACTCTCACACACAGACTCACTCACACACCTACACACACATACACACACAAATAGAAATGAGGCTTCGTTCATGCCATGCCAATGGGCATGTACACCTTTGCTGTTTTGTATGTTCTGAATAGGGTATGGGCAGAGGATCTGGTGAACTGGCTTCAAGCCTGCTCTAGGAACAATGATCTTTAGGTAATTCCTAAGTTTCTTTCCTGCAGAGATTCCTTTTTGTTAGCTACAAACAAGAGCAATATTCTCTTTGCTGAAAGTTTATGAGATTAAGGGATAATATGGTGATTCTGCAGAGCATAATACCTAGAAGTAATAGGCTTTCAATAGAAGATTTATGTCTCCCTGTGCTTTTCTGCTTCTCTTACTCTTCCAAAACACAGTGAATGTGACATGTGCAGATACTGATTTTCAGCTATTCATTTTAGAAACTACATGAAGAATATGGTGGCTGGGCCAAGGTTTCTATGACACTAATAACTAAGAATGGTGAAAAATGACATTGTCACAAATAATAGAAAGTAGACCTGACTTATTAAAGTATAACGAGACAGGGGTTTTAAATGAAAAATTGATTTGGTTAAAAATCATTTAAAATATTGACCAAACAATGTGAAAAAGATGGGAGGAGAATTGCAAGGTAAGATTGTGTTTGGGAGAATAAATGGGAATGGAAAGGTAAAATGGTAGGTTTGGGGGAACATGCCAATGTGAACAGACATTCCATGCTTGGAACTCAGAAATTACATGTGACCTGGTAAGGATCTGGGACAGAAGGTCAGATAAGAGAGATGCTTTGGGTAATTTATTGCAATGTTGATTCTGAGATGCCTTCTTGACACTCACAAAGGCAAACTTGTCTAAAGATTAAAGGGCACAATAGGCATACCTTTAAACAGTCGTCTTAAGTAGGACCAAAATGAATTCACAAACAGTGTGTAATAGATCAGAATTGCCATCCCATAAACATGCCTGGAGGATCAGCAAAGAGAAACACAGTACTGAACACTTTTCTATTTGTATCTTTCGATCGAAAGTTTTAACAAATACAGGTTCTTCTTGTGCAATTTCCCATGCTGGAAAGATTATACTTCTTGCCACTAGGTATTTCTTGTTTCTGTATAACTAAGGGGGTTAGAGGATGGTAACAGCTCTGAATTAATCTTCTGGGCATCACTTTTCTTCCTTCTGATCATTAGCACTGTCCAGGGGTTCTCTAACAACTTGTCTGTGAGAAGGAAGCATGCGAATCTTTAGAAAGCTTGGCAGCTCTAAGTACCTAGTACTCCCTTCACTCTTTCCTGCAATTGCTCTGATCTGAGTCATTGGCATTTCATGACTTCTGCTATTTTTCTCTTTTGCATACCACATTGCCTCCCAATTCTCTGTAGTCTTCAGAACCCACTTGACAAGTTGAAAAGTTTCCACCAAATGAATCTTTGCCAACCACATTCTGCAGCAACGAGGTTCAATAATGTGAGTTTTTGTTTCCCCTTGCTGTTGGGAGAGAAGTACATTTTTCTCTTCAAATTGGGATTTCTCTGTTACCATTTTCTGCCGTGAAATATTAAAATAAATCTATAGTTGCTTTCCTTTCTCTGTTATCTTACTCACCCCTTTTCATAAAGTAAAACCTGCTGAATTATGAATTACATTGCAACCCCTTCTGGGCCCAAAAGAGAAACATGGTTTCCATTAGAGTTTATTGCACATTTATTCCTTTCTTAAAAAATAAAAACAAAATAATACAACCCCTAAGCCCATTTAGGCTCAGACCATTATATTTATAAAATAAGCAACCTGATTTTGGTAATAGTTTTTTTTTTCCTTTATGTCATGTTGTTTTAGGGGTAGTGGTGAGGTGCGCTGGGGGAGAGCTCAAGAATTGTGGGAGCTCTTTATTTGTTACTCTTGTTTTTTCTGAGAATCTATGAATAAAAGTCACTTTGGTATGGTAAGGTGAATCGTTCAGTTTGTGTCTCAAAGTGTAGACATTCATGTTGGTTCCTAGTTAGCACTAGACAAACAGAATTTGTTTTGCACATTGACTGCATTCAATCTATACTATGTAATATAGTGACAGATAAGAACGGGTTCTACCTTCACATTAGAGGACTTGAGCCTCATCATTAAGATCTTGTAATTTTGTGTCATATTAACCATGTGATCCAGCCTTTGTCTAAAACATATGCGCTGGATCATGAAGTGTTCATTTACTGTTGTCTGGATTATTTATTGATGTTTCTCCATTTAGTGTCTATTTTTACATGTGTTTTTCTATTTGACTTCTGTGGTTAATAGTAGCAAAGGAAAAAAAAACAAGGTTTATAGATTATACTCTGCCATGACCAAGATTTTCCATAGAAATTAAGAAAACAGAAGAAAGCATTTTCATCATGTTCCTTCGGGAACATAGTAGAGTTGAAAAGTAATTCACACATTTCAGTTTTCCTTAAAATGAATTTCAATCTAAAAACAGTCTGAAAATTGTAAAGATTAAGATGGCCAGGGTTGATAATGTTTAGATTTATTAGAAACTAGAAAGGATATTAGAGATCATGATGGAATGTATTCATTTTGAAACAACCACACAACTTAATGAATACTGGTGTTATCCTCATGTTTTTAAGATGTATACATTGCTTTTTATGTATACAGTGTTTTGCCTGCATGTATATAAGTTTACCATAGATGTGACTGGCTTTGTGGAGGTCAGACCTCCATGGGCCTCCAGGAATTGGAGTTATGAATGGTTGTGGGCAACCACGTGAATGTTGGGAATAAATCCAAGTTCTCTGCAAGAGAAACAAGTGGGCTTAACTGCCAAGCCACCTCTCCAGCCACTTTCCTCACTTTTTAAATTACAAACTGAAGTATGTACAATTCCAAAAACTCACTGCAACATAACAATTAATAAATAAGACATTTACTCCAGACCCAGTTCCATTTCTGTGCAATTAAGTTACCAACAAACTTGTGTCAGTGTTAAAACTACTATGTTATGGCATCTTCATGAATAGCAGCAAATTCCTTCTCAGGTTTAGAGCTGATGACATTACTAATGGATCAGTTGAGACATAGAATAGTATTTTTAGAAGCGACAAAATTCTGATGATTACTCTGACCAATAGAGTTGCAGCATCATTACCCTCTCTTTGGCTATAAGTGGACCACATGAATATAATCTGAGCATCAATCATCCCATAACATTTTAATAATTTTAGAAAGAAAGAATGTGTAACCAAGGGCAATAAAAATATCTACTCAGGTAGGCTTGTCATGTTGTGTCTTGATCTACAACACAGAAGCTAAGAACTCTTTGTCAATAATGTTCACTAATTATAACTATACCTTAAGAAAAAAATTGAACTTTGTCCCAAGAGGATACTATCTTCCCCAAAGACCAGATTAGGAGGTCAAATAATGCTTAATATTGACAAATCGGAGTAAATAGACAATTTTTTCAAAAGCTATATTCTTTTCCTGCCTCCTTTCCAGTTGTCCCTACAGCATGAAAGCAAAGGCTTCATCTTTTGTTTACAATCTAAGGTCCTCATTAGGATGTAAATGATTTAAGAGGATAGATGATGTCTGACTCATGTTTTTTATCTGAAGCATCCAAAGGTTCCTGTAATAAATATTTATTCTCAGCAAATATTTATTGAATTGATTTAAAACGAATAAATTATCTCAATTCAACAAAGAGTTTCAAGTAATTTTCCCCCTTCATTTCCCATTTGATTTTTAAAGGCTCTGGAGAAGATCCATGTTTTCAAGAAACTTTCACTTGTGTTTTCAATCTACAGTTATTAAGGCTCCATATATATGCTCCTGATTTTGTTCGTTATTCCAGGAAAAGACTCTGTAACTTGCATTGCTTTTTGCTACCTGGCGTTGTGATCCACACTGACTAAAGAGGTTTAGAGAGGGAGTGGAAAGAAGCAAGAAGACAGGAAAACTAAAATGTCCCTCTTGAGTTGCTCATACAGTCTTCTGAGCTGTCTCCCTGCAGTATGGTAGGCAGCCCTCACCACCCCTCAGCCCACTGCAGGCTCCAGTGTCTTCTGGCACTCACACAAGTAACACCTTGTGGTATTTCCTCAGTGCTGACAGCTTAAAACCTGACTCTAGTTTCTCTGGGGCCATTGTTGTATTTGCAAGACTCTTTCTGACATTATGCTTGCAGAGAAATCCCAAGAACTCCCCAAACAGTATCTTTCTGGGTAGTTATTGAAAATAGACACACACACACACACACACACACACACACACTGCTTTCTAGTGAAGAGAAAGATGAAAACTGAAAATTCATTTTGCTCTCTAAAGAGTTTATTCGACATATACACAAACTTGTATCAGGAATGGAAAAGAGGAAGATGACTGGGAAAGATATTTTAAGGATCTTAGGTAGAAAACTCATCTATGAAAAACAAATATTGAATGTTGTATCGGGAATGGAAAAGAGGAAGGTGACTGGGAAAGATATTTTAAGGAACTCTTAGGTAGAAAACTCATTCATGAGAAACAAATATGTAGCATGTTGGGACTGATTAACATGTGATGTAGTGGAATAAGAGAAAAGAGAGGGGGAAAGATAGGAGAATGGATGGAGAAAGAAGACTTGTGGGACATATGAGGAGGGCGGAACTGGGAAAGAGGAAAGCTTTTGGATTGTAACCAAATAATATAGAAAATAAAAATATATATTAAATAAAAAAAACATCCCTCCAAATTGAAAACTTTGGTATGTTGGTTTCTAATGGTAACTGCTTTCTCTAAATATTAAAAACAGAAATGGCACAGTTATATTGATCTATTTATTGTTTCCTCCCTTATAGTTCAGACATATCTTTCTAAATATTTCATTTCCATCTAAGCACCTGCATATGCTATTCTTTGAACCCTGGACTGTGAACAAAATACATATTCGCAATTAGATATTAAACAGAATGCTGTTGTTAAATTTCTCTCAATATGTCCAGTATTTCCCTCCCCCACTGCATAGAATAACTTGTGAATTATCTCTGGGCTTTATACACCATTTAAAAGTAAATTGTGAACCTGAGAATAGGAATTCACCAGGTACATTTTTTCCTATCTCTGTATTTCTGGCTTTTTATTTTCTGATACCAGAGAGATCATTTTCCACTGTTTTACCAGATTATTTTTTCGCTCCTTTGACCTTGAAGTCAAGGCATGTAATTTCTCATTTTGTAGTACACCTTGGGGGCTTGACCTAAGCAAGAGTCTTTCAGGGTTCAATGTAATTGTCATGATAGACTTTAGCCTGAAGTGGTACAGGAGATAGTCATGATATAGCACTGCCTATGATGTTCTAACTTATTCATTTATTAGCATGGAAAACTACGTAGGACAGGAAGTAGTTTCTATGATTCTATACTTTTTATTTAATTTCCATGAGCCCATATGTTATTTTTAGGAAGTTTGATAAAGTCCTGTTTTTCATTCTTTTAAGAATTTACTTCGATATACAAATCTGCTAACATTTTGACATTTTCTCAACTTTCAATACTAAGTTTTAGAAAGATATTTCTTTGAGTTCGCAAATGTTCTTCTGAAAATGAGTTTAATTTACATAGTGAAAATTAAAAAATATATCATTGACTCCTGAAATCTTTGTGTCATTTTCTTTTGTGTATTTTATTAAGCTTTTTATCATATGAGATAGCATATAAAAACAAGTATTTAAAAGTAGAAGATGATAAATGCAAGTGAGCAGTTTTACTAAAAATAAAGCATCTGCCTGTGAGCATTATGTCCAATGCCATAAGTAACTGACAATATGCTCTTGAAGGAGATAAATATCCAAGTTCACACTCAACATGGAAATGGTCATAAGAAAACTAATATTAGTTGACATTCTTATTTATCATAATATGATAGATCTCAAAATGTTCCATAGTTACTCCTGCAATAAATGTGTTTATCCACTTCCTGTTGGGCTTCTGCACCAATAACAGCACTTTGGATGTCAAGGAGGTATGGTTTCTAGGAGTTCAGCCTCAGCCTACATAAAATGCGGAATTTGAGGCTCCCTTTAGATTCAGTGTGAGATTCTACATGAAATGAAACAAAATGAAATGAAATAATAAAAGTATATAAAGTACATACTTTATGCAACGTTTTGCTTAATGTTCAGAAGGATTTAAAAGTAACCAAAATTTTGGTTTCAGCAAGAGTCCATTCTCCAATGACCATTGATGTTAAATTTAACTCTGTTAAGTGAGTACAAAGTTGTTTAAAGGGAGAAGGAAACGGGGAAGCTGTTTGGAATATGCAAACTAGGGCTTTGATGGTCATAGTAATAATTTTATAAGTCAGCATAAAATTGCAGGGCATGTGTTAGAGAATGTGAAAAGTTAAGCCACCGGTAATTAGACCTTAAAAGACTATTCAAAACATCTGAAGCTAACAAGTGGGCAAATTGCACGAAATTTGGTTTCCACTTCATAATTACCAAATTGCTTCAACAAACTGCAGGACTGCTAGTCATTGTGACATGGTTCCTGTAGGGAGCTGCTTGCCCGTTAACTGTCGTTAACTGTTGTTAACAGTTAACAAGTCCTTATTTGGGTGGAGCCTGTTGAGTCTTGCGCCTTCCGCGTGGATACAACCTATCAGCAATGCCTACGTGGCTAAGCCTGATTGGCTGGCTATTAGTATTTAAGGGCTGGGCTGATTCTCTCGGGGTGAGGAGAAGAATAAGTACAGGATGGAGAAGAAGTAGTACAGGGGAGAAGAAGAAGTACAAGGGTCCTGAGTAAACTGCTTGAAGAAGATCTTCCTGTGTTACGTCATTCCTTGCCGGCGAGGGTGGACGCGACAGTTGCTACTGGGTATGTTTTGCAGGTAAATAGAGACGAAAAGAAGACAGCCATTGCCACACCAGTCACCAAGCTCTCTGCAGAGACATCTCTCTACCTAACATCTACCATCTGACATAAATCAGTAAAGGACATAGCTTGAAAACTGACTGAAGTTATCAAAGTTACAGACCATGGAAAGACACAAAAGTCAACAGTCTCATTCAGCTCAATGGAAATTGTCCAGAAGTGGTATACACAAATCTCCTGAGTTTCTACTAAAATTCTATACTCCTGGGTTTTTCAGTGGTTTTACAAGGCAAAAACTACAGAGCTACCTCACGGAAGATTTGATTTTTAGCTCAAATGCCAGGTGATAGGTAATTTTTCCTATTCTAATAATACTATGTGTTTCACACTCTACCTACTTTTTGATAGTGAACATGATGGGGAACAGTCACTGAGAGTAAAATATAGATATGTAGTGCTTATTAATGAGAAAGAAGTCAAGGCTGTGATGAGAAGTGTTTTAATCATAGAGGGCACACTATGCCTTAGAAATTCATTAATAAATGTTTAAGATGCAAAAGCAGTGAATGCATCCCACGTCAACAACATTGGGTAATAAACAGGAGAGTATTGCAATATTAGATGCCGCAGTAGTTATCAAAGATAGTATTAGGGCTCTAAGAATAATGGCAGTTAGGGCAGCCTTCTTGCTTAAGAGCAAAGGCGACATTTACAGTCATCCCTGATTTATATGAAAGTTAGACTATCTTAGCAATCATTTATTTACTTGTTTGTTTATTTTTACACAATGACCACAGCTTCCCCTTCCTCCCTCCATTCCTCCCAGTCTATCTCTGTCCATTTCCCTCCCTCCCTCACCCTCCATCTACTCTTCCTTTCTCTTTAGAAAAGGGCTGGTCTCCCATGGATTTCAACCTGCCATGACATAGTAAGTTGCAGTAAAATTATGCACCATCTCTCCTACTGAGACTAGACAAGACAACCCAGTAGGAAGAATGAATCCTAAAAGCAGGTCATAGAGTCAGAGACCTGCCCTGCTCCCTCTGTTAGGAGTCCAATAAGAAGACCAAGCTACAGAACCGGGATATATTTGCAGAGAGCCTAGGACAGCCCACACAGCATTCCGAGTTGGTGGTTCAGTCACTGTAATCTCAGAAGAGTTGATTCTGAGGATTTCCTTACTGCATCCTTCAACCCCTCTGGCTCCTACAAAACTTCTTTCCCATTTTCTTCAGGATTTTTTTTAGTTCTGCCTAATGTTTGGCTGTGGGTCTCTGCATCTCTTTCTATTAGTTGCTGGATGGAGCTATCAAACATGAATATAGCAAAATATAACTAAGAATCATTTCATTGGCCTTTGGTTTTTGCCAGTCATATTTTGGTCTGTCCTAAGTCTGTGGGCTGTCTATCATGCCTCTGGGTTCTGGCTCTCCAGCCACTGTTAGGGGTGGGTTCCCTTTAATGGCATGGGTCTCAAGCTCGAACAGTCATTGTCTACTCCACAGTTTCGGTACCACATTTATCCCAGCACATCTTATAGGCAAGATACAAGGTAGGTTGCAAGTTTGTGGTTGAATTGCCCCAAATAAATTATTTTATCTTACGAATCCCAAATATTTTAACCATGCTTAAAAACTTATTTATTCTTGTTCAAGAAGCAATGCATAGCTGCTTGGAAAATCCAAGGTGCATGGAACTGATTGTCCTGGAGTGGTAATAGCAGCATAAAGATCCCCTATTTTCAATTCATAACCAAATAGTAGGCCACATAGTCCATCTAGAATAATTTCTCACTTCAAATTCATTATTGTCAACAACATTCTACTGATTAACTCTAGTAAACTGGTTAAGAAAAAGTAAGTTGAATCTTCAGGATCCATATTATATAGCTAGTTATATTTGGAAATAGTCATATAGAGATACAAGTAGCACTAGAAAAAAATAACTAAGTAAATCTAAAACAATACCCCTGTGCAATTTTCCAATGTATTATTTCTCCAGAGATGATGTAATTTTAGTTTATTGTTCAATCAATGCTATTGATATTCTTAACAACAAACTTCATATCATCTGCTTGCTACAATTAAATGATTGGTTAATAGTCATTTCTTGTACCTTTGTCCCCATGTTTAATAAGTGCTTTTCAGTCAAATGCCACCTTTGAATTAATTATTTGAATAAAGGCCTCCATGTGAGGTTAAGAGGTGTCTGTTTCAGAATTGATTATTTCCTTGAAGTCTTAGCAACGTGTAACATTTCAGGCAGTTACATTTGTCTCACTGAATGAAAGCAAATGCTATTGTTTATCAACTGGGTGAGTTATTTAAGGCAGAAAACTATTGAAATGGCTAATTTATCATACACAGGAGAACCTAACAACTTTGCCTTTAATCAGTGTCTAATGTTGAGTTTCATACGTTCATGTGCACACAGCAGTCTTCAAGTCTGTACTTGACATGATTGTAGTGTTGTAGTGTTCATGGACTCACACTTGTTTCTGTTATGTGTACAAGATCTATAGTACTGATTTTCTAACATAGATGGAGATAAATTTTCCAGGCTTCATCCTTTCCTGAGGACCTCTTGACAGTTGATAGCTACTGGAAAAAGAATATATGGACATTGATATATTTCTCTTGTTCCTCTAGATGTCTGGCCCTATACCATACAATTATGGGTAGGGCCACCTGCACTTAGTGAGATATCAAAAAAATTTCAAATGTGGACCTAAATTTGGGAGAGGTATATTAGGCTAAGTTGAAAATAATTGGAAAAACAATAAAATAAAGTACCTTCAGTGGCACTAAATATATACATAGGCAGATAAATAAAATTTTAATTAAAGAAAGTCTATTTGCTTTTGTCTGTAAAAACAAAACCCATCAAACAAAACAACAACAACATACCCAAATCAGGCACATTAACAGAGTAAATGTTTTTAGTTTCAGTTTCAGAAAGATCCTTCATTCTCAAAAGGATTGTACACATTAGGTTCCAGACTGGATATGGGACTTTTCCCGGGGAATGAAGTTCATGGTGACTTGTGTTCTCAGAGACTGCTGTTAGCCATGCTCCTTCACAGAGATAGAAAGTCTTATTAAACAAGTGATTAATTTAAACCACTGAAGCATCAACACAGTTTTTGCTCTTGCAGACAGCTGAAGCTTCATAATTAACTGGGAAATGCTCACAGCTCTCCAGACACCTTTTATATGAGCTAAATCTGTAAATATATACTATTACTAGAACATTTTGTTCATTATATCATTACAGGAGAGGCTAACATTGCAAATGAAAGGCTCTGCAAAATACAGTAAGGCAGAGAGAGCAAGCACATTAGACACAGATAGAGCTCTGATAATCCATTTCAGGGAAAGGCACACTGGAAAAGACTCACAGGAACTGATGTCTTACATATGACATCAGAATAACGTTCAGCACAATGTGACATAACTAACACGAGAGTCATCAACTATCATAGAAGTAAAGGATGATGTCTATAGCCCTTGGAATTTAGGATTGATTCCCAGGCAAACACTGTACTCATGACATGACATTTAGAGTATTCACTTCTTTGAACCTCAGCTATAAATGAGGAAATCTTTTGCATTTCATATAATTCATAAAAGTAAAATAAATGATAAAGATGAAGGTCCCAACACTGTTGCTAGCTCAGTATTGTGAAGGCCTTTATAAGCCTCTATTGCCAAGACCAAATAATACATGGATTAAGTGTTACCAGCAAATGTTCCATTTATATCCATATATAATGATTTTTTTTTACAAAAGTTACAATATGTTGTGTTCATGCTATGTGTTCCTTGGTCCCGGTTTATCATCTTTCCAATTTCTCCCTCCCTCTACCCTCATCCTCAGGCCCTGCCGAGTCTTCTGGGAACCAGTGACATGCTTTCAATAATTTTATGAAAAAACACCTGTAGTGTAATAGTACTTAAGTGTGATAGTCCGGCATATTTCACTCTTCTCAATTTTTGTGAGGAATTAATATTTTACTGTACTTTAGTAGTTTGTTGTTTTTTTGTTGAAATATATTTCATTTTAGGCTATTCCACGAATGAATAATTCACTCATTTATGCACAAGTTATTTCTATTTGTGGACTGATATAAATGCATTTGTATAATTCACATAAGATTTCATTAGACTATGGAGTGGATGGATTGCATCATTGGAAATAAAACACATTATTTTCCCAGTCTGTAAGATTGTTTAATATTCCTAGCAAAAGTGTAGCAATGTTTTTGTGTCACAGCCATCAGTGAAACCAAATTCTAGGTTTGGGATCATCACTTTGACTGACCTCAGTTAAATATCAGTGCATTCAGAGATTGAGATTTCCACGGCTCCAGGCATGTCCACAAACGAGCAAGAGACTGGCATGAATATTGATATATCATAATTGAATCTTTCTTTAAGATTTCCTACATAGGTATAATTTATTCTTATCATTTCCACTGCTGTATCAATGCTTATTGTGTCCCCTCCAATCTTTCTGGTCTCAAATTCATTACCTCTTGCTCTATTTTATATGTGAGTGTTTGTGTGTGTGTGTGGGGTGTGGGGGGGTGTATTTTAGAATGATATGTATCTATATGTATATGTATATATAGTATGGTTCTATTATTGACTTTATGTGTATGTATTAAGTGATTATCACTGAGGATTGAAATTCCATCCCTGAATGAAACAAACACCACAATAACAAACACCCCAAATGGTTCTCTTTCCCTTGCTAATCATGAATGGCCTGTAAGTCTTCATCTCTGGGTATGGCCTTGTGAATTTTTTCTTCACCCCTATTGGGTACTTTACTATAGTGGTCTTTGCAGGTCTTGTGCAAATGACCATGTTGAGAGGTCATAGGGTCAATGTCACTGTCATATAAAGAAGACATTATTACTTCCGTTGCTAAAAGTAGCATACTGCATTGTTGGGGATACCTTTCTAATCATCACTGGTGTTATTTTTAAGGATAATGGCTGGGTAGTGATGCTGATAACTACTCTCCTTGGTAGCTTATTTGACTTTCGAGATATGTGGTTTATCCTTCAGGACAGAGACTATAATGTTATGAAGAACTTTTAGTCCCCTTTGACCAACAACCAGAAGGGTAGAATCCCAGCAGGGCAATACACATTTTGTTACATAGTCTGTGATACCCAGGGTAGCACCTTTATCAAACTGTGTGGGGTAAGTAATTGCACTAAAACATGTGTGTGTGTGTGTGTGTGTGTGTTCACATTTATTTATCATTATTATATGAGAATTTTAAAATAAATTTATGAAATAATGAATTTCCCTATGGATTTTCTGTAGCATTTATCCAATCTTCAGATATGAATTCAAAAGCTCATTAAGATGATCAATATATGATTTGCATGTTTTTCTTCATCTTCTCTTTGGTATTTCTTTTCTTTATGAGTGCTATTTTGTAGGAACTAGCAGGAACTGATATCAACCAAGTGAAGTTTCTCTCCCAACCTTTGAGCCATTCCTCTGTTAGCCATAATCCCCTCCACCTAGGGTGAGACCCATTGTTCTTCAGGGAGCTGCAGTTTCCTGAGAAACACTAGCCACCTGCAGAGCAACTAAACTGGTTCTGCTGAGAAGCTTCCAACCTTTGGGGAAGGGTTTTCCTCTGCCTATATGAGTTCTTCATTAAACTTTGAAACCTTGAACAGCAATGTTGTCTTGGTCTTCATCTCTTTTTGTCACCTTCTCATTCATCCCAAGCTTCCCTTCCAGGTAACCAGTTCGATGTAACTGCTGGCAGTTACACTTTTTAAGGCACACATATTTTTAATGCTAAAAAATTAAGCTTGTTAATCTATTGTCATATCTAAGAAATATTTGTCTAACTCCAGAATGAAGAATGAGAGATGTTCCTCATTTCAGACATTTTGTATTGATCAAATTTAAGAGATAATACTGACCTTTTACAAAGGTCCTGTGATTTAACTGAGATCTTCATGCTTGCCTACCAATAGGCTTCTAGAATGTAAACAAAGTATATAGAAAATAAATTAAAAAATTTAAAAAAGAAATTGATATAAATAAATATATACCATTAAAAATCATTGATAAAAATCTATAAATGTTATATTGATGTATCTGAATGTAATAAAAGATTTAGCCTAAGAATAAAAAAGAAAGTGATACAAAAAAAATCTCCAACCTGTTGTACGCAATTAACATGAACTCTACAGTCACACACATACACACACACACACACACACGTCATATATATATATATATATATATGCCATATGTATCTAATATAATGTATATGATATATGTATGATGATTGTGTGCCCATATGTGTGTATATTGGCACAAAATTATTATGTATTACAAGTGATTTATGTGTTGGCTTTATATCCAATGCTTGGTGTTCCAACTCCTGCTGTATGAAATATCCAAAAGCACATTACATTACACTGAAGTACTGTTTGCAAGTAGTTTTAAGTTTCATTGCTTAGGTGGTCATAAACAAAGAAAGGGTTCTTGAGAGGGATTCCAGACAAGAGTGCTCGATCATCTCTAAGTGGAAAAGAATATATGAAAGAGATGAGCTCAAACTACAGTTTGTCGAAGCCATATATTTCTGTTTCCAATGTGGCATATAATTGCTGGATTCTCTATGTGATGTGAATATTGTCTCTATGAGCAGAAAAAAAGGAGTAAGATAGCTCATGTTTCTGCATCATGCCTGATATGCATAATATACAGACTTATTCCCACTCATGAAGGATGAAGTCTCATGGCCCATTTACCTTATAATGCCACAAAAACAACATTAACAATTAAGTTTCAATATTTGAATTTGGTGAGGGTGTCATATTCAATTCATAGATACATATCTACATATGTATAAATGTGTTGAAATATTTGTGTGTATCATGTCATATATTTGTTGACAAGGTAGGATATATTCATGCTTGATTTAATCTTTAATACGATTCAAAGCAATTCACCCAATTAATTATTAAAGGAGGAAAGCAATTAGTATAATAGCCCAACAGAAATCACTTGACAAAAGCAAAAGTATATTTGGTTTAGTACTTGTAAACTTTCTGAGTATCTTATCATCAGGGGACAACTCTCTCTTTCTCTCTCTGTCTGTCTGTCTGTCTGTCTGTCTGTCTGTCTGTCTCTCTCTCTCTCTCTCTCTCTCTTTCTCATACACACACACACACATCTTTGTATACATGTATCAAATGTATGTGTGTGCATACATGCATGTATTTGTCTGTGTGAGTGTAGTACTACACAATATTTTTAGCTATTACTACATTTTAAAATTTTTAAATTCTAAAATTTTATGCTGGAAGACTTAGCATAAACTAAGTATTATTTTGTCCTTTACTGTATTGTAGGGGTTATGAGCAAGCATAACTAATGCTATATTTTTGGTTCATCTTTTTAACTATAATTGCATTTTTTGAGTTTTTTAGAAGATCTAATTCTGATTTGGTAAACTTTGATAATTTCTCTCAAAATATTCCTTATTTACTATAAGATGGCACTTAAATTGATGGGTAATATATTGTTCATAGTTTTTGTAACTTATCGCTTTAAGTCTTTAGAGATGCTAGTGATGCTACTTCTCTCATTCTGTGTCTCAGATATATGTGCTTTTGTATCTAAAACATTGTTTTATTTTTTTGCACAGGAGTGCAAAAATCTTTATAATTTTTAGCATTTAAAAGATTTAGTCTTTCTTCTTTAGCTTTTCTTCTTTTTGTTAATGATCATTATTATGTAATTATATTGTATATATTTATATATTTACATATACATATATTTACATATATGTATACACACACACACACACACACACACACATATATATATATATATATATATATATATATATATATATATAGAGAGAGAGAGAGAGAGAGAGAGATCCATACATTTATGCATGTATGGGTTTGTGTTTCATTATACACCATGCAAGAACTGGAAGTACAGGCTATTTTGAGCATCCTTCTGCAGGTAGAGGTAATAAAACTCAGGTTATCTGTAAGAGCAACAAGCCTTAGACTTTTGTTTTAACTTTTCAAATTCTCTAACATTATTGGAAAACCAGTACTTTTTGTTGTTGTTATTCTAAAATTTAAACTGAGTAATCTTTATACATTTACTTACTTATTTATTTTTTTGAGACAGAGTTTCTCTGTGTAGCCCAGGCTGCCCTGGAACTCACTCTGTAGACAGGGATGGCCTTGAACTCAGAAATGCAACGGCCTCTGCCTCCCAGTGCTGGGATTAAAGGCATGTGCCACCACTGCCTGGCTATACATTTACTTATTCACTCAAGTGTATTTTCCTTATACATATTCAGACAACAATCCTCCTCTGATTAAATTACACAAGTTTCCTTGTCAAAATACCAATAAAGAAAGTTAGGTGTGTGAAAAATGTTCTATGCTATTAAGATTGAGTTTATATGTAATACTGTGCTATTAGATACATTGTATATATACTTATAAATTGACCAAATCTTTTTTTAATTTTTTAACTGTCAAATGGATGACAATACTTAAAATATTACATTTTTCATTCATATCATTTAATGTAAAACTGCTCAGTAAAATTAAAACATTGTTATATTTTTGGGTTTTTTTTTCAATTGATATATATTCACATTTTAACAAGTGAGCTATATATTGTGTGAAGAAAACCTGCCCGTCCTTCCCTTTTGAAGTGATTTTAGCAACAGGTGGCATAGCTTTAGTGGGGGTCTCTGTCCCCTGAGGCAAGTCTGCTATTGATCAACCCTGAAATGAATTCCGTGCTTCTGACAATCCTCCACATTGATTATCTGCCTGCTCCTCCAATTAAAGCAGGCAGAGGGTTACATGTTTTTCCTTAGGGTTTGTTTTTTTACTATGTTTTCTTTTTAAATTTTCCTTTGATGTGGGAGTCAAATCCCCCAGGACCCTGCCTCCCTTGGTCTGAACTCACAGAATTTTCCTTACAGAAAATGTTCAAATATTTTATTGACTGCCAAATAAATGGAATGGAGAAGTAAATCTATGTGCAGACTTAATAATTTATTTGAGAAATATTTAAAAAAATGAAAGTGATCCTACATTTACCAAACATGGTATTGAGCATGAAAGTTAATCTTTTTAATTCACTTAACTAATATTTATGATGTGATAGCTTCTAAACACACACCAGCACAAATCACACTAACAAGGAAGCAGTTGTGCAAAATATTGGAATAATCCTGTATGAAAGTCATATCCTCATTACTCAAAATTATTATGCTAGCCTTTCAGTTTATATTTGCTGCCTTTCTTGACGTAGAATTTTGACTGACAATGAGAAACCTGAATTGCCTCTTATTTTGTCATCAGAGATTTAGTCTAAGTATGGATGACATTAAGGGAAAAAAGACAGGTAGGATTCTTTCCCTGAAGGGGTTACATCGTTTTGTAGAGTGCATGACAGCCTCAGCTGTCAACTTGGTACATGCATGAAGTCACCTGAAAAGAGGGAACCACAGCTGAAGAAGTTCTTAGATCACAATGGCCTGTGACCATATTGTGAGGTATTTTTTTAATTGATAACTGGTGTAGGAGTTCCCAGACACTTTGAGGGTTATCATTGCTGGGCAAGTGGGCCTGAGATGCTTAAGAAATATGTCTGAGCATGCCAGAGGAAGCACCCCAGTAAGCAGTGCCCCTCTGCTCTCTGTCTCATCTCTTGTCTCCACTTTCTAATGGAGTTTCTGGTCTCATTTCTTTGATGATGCATTGTTGCCTGTAAGTTGTATCTCCGTCCCTCTTAAAGTTAGGCTACACAGAATTATATTTCCCAAATCTACCAAAACAAAACAAAACAACAAAAAAAAACAACCAAACAAAAAAAATTCAACAAAATCTTTGGAGTTTTCTTGTCTCATTGTCTCATTATGTTATATTAAGATATTAAAAATACCTCATTTTTATTTATCTTATTTTAATTATGTATTTTATCTCTGTTTTTACCCTATATGCCTTGTGTGTGTGTGTGCATGTGTGTGTGTGTTTGTGTGTGTGTGTGTATAATGGTTTCCATGTTTAGTGTATTTATGAGATCCCTGAGTCTGTCTCTCAATATATGTCTGTTTATTGAGCTCAATTTCTTTTGTTTGTTTTGTCTTATTCCAATGTATTAATTTTTGTTTTATTTAGTTTTATTTTATCATCACCCCCAAGAAACCTATTTATCTTCTAGTGAGAGAAAGGAAGAAGTTGGTTCCAGATGGTAGGGGAAGTCGGAAGGCACTGGGAGTAGTAGCTTAAGAAGCAAATATAATCAGAATTTTTCCATGAGAAAAATAGCTATTTTCAATAGTAAAAAGAAGTGTTAAACTGTGATCAATTTATCATTTTCCTTTCTATATTCCAGAAATTATAGCTGTATATGTTTCATTCTGCAGAAAATACATGGCTCATAAGAAAATAATATTTAAATATTTTAATGGTTTTAGATTATAAAAATTTGATAATGAATGTTTATCCTTATTCTTTGAAAAGCAAGAATAATCCTGCCTAACATGTCAATAGTTTCATGTTTGAAATCTGAAATTTAAGCAGATCCTAGGTTTTCACAAACAACATTTGAGTCTCTTATCTTCAAATGGATTGAATAGTAACACATCAAACACTATGGATACAAAGAGCACAGTGGACAGACTGGAGAGAACAAGTATCTCAACAGTTCCTCCCTCAGCAGCACCAAGAGAGATTCACTATGTCCTGTTCTACATTCCTAATCATTGGATGGGAACGTCCCATCATCTGCCTTGGTGGAAGTGTGCTGAAGCAGGTTGTGCTGTGCTAGATGGAGACCTGAACATGACCTGAGATTGAAAGTGTGTGCTGATATCCACTGGGGAGTATCTCCCTTGCACTCAGACCCCCAATTTTATGGAATTGCATTCTACAAAACAGATTTGATATTAGTCTGTGAGATGAAGTTAAATTTGTCTTCACAATAGCCACACATCATCTAACACTCGTGCTTCCCTCTGAGTCTATCATTAAAATCCAGCCCATAAAATGCTTTTCGGATATGAAGAAAATGTTGGACATCGTCATCGCCTTTGGGAATCACTGATAACAAAGAAATGATGTTTTTCCTTTATCTTTATAAAAGAATCAGTGAAAGGCTCATTCTACCCACATGGGCGTCCAGATAAGACCTTCCTCTATTGTTGCCTCATGATGTCCATATTTACCTTCTTCTATAATCCCAGATTTCCTATTTCTATTACTTTGCTGTATGATGTATCTAAATGAGTTTACTGCCATGGTCTCCATAGAATGGTCTCTCAACTCAAGAGCAAATGTTATTCTTTTGAAGACAGGGGGAGTCTGACTTTTACATGTTCCTCAGTACCTTTGCTAAGAGTTGAATTTCATGTCTTCAGATATTGTTATTTCTAATCTTTGATGTAAAGAAACAGGAACAACAATTACAAAGCAAACCAAACAAACAACACAACAAACCTTAAAACCATTGCTGTCTTGGAAAAGTCCAGCAGAAACTTGTGTCTATTCATACACAGAAAAAAAAATCATCCAGTCTTTTTCCTGCATGGTTTTTGTTACTGGCTAGACTAGAGAAAAGAAAGTAGATAGTACCATTCTATGTCCATGAACTAGCAGGCAATGAGAGAAAATTTAGTAGACATTAACATATAAAATGTATATATAATAATGCATGAATGTTTATTGAAGGTCATTAGGCAGTGTATAGTTTCTAGTATGGGCAGGGTATGAAAACATTGTACATTTAAGATCAATATGACTTGAATTATCTGTGTGAAAATTTCCTATGACACAGGAAGTTTAGGTAATTTGGTTTCAATAGTAGTCTTGTTGAATGCTTCTTCTTTTTCTGACTTTTAAAATTGCTTATTTCTGGAGCTTTGATCATAAACTTGCATAATCAGATGGATGCTATTGGCACCTCTTAAAATAAAGGAGAGACATATTTTAAAGTCTAAACATAATCTTCCCATTACTTTTGGTGGATTCTCAAGAAGAGGGGTATAATGTTGGCAGAGAAAAGGATTACTGTTCAGGGCGATAGAATATGAGCCTTAGAATGGAATATTTAAGACTAAATTTTATAAGTGCTAGGGCTTTCAAAACCTTCTTAAATAAAGTTTCTGTGTGGTCTTTGGCTCAGAACACAAAATCTGGAGGAGGTTACCACTCTGGTAAATAACAGTAACTGAAGAGTTTGCAAAGTTAAAAATTAAAATAGGCAACAGATGAAATGGCCAGGTTAAATGAAATTGGATCCATCTTGGGTGGAAATATGAAGAAGCCTAACATAGAAGTTAGATTACCCTAGTCAGCTCTGAAGCGATTAGTTTTCAATGGAAGAGATAGAGATAGAGTGCTAGAGTGTAACATGTACATTAGTCCTTTTTGTAATATAATATTTTAATCCTTATTTTCAATAAATGAATTATGATATAACAAAAAAGTAGTTTTATTTATCCTTTTATCCAACTTCTCATAGATTAATTTCCACCTCTTTTCTTCCTTCCTTCCTTCTGTCCATCCTTCCTTCCTTCCTCCCTCTCTCTCTCTCTCTCTCTCTCTCTCTCTCTTTCTTCCTCTCTCTTTTTGCATGAGTGTGTGTGTGTGTGTGTGTGTGTGTGTTATTAACTCATCCAATTCATTTTGTTTTGCACAAGCACCACTGAGGATGTAGCCTGCTAGTGGTGTGAACAAGATAGCTGGAATCATCCTGCATGTTGGCAGTGGGTTAAATCCCAGTTAGCTCGAATAAATACCCTAGTGTGATTGCATCAGATCGGCTCCTGGGTGGTCCTTCTGGGTTCATGAACACTTCCATGATGCAAGAGCGTCTTGTGGGATTACTCTATCCCTGTTGTAGGGCAAATCCATTTAAACTTATTTTGTATTTGTATATATTTTAGATAGTTCCTACACTAGTAGAATTCAATATTGTCTTTTCAAAATGCCCTCCTTGTTAGTTATCCCTGCCCATATTCCTACATTTAACCTGTACTTGCTCTGTTCATGCTATTTAGTGCATGGTTATAGAATTCAATTTGGAGGGACCACAAAATGTTGGAAATAGATCTATAATATGATCTAGCTATACCACTACTGGCCTTGAACTTAAAGACTATGTATCTTACTACAGAAATTCTAGATTATTCATGTTCACTATGTTCTATTCATAATAATTAAGAATTGAAATAGCCTAGATGTCCACCAACTTATGAATTAGTAATAAAATGTGTTATATTACACAATGGTATATAATATAGTCAGCAGGAGAAAGTGAAATTATAAAATGTACAGATAAAAGAATGAGACAGAATATATATTAAATAGAAACAGAGAATAATGGAACAATTACTGTTATTAGATAATTTGCCAAAATAAGAGGAGTTACTTCATTGAATATCAGTATATTAATTGCATACTTATTCATTATATAAAATCGAAATTCAAAGTGTCACTTTATAGGCTTTAGTTTTAAAACTTTATTATTTTCAACTGTGTATGCTTATGAGAAAGAGAGATAGAGGGAGAGATAGGGGGAGAATGAGAGAGAGAGAGAGAGAGAGAGAGAAGAGAGAGAGAAAATGGTTTGTGATGGTGTGCCAGAGAGTGGCAGTGCTTGCAGACGCCAAAGATAACATATCTTTCCTATATAAGGAAGTTGTAAAGTATCAAACAAGGGCACTAAGAATTGAACCCAGGCATTCTGCAAAAACAGTATGTACACTGAACACTAGAGCCATAGCCCCACCTTTGGTTTCCAGATTTGTATGAAATTATTTCTTCTAATTTCGAGTGTATAACATAATAATATCATTTGCCCCTCCCTTTCCTAACCCGAAAGTATCCCACATAGACCTATTTGCTTTCATTTAAATTGAGCATCTCTCTTTCTCTCTGTATAATTTTGTAATATATCATAATGTATTATGTTTTATGTAATAAATACATGGAAAACCTGTTTATTCAGTGTGTTACTTATAGTTTTTTTTCATGGCTGAGCATTTGATTTTAGATAGTACATTTGGTTTGGTATAGACATCCCAAAATTTTACCAGAAAATTTCTAGAATGATAAACAAGTTCAGAGGAGTTGCAGGAAACAAAATCAACTTGAACAAATCAAGAGCTTTTTTTTTATAAACCAACAACAAATATACATAGAAAGATACCACAGAAACTATTCCATTCTCAATAGGATCGAAGTGTTAATATTACAGATTTAATGTTATTTCATTAAATACAACTGCAGTGATATTAAAGAAATAAAGGAACAAAAATTAAGAATCAACAAATTCATAGACATTTATCAATTTTAAATGTACCTTTTAATGTAAAATCAGCTCAGGTTCCCCTCCCCTTTCCTTCCAGAAAACTACAGCTGGTCCCGATGTAGAGAATAAGATTTCTTGGGGACTCCATTCCTAACAGATAAATCTATATAATCCCCTCATCTTCTGCTCAAAGAACATTACAGAAGAAGGCTTGGAGAGATTTTAAAAGTCAGAACATCAGGAAGCAGTATCTCCTAGAAACGGTTGCATAAATAAGACTACAATGGTGTGTATCTTTTTTTTTTTAATCTAAAGAATGTGTGTACTGTGTTATCTGAGTACTATGTAAGGGTTATATACTGGCTGTTTTTGTGTCAACTTGAAACAATTTAGAGTCATCAGAGGGGAAAGAGCCACAGATGAGGAAATTCTTCAATGAGATCCAGCTGTAAGCCATTTTCACAAGTAGTAATTAATGTAGTAGGACCAACTCCATGGTGGGTGGTACCATCCTTGAACTGTAGCTCCTGGGTTCTATAAAAAATCAGACTGATAAAACCTTGTGAAGCAAGCCAGTAAGCTCTAAAGCTTCTGCATCAGCTCCTGCTGTCAGGATCCTGCCCTGTTTAAGCGCCACTCCTGACTTCCTGTGGTGATAAACATCAATGTGAAAGTGTAAGCTGAATAAACTCTTTCCTTCTGAACTTAGTTTAAGGTAATGGTGTTTTATTGCAGCAATAGAAATCCTAACCAGACAGGTTACCTAAACATAATTGAAAGTATTTGCTTTAAGAGACAACTAAGAATTGTCTAAATAAGCCTCCTTAGATTGTCTGAATTATTTGGAAGATATTTATCAATTCAGTAAATTGAGAATTAAAAACAAAGTTAAATGATGCTCTACAGATCTACAAATCCATTCTATCTATACAAGTTCAAGCTTTTCTTTCTCCACAGCAATGTCTGCTTCCATGTTGTTTTCAGTCCATTTCAACAGTCTTTTCTCCAAGTAGAGTCATGACACCTCATTGTTTTTTCAATCAATTATTTGAATTAAACAGAACTATTTAACCCATATTCATTTTATAGCCATGTTAGAATCACACAATTGCCTATTTCTGACAATTAGTCTTTACCAAACTCACCAAACACTTGAATAGTCATACACATTTGCCTGTTTTTCAGCCTAAGGAAGAGGCATATAATTATTTACACATTTACTACACATCTACTTTTTGTACAGACATGAACATTTTTCTAGAAAATAAAAGGAAATGAGTGAAATTACAATTTTAGAATATGTAACAAATTGAAAATATTATAAACTAGTGAGATTCAAGTCACATGCAATATAAAAAAATAAAGTATCCAGTCCATAAAGTGGAATAAGAAGATAAGGAATAAAGAGAAGTCAAAGGTGAAATGTATGACCCAGCTTTAGAAATCCTTTAGAAAAACAGGATTTGGACTTGGCTCTTAAAAGCTTTTTTGAAAATCAGCAGGGAATAAATAGAGAACAGGTTGATCGTGGTGTCAGAGCAATGCAGGCACAGGTATAATCCACGACACAAACACTCAGAGATCGTAATTCATGAATTCATCACTCCTGAAAAGAATAAGGTCTCAGCTTTAACAACATTTTTATATTTTGTATGGTGAACTGTTTAGTGTTTATCTTTACATATGAAAAACAACAAATGAAGTAAATGTTTTACATTTTCATTACATATGGATTCCTATAGACTAGAGGGTCAGAATTTTTTCACTCATGATGCAATACATGGGCTAAATCTTTAAGTAGTTGTGCTATGCATAGTAAATTTAAAGGTTAGCATTTCTCATATTGACCCAATAGATAGCAATATAATTGCACTCTAAATAATGACCCACAATTTTCCAAGTTCTAATTATTCTGGATGTAGGAGCTGTGTTGTTTTAGGATGAAGTCCAAGGCTATAGACACACCAAAGTCAACTAATAAACAGCAAGATGTCTGAACCACCCTTCCCACCCCATGACTTACATTTTCATTCTCTACTACTTAATGAATTCACAAATCACCATTTATTAAAGATAGACAGAACTAGTTTCACATATTATCTTTTTTACTTGCAAATCTTATCGATAAGAAAGCAATATTGACTTCTTGCATACCCACTTCTAATCTCTCCACTTGTTTTCCTTGATAAACTCATTTCTTTAACACAATATATTAGATTTTCTTAAGATGTTTCCAATTGACTTAATGTGAGTTTGTTACTCCCCTGCTGCAAATCTTATCCTCTTATTCATTCGGGTCTCATTAAATCATGAAACTCTCAAGTAATGACTTTTAAAGACATTAGAGATAAGATCTAATAATTGTCAATTCCCAAAATATGAAATCAATCTCCTGATATAGAAAGACAATTTCATTTTAGGAGGAAAAAAAATCACAAATACGATGGTCTAAGTTGTATCTCAAGTAGAGAAAATTAAAGATGGATGGGTGTGGCACACATGTATGGGTGCGGCAAGGGATAAGGGTGTATTGCTGAAAACAGAGCATCCGGGCATTGATATGATTAGAATCAGAGTGATGATACAGTATTTTAGGATGGGCAAGACTGGAAGATAATCCTTACTTGCTTCTTGCTCTCCATAAGCATGGCATTATAAATACTAAAGAAATGTATACCTAGTGGACTTTAAACTGGATGTTTGTTGGTTATTCTTATACTTAGTTCCAAATTCCTAAACCTTCTAGTACTGCTTAGACTGTGCAGCTGAGTTAGTTCAAATGTTCACTACCCTGGACTGACTTGCCTATGCTTATTTTTTATTCTTTTTTGTAAGTGCAGAGATGTCACAAATCGTGTTTCAACACTTCTCATGTGGAAATGATGGATTATATAGCTTAAAGTCAAAGAAACTAGTCCTTATTGTTGTAGGATTTCACAAGCAAGAACATTAAAGTAAAGCGTAGGATGTCTTCTGAAAGTCATAGAAATGTAGTCAAATAGTGAACCAAAACATAGTCACTTTGGGTAGTTGTTTGAATGAAAATAGCCCATAGGCTTATATATTTGAATGCATAGTCACCAGAGTGTTACTACATACAAGGATTAGGAGCTGTGGCTATATTGTAGGAAGTGTGTGACTGATGGTGGGCTTTGAGTTTTCAAATCAAAAGCCAAGGCTGATCAATGGGCTGGGCAGTGAGCAATATGGTGCAGACTCATAGCACCTAGGGGAAAGTCTGTTACTACTATGACAGGGACATCGAAACTACTCTTATGGATAAGGGCACCGAATGAAATCTCACCAAATCTGCATGACTCACAATTTTCTGCTCAACTATGGTCTCTACTGAAAAATGGAAATCTATCGTGCTCACAAAGCCAATGCTGAGGAGATGACCAAGTATTACAGTGATGGCTACTTTAATTGTTTGAGTTCTGTTTGACCAGATAATATGTCTAAATACAGCAAGCAGATGCAGAGATTCAATATTGGTGAGGACTATCCAATATTTGATGGCTTGTTTGAGTTCTGTCAGTTGTCCACGAGTGGTTCTGTTGCAAGTACTGTAAAACTTAATAAGCAGCAGATAGATACCAATGTGAGTTTGGCTGGGGGCCTGCACCATGCAAATAAATCTGAAGCATCTGGCTTCTGTTACACCAAAGATAATATTGTCCTGGAACTGCTAAAGTATCACCAGAAGGTGCTGTATATTGATATTGGTCCTCACCATAGCGATGGTGTGGAAGAGGCCTTCTATACTACAGACTGCATCATGGCTGTGTCATTTCATAAATATGGAGAGTACTTCTCAGGAACTGGGGACCTACAGGATAATGGGGCTGGCAAAGGCAAATACTAAGCCGTTAACTACCCACTGCAAGACATCATGGATGATGAGTCTTATGATGCCATCTTCAAGCCAGTCATGTCCAAAGTAATGAAGATGTTCCAGTCTAGTGCAGTGGATATACAGTGTGGCTCAGATTCCCTGTGTGGGGTTCCATTGGGTTTCTTCAATCTGACCATCAAACGGCATGCCAAGTGTGTGGAATTTGTGAAGAGTTTCAACTTGCCTATGCAAATGCTCGGAGGAGGTTGCTATACCATCCATCCATGATGTCGCTTGGTGCTAAACTTACGAAACAGCTGTGGTCCTGGACACAGAGATCCCTAATGAGCTGACATACAATGACTACTTCAATGTCTTTGGACCAGATTTCAAGCTTCACATCAGGCCTTCCAATATGTCTATCCAGAACACTAATGAATGCCTGGAAAACATCAAGCAGCATCTCTTTGAGAACTTGAGAATGTTTCCCCATGTCCTTGGAGTCCAAATGCAGGCCATACGTGAGGATGCCAACCCAGAAGAGAGTGGTGATGAGAATGAGAAAGACCCTGGCAAATGAATCCCCATCTGTGCCTCTGACAAACGCATTCCCTGGGAGGAAGAAGAATTCTCAGATTTAGATGAGGAGGGAGAAGGTGTTCGCAAGAACTCTTTTAACTTTGAAAAGGCTAAAAGAGTCAAAACAGAGGATGAGAAAGAGAAAGATCCTGAAGAGGAATAAAAGAAATGAAAACACAGAAGATGAGAAAACCAAGGTGGGGGGGATCCAGACACCAAAGAGGTCATAGAAGAGGTCACCTCAGCAATGTCTGCAAATCAGTCTTCTCCCTAAGTTCCTCACTTTCCCTCAGTTTTTCAGATTTTATATTTTCTATCCCTCTGTGTATTTATATAAAATATATTAAGTATAAAGCCCCCAGGGACTAGATAGAAACCACAGAGCAAAAGGCAGTAGTACTGGGAGACTTTTTCTCAGAGCTACTTTGTCCATCTTATCCCTTAGTTTTGATCCATGTAGAGTCTGAACACAACCAGAAGACAAAATCCTGAACTGCCAAGTGCCTGCTTAGGAGCGCTGTTAAATGGCCCTTATTATTATTTTAGTAGGGCTGACTGGGTTTTCTGGGCCCCTTTTCAGGCTTGGGTAATATCAGACATTTTTAGATCGGTTCTGTTTATACCTTCCCACCAGCCTGGGCAAGCAGAAACAAATTGCATTGCCCTGTCTTCCCCCAATTTTGTAGGTGGAGGTTGTTAGCCTAGCTTTCTTTTTGAGATATTCCATTTTGCAAGATTCTTTGTAATAAAACAGCACATTTATATACACCCCCAAAAGCAAAATCCATGCTAAGTCCCTCTGTCTCTGTCTCTCTGTCTCTCTGTCTCTCTGTCTCTCTGTCTCTCTCTCCTCTCTCTCTCTCCATTTCCAATGCCTAAAGATTCAGATGTAGAACTCTCAGCTACTTCTCCAGCACCATGTTTGCCTGTGTGGGGCATATGGATGGTATTTTCTTCTGTGATGTCATAATACCTGAGCCCTTTAGAAACAGAAAGATGATGTAACATTCTACCTTCTCGGTTAGATGAAAATGTTCTCTCTGAAGAATAAACACATTATTTCTAACATATAATATAAAACAGAATCTGATACTTGTTGAGCATGTGAATATTGAACCCTTTTTATGTATTTGATGCTAAGTCAGTGAATATTATATGTCAGAATTTATATCGAGATTATAAATATTATGTAAAATCAACTAATCCATTTTACCTGAATGTTTGTGTGCAATTGTTTGATTAATTTATGAAGAATACTTATAATATAAAGATTTCTTAAAGAAAATGTATGCATACGTGTGTACATCAGAGAGAGAGAGAGACAGAGACAGACAGACAAACAGTTGGGCAGAGACAAAGTGATAAAATTAAACATTGAAGGAATGAAAGAATGGAGAGGAACTATACGTTTGTTTGCTAAACAAAATTCCACAAAATGTACTAATTTTCTTCTAAAATGTATTATGTAACTTTCAAATTCTCTGACATATCTAACAGTCAAGATATTCACTGCATGTATTAGATCTAAAAATAGGAAAATTATTCTGCCTTTAAACATTGTCTTAAGACATCATATGTGTAAAACAGTTCTAGGGGACTAGGGTTAGGAATGATGTTGGAAATCTAAAACTACAAATGATTATAATATAAACTTCTTTTATTCATAGTCTGTAAATTTTCTGCCCTCAAATCTACACATGAAATTTCAAGAATTGCTACAGCCTTATTACCACATGAGATACTGTGGTTTTAGTTTGTAGTCAGTCCAGCCAAGCATCATTATTTTGCATTCAACAAATTAAATTAAATTCGAGCCAGAATATATGATGTCATTCACTCTTTTCTTTTAAAGCTTCTCTGGCTCAAAGACATTACTAGATTAGATTCTTAAAGGCCGAGTCTAAAGATGCTAAGAAGGGATAGACTATTCCTGGTCTCACAAGGAGGATGTTGCCTGATGTTCTTTGTTGTAAGCATATAAGGTGAGGAGTGACTGCTAGGATAGCAGAAGGAGAGTGAGTAGTCCTTGCTGGAAGCCAACTGCTAGGACCCTGCCTCAATCTACAGCAGTATTACAAGGATTATGGAACTTTACAAGAAGTTACTATGATGTAGAAACCTGAAAAGCTGCTTCCAAACAACTAGTTCAAAAAGAACTGCTTCATGTTTATGGGCCGTTGAAAGTTCTTTGTTAGGCTAAAAAAAGAAATATTAAAATGAAACCCAGATGAGGATAAAAGAACAGGGAGGAATTGGATCAAATGCTTCAATACAAAAACGAAATTACAAACCTGAAGGGTGTGGGATCGACAGGAGTAGAAATCCAAACATAGAAATCAGAGACTTAAGATAAATTGATACAATCAGGGAAAAATAAACGAAATTGTTGGGCCAACTAGAAATAAAGTACCAAAATTGGAGCCATGTGTTTGACAAAAGAGGGAGGTGACATAGGAGGCATTGCAGAAATGTGGTTCACTCTGGAGGATGCTAAGCTATGCACACGATAGACAGGCTTGCACATCAGCAAAATGAATATAACACACAGCGCGAGAGACTTTCACATAAATGGGGTATTTGGTGGCTACAGAAGAGCATGGAGTAGCTTGCTAAAATATAATCAGTCATTTAGCCCTGGAGCTCACTTGGGAAGAATGATAGTGGAATGTGCAATAGTCTCTCCATGGAAAGGAAGGAAAGACTTATGGACAAAGAGACCACAACTATGTGAAATTTCAACATCTTTTCAAAATTAATTACTGGCTTTCTGAGGCACAGACTAGTAAAGGCAAGAATGACCTGAGAGATATGATGATTGACAATTTCCTTAATCTAAACATCACTTATTTGCATCCTCTCAGTCTTAATCATGCCTTACCAAGATGATTTTATTTTACTTTCACTCAAGAGTAAGTGTAGATTCATTCCTTAAATGAGCTTGGACATCTATGAACTAATAATATGTGAAGAAATCCATTATTGTCTGACTACTCTATAAAGAAGACACATAATGGTAAATATTCTTCGCAATTATGTGAGAATGTTGTTCAAATGAGAAGAAGAGATGACTGAAAACAGAAGACAAAGAGTAATACAAAACTATGTATGTGTTTCAATGGGAAAAGCACCATTATCAATGAAACTATGACATGGTGGCCATTATGGGGCATAGCTTTAATCCCAAGACATGGGAGGATCAGAAATTTGAGGCCACTTGGAGTATGATGACCTATGCTGTTTAAAAATGTCAGGAAAGTAAAAAGAAAGAGAAAAGGAAAAATAAGAGCCCCATAACACCTTATGAGACAAGAAACTCCCAAAGAGAAATGACTCCCATGAAGAAGTATGGAGAAGGTCCTGATCCTGGAAAGGATTGATCTAGCATTGGAGGGGAATATAAGGACAGAGAAAAAAAGGAGGGAGATGATTGGAGAATGGATGGAGAGAAGAAGGTTTATGGGACATATGAGGAGGGGGGAACCGGGAAAGGCGAAATCATTTGGAATGTAAACAAAGAATATAGAAAATATATATATAAAGAAAGCTGTAACTAAAAAGAAAAAAGAAAAAGAAAAAGAAACAATGAATTCATGAAATTCGTAGGCAAATGGATGAGGCTGGAGAGCATCATATTAAGTGAGGTAACCCAGTCTCAAAAGATCAATCATGGTATTCACTCACTTATAAGTGGATATTAGCCTAGAAAACTGGAATACCCAAAACATAATCCACACAGCAAATGAGGTACAAGAAGAACGGAGGAGTGGCCCCTTGTTCTGGAAAGAATCAGTGTAGCAGTATAGGGCAAAACCAGAACAGGGAAGTGGGAAGGGGTGGGTGGGAGAACAGGGGGAGGGAAGGGGGCAAACCTTTTGAAATTATTTGAAATGTAAATAAAATTATATTGAATACAAAATGTAAAAAAAAGAAAAAGAAAAAGAAACTCCCAAAGATGGAGTCAAATTTGCATGGTTTTGGCCATATAATGCTGGGGGTGTGCCTGTAAGTTTAAAATTATATCTCCCTTAAAAAAATAATTTAAATTTAAATAAAGAATTTTTAAAAAATTCTTTATTTATATTTTAAATGTTATCCCCTTTCTTGTCCCCCCCACCGAAAAATCCCATAAGCCATCTCCTCTCCCCCTGTTCCCCAAACAACCCTCTCCCACTTCCCTGTCCTGTTATTCCTCTACACTGTGGCATCAAGCCTTTCCAGTACCAAGGGCCTTTCCTCCCTTTGATGTCCGACAAGGCCATCCTCTGTTGCCTATGCATTTGGAGGCATGGGTAACTCCATGTATATTCTTTAGTTGATGGTTTTGTGCCTGGGATCTCTGGAGTACTGGGTGACTCATATTTTTGTTCCTCCTGTGGCACTGCAAACCCCTTCAGCTCCTTGGGTCCTTTCTCTAGCTCCTACATTGGGAACCCTGGCTGGCTAAGGGTGTCCCCTTGTGTATTTCTCATGCACTAGCAGAGCCTCCCAGGTGACAAGTGTATCCAGCTCTGGTCAGCAAGCACCAAAACAAGTGACTGTGTTTTGTAACTATATATGGGATGAATCACTAGGTGGAGTAGCCTCTGGATGTTCTTTCCCTCAGACTCTGCTCCACTCTTTGTCTCTGTATATCCTTCTATGGGTATTTTGTTCCCCCTTCTATGAAAGACTTTTATTTTCTATTTTTACCTTTATTTATGTATACCACCAGGAGCTTTTTTAAAAATTATATAGGCCCTTTGCATATCTATCATGGCTTCTGGTTTTGTGTTTGATGAGATTACTGAATGTGTGAACAAGTGGGTCTTAATGCCTGTATCTGTTTTCTATGTGTACAGAGGTGCTCTTTTGCTGGTGTTTCCTTGTTTTTTCTATTCACTGTGTTTTTTTTTTAATTTATTTTATTTCTATACCTTAGATGTATGTTTCTTTTCCAACCAGAGACAGAAAAGACATATGTCCACATGAGAAGAGAGATTCAGAGGGTCTGGAATTAGAGGCAGGGAGAAATATATTCATGATATATACGAAAAAAATCTATTTTCAATAAAAGAGAAGAAATGGCAATACTGCTACAAAACATACAGTTATAATATACGGAATAGATAAACTCTTGAGTGAATATGTATAATTGACAAAATCTAGCCATGCCTCTTGACCAGAGAATAGCACATTCTCCCCGGGTCAGTTTCACAGCAGTGGCAAAGCCTTCCTTAGGTATGATTAAGGAAGTTTTCAAACACTAGACTTTTAGCAAAAAGCAGTATATGGAAAAAACTATAAAATGCAGTTTCCTACTTCTGAGAATCTCCCCTATAGAGATCTACTACTCTGATTATCTTATTGCCTTCTCTTTCTTCTGTATACAATGATCATGTTGAGTTTCTAATCATTGGTGTGTCTCAATCAGAGAACATGGCCCACCTGATTGTACCTTTCTCTTTGTGATTGTTGTTTCTTAACTCCCTTATCATACAATATTAGTTAATCACTAACATCATTCACCTCAAGGCAACATATCACTTAATATATATCAATAGATAGATGATAGAGACAGAGATAGATATATTAGAAAGCAATTAGAATGTCCTCTTGCATCCCAAATCCTGTCACCATACTGACAAGATTATTATTAAGAATCCTCCTTGATTATCTTTGGTCAGATGTCACAATAGTCACAGTGCCAACTAAGGGAACATTTTTTTTTGTCATTTCTCTTTTTTGTTGTTGCTGGATATTTTTTCATTTACATTTCAAATGCTAACCCCTTTGCCGGGGTTTTTCCACTCCTGGAAACCCCTATCCCATCCTCCACAACCTACTTCTATGACAGTGTTCCTCCACCCACCCACCTACTAATCCACCCACTCCCACCTCCCTGCCCTCATGTCCCCTACACTGTGGCATCTATCGAGCCTTCATAGAACCAAAGACCTCTCCTCTCATTGAGGCTTGACAAGGCAATCCTCTGCTACATATGCAGCTGTAGTCATGTGTACTCCTTGGTTGATGGCTTAGTCCCTGGGAGCTCTGGGGTAGGGGTGGGCGCGTCTGGTTTGTTGATATTGTTCTTCCTATGGGTTTACAAACCCCTTTAACTCCTTCAGTCCTTTCTCTAACTCCTCCATTGGGGATCCCATGCTCAGTCCAATGGTTGGGTGCGAACATCCACCTCTGTATTTGTCAGGCTCTCTGTTCTATACTTTACCTCCATATTTTCTCCTGTGAGTAGTTTGTTCCCCTTCTTAGAAGAGCCAAAACATCCACACTTAAGCCTTTCTTATTCTAGAGCTTCATGTTGTTTGTGAATTGTATATTTGGTATTCTGAGTTCTTGGGCTAATATCAACTTATCAGTGAGTGCATACCATGTGTGTTCTTTTGTGATTGGGTTATCACTCAGGATGATATTTTCTAGTTCTATTCCATTTGCCTAATAATTTCATGAATTCATAGTTTTTAAAAGCTGGGTAGTACTCCATTGTGTAAATATACCACCATTTCTGTATCCATTCCTTTGTTGAAGGACATAAGGGAACATTTTTTATATAGGCTGAAAAATGGCATGAATGAGCACCAAGCCGCCTTTTGAAGTTAAAATTTTTCTCCAACTTCAGAGTACAAGAATCTTTGAGCAATCATGCATAAATAGATAATTCCATTTTATAGCTACTTATTCCCAAACATGTGCTAACCTTGGCTAAGATATAGCTATTATTCCAAATATTGACCCAGCTGATGAAAATTACTTTGTGATGAAATATAACCATTTGGTGATCTCAATTCATTTTGATAGTACAATGATCACTAACAGTAAACTGAGACATGCACATGTCTTCTGAAAAGCATTATGGTTTAATGCATGATTTTTTATTTGATATATTCTTTATTTACATTTCAAATTATTTCTGCTTTCCTGGATCTCCCCTCCCTGAAAGTCCCATAAGCTCTCTTTCCTCCCCCTGTTCCCCCATCCACCACTTCCCACTTCCATGTACTGGTATTCCCCTACACTGCTGCACTGAGCACTTCCAGAACCAGGGATCACTCCTTACTTCTTCTTGGACATAATTTGATATGTGGATTGTGTCTTGAGTATTCCAAGCTTCTAGGCTAATATCCGCTTATCAGTGAGTGCATTCCATGACTGATCTTTTGAGACTGGGTTACCTCACTTAGGATGATGTTCTCCAGCTCCTTCCATTTGTCTACGAATTTCATGAATTAATTGTTTCTAATGGCTGAATAGTACTCCATTTTGTATATATACCACATTTTTGTATCCATTCCTCTGTTGAGGAACATCTAGGTTCTTTCCAGCTTCTGGCTATTATAAATAAGGCTGCTATGACCATAGTGGAGCATTTTCCCTTATTGAATGCCAGAGAATCCTCTGGGTATTGGTATGCCCAGGAGTGGTATAGCAGGGTCCTCCAGAAGTGTCCTTTCCATTTTTCTGAGGAACCACCAGACTGATTTCCAGACTGGTTGTACCAGCTTGCAATCCCACCAGCAGTGGAGGACTGTTCCTCTTTCTCCACATCCCTGCCAACAACTGCTGTCTCCTGAATTTTTAATCTTAGCCACTCTGACTGGTATGAGGTGAAATCTCAGAGTTGTTTTGATTTGCATTTCCCTAATGACTAATGATATTGAACATTTCTTACAGTGTCTTTCAGCCATCTGCACTTCTTCAGGGGAAAATTATTTGTTTAGCTCTGCCCCCAATATTTTAATAAGGTTATTTGGTTTTCTGGGGTGTAACTTCTTGAGTTCTTTGTATATATTGGATATTAGCCCTCTGTCGGATATAGGTTTGGTGAAGATCTTTTCCCAATTTGTTGGTTGCCAATTTGTCTTTTTGACAGTGTCCTTTGCCTTATAGAAACTTAGTAATTGTATGAGTTCTTATTTGTCAATTCTTGATCTTAGAGCATATGCTATTGGTGTTCTGTTCAGGGACTTTCCCCCTATGCCCATGTCCTCAAGGGTCTTCCCAATTTCCTTTTCTATTAGTTTCAGTGTGTCTCACTTTATGTGGAAAATCCTTGATCCACTAGGAGTTGAGCTTATTACAAGGAATAAAGAATGTATCAATTTGCATTCTTCTGCATGCTGACCTCCAATTGAACCAGCCCCATTTGTTGAAAAGGCTATCTTTTTTCCACTGGATGTTTTCTGCTACTTTGTCGAAGATCAAGTGACCATAGGTGTGTGGGTTCATTTCTGGGTTTTCAATCCTATTCCATTGATCCACCTGCCTGTCACTGTACCAATAACATGCAGTTTTTAACACTATTGCTCTGTAGTATTGCTTGAAGTCAGGGATACTGATTCCCCCACAATTTCTTTTGTCGTTGAGAATAGTATTAGCTATCCTGGGTTTTTTGTTATTCCAGATGAATTTGAGAATTGCTTTTTCTAACTGTGAAAAACTGAGTTGGGATTTTGATGGGGACTGCGTTGAATCTGTAGATCACTTTTGGCAAGATGGCCATTTTAATTATATTAATCCTGCCGATCCACAAGCATGGCAGATTTTTCCATTTTCTGAGGTCTTCTTTGATTTCCTTCTTCAGAGACCTGAAGTTCTTGTCATATAGATCTTTCACTTGTTTGGTTAGAGTCACACCAAGATTCTTTATATTGTTTGTGGCTATTGTGAAGGGGGTCATTTCCATAATTTCTTTCTCAGCCTGCTTATCCTTTGAGTATAGGAAGGCTACTGATTTGCTTGAGTTGATTTTATAACCAGCCACTTTGCTGAGTTGTTTATCAGCTGTAGGAGTTCTCTGGTGGAGTTTTTGGGGTTACTTAAGTATACTATCATATAATCTGCAAATAGTCATAGTTTGACTTCTTCCTTTTCAATTTGTATCCCTTTGACCTCCTTATGTTGTCTAATTGATCTTGCTAGTACCTCAAGTACTATATTGAAAAGATATGTCTAGTCCCTGATTTTAGTGGGATTGCTTCAAGTTTCTCTCCATTTAGTTTTGTTGGCTACCCGTTTGCTGTATATTGCTTTAACTATGTTTAGGTATGGACCTTGAATTCCTGTTCTTTCCAAGACTTTTAGCATGAAAGAATGCTGAATTTTGTCAAATGCTTTTCAACATCTAATGAAATGACCATGTGTTTTTTTTCTTTGAGTTTATTTATGTAGTGGATTGCATTGATGGATTTCCGTATATTGAACCATCCCTGCATCCCTGGGATGAAGCCTACTTTATCATGGTGAATGATCATTTGGATGTGTTCTTGGATTTGGTTGACAAGAATTTTATTGTGTACTTTTGCATTGATATTCATAAGGGAAATTGGTCTGAAGTTCTCTTTCTTGGATCTTTGTGTGGTTTTGGTATCAGTATAATTGTGGCTGCGTAGAATGAATTGGGTAGTGTTCCTTCTGTCTCTATTTTGTGGAATAGTTTGAAGAGTTTTAGTGTTCGGTCTTCTTTGAAGGTCTGATAGAATTCTGCACTAAAACCATCTGGTCCTGTTTTTTTTTTTTTTTGTTTTTGTTTTTTTTTTTTTGTTTGTTTGTTTGTTTTGTTTTTTTAGAAGACTTTCTATGACCCCTTCTATTTCTTTAGGTATTATGGGACTGTTTAGATGATGTATTTGATCCTGATTTAATTTTTGTATTTTGTATCTGTCTAGGAAATTGTCCATTTCTTCCAAATTCTCCAGTTGTGTTGAGTATAGGTTTTTGTAGTAGGATCTGATTATTATTTGAATTTCCTCAGTTTCTATTGTTATATCTCCCTTTTCATTTCTAATTTTGTTAATTTCTATACTGTCTCTGTGCCCTTTGGTTACTCTGGCTAAAGGTTGATCTATCTTGTTGATTTTCTCAAAGAATCAGCTCCTGGTTTTGTTGATTCTTAGTATGGTTCTCTTTGTTTCCATTTGATTGATTTCAGCCCTGAGTTTGATAATTTCCTGTCTTCTACTCCTCCTGCGTGAGTTAGCTTCTTTTTTTTCCCAGAGCTTTCAGGTGTGCAGTTAATCTTCTAGTATATGATCTCTCCAGTTTCTTTTTGGAGGCACTCAGGGCTATGGGTTTTCCTCTTAGCACTGCTTTCATCGTGTCCCATAGATTTGAGTATGTTGTGCCTTCATTTTCATTAAATTCTAAAAAATCTTTGGTTTCTTTCTTTATTTCTTCAAGTTATCATTTGGCCAAGTTATCATTGAGTAGAGTATTGTTTAGCCTCCATGTGTATGTGGGCTTTCTGTTGTTTTAGTTGCTATTGAAAACCACTCTTACTCCATAGTGATCTGACAGGAGGCATGGGATTCGACTCTGAGGTCTTTCTTGTGACCATTTATATGGTTAGTTTTGCAGAAGGTACCATGAGGTGCTGAGAAAAAGGTATATTCTATTGCTTTAGGATGAAATGTCCTAAATCCTATTGGTCCAAAGCTTCAATTAGTTCCACTGTGTCCCTGTTTAGTTTCTGTTTTCCTAATCGGTCCATTGAAGAGAGTGGAGTGTTGAAGTCACCCACAATTATTGTGTTAGGTGCAATGTGGGCTTTGTGCTTTAGTAAGATTTCTTTTATGAATGAGGGTGCCCTTGCATTTGGAGCATAGGTGTTCAGAATTGAGAGTTTTCTTTGGTGGATTTTTCCTTTGACCAGCAAGAAGTGTCCTTCAGTGTCTCTTTTGATGACTTTAGGTTGAAAGTCAATTTTATCTGATATTAGAATGGCTACTCCGGCTTGTTTCCTGAGACCATTGGCTTGTAAAATTGTCTTCCAGCCTTTTACTATAAGGTAGTGTTTGTCTTTGACACTGAGGTGTGTTTCCTGTATGCAGCGAAATATAGGGTCCTGTTTATGTATCCAGTCTGTTAGTCTATGTCTTTTTATCGGGGAATTGAGTCCATTGACGATAAGACATATTAAGGAATAGTGATTATTACTTCCTGACATTTTTTATGTTATTTTTATATTTGAGTGGTTATCATCTTCTTTTGGATGTGATGAAAGAAGATTTCTATTTTGCTTTTTCCAGGGTGTAGTTTCCCTCCTTATATTGGAGTTTTTCACCTATTATCCTTTGTAAGGCTGGGTTTGTGGAAAGATATTGTGTAAATTTTGTTCTGTCATGCAATATCATGATTTCTCCATCTATGGTGATTGATAGTTTTGCTGGGTATAGTAGTCTTGGCTGACAGTTGTGTTCTCTTAGAGTCTGCATTTGATTTCCCCAGGATCTTCTAGCTTTCATAGTCTCTGGTAAGAAGTCTGGTGTAATTCTGATAGGTCTTCCAATGCATAATTTTTAAAATAAGGAAAGAAAATGGAATATGAATTAATATTAATGAAAACAGCAAGTAGATCACATGACCCAAAATTTCTTCTTCTGGGTATATGCCTGAAAAATTGAAATTACAATATGTTTTAGTTACATCTCTTTTGCTATGATAAAACACTGGACAATCAAGGTGATACATTCTGTAATGAAAGGTGGAAAATGCTGGTCATATTGCAAAGAAGGTTAAGAAGGAATGAGTTTCTCAGGAAATGAGACTGGTAACTCAAGACCCATGTCCAGTGAACCATTTCCTCTAGCAAGTCTTCACATTCAGTGTCTCCAAATATCATCCCCATTTGGCCACCAAGTCTTTAAGCATGTGAGAATATGGGATAGGGATATATTTCCCAACAAATAACAAAGAAATCTTTAGTAGAATGCTTATTATACCACTACTTACCAAGGTATAGAACCAAATGGAGTATTTACCAAAGAGAAGAATACACATACATTCTCAATGAAACAATATTTAAGAATAAGACAGTTCTGTTATTTTTGGTCCTATTATTTCTGTTATATATGATGGGAGAGATTATGCTAGATGGAATAAGCCAGATGTAAGCAGATAAAGTACTTAAAATTCCTTATATTTTGAGTGTAAATTTTCAAACTTATGGAAGCCTGCTCTATCTATCCATGGGAAATAGAGCCATGGGATGGAGATGGAGAGGTGCTGGTCCACGGCCAGGAATTTAATCAGGAGTAATACTTTCTAGATGTATATTATACAAAATAATGGCTTTATTTCATGATATTTTTAAATAATAAAAATAAATACAAAGGTAAATCTTTTTGTTTTAATCATTTTCTTTTTTGAACAGGATCTCACCCTGTACCCCGTGCTGGTCTTGAACTCACTATCAACAAGCCAATGTGATCTCAGACTCATGCAATCCCCCTTCTAGTGTGTTGAGATTCCAGGAGGGTATGTCATGCCTTGCTGTAAAGGTTCATCTTTAATGGACTCCACACATTAATGACACCTTGAAGAGCTGATGTTAAAAAGAACAGTTTGTCTGTGCTGGCCCTTTCAAAATAGTGAACATTTCTCAAAGTACCCCACTGTATACTGAAGCTTTATACAATTTTTTCACTGTACTTCAAGAAATCTATAAAAAATTTAAAATAATATTATTGTGATGAATTAAGAATCAAAAAGATCCGCCTCCCCCTTTTTTATTCCCATCCTCTCTCTCCCTTCCAGGTCCCTGCCTCCCTCTGTCTCTCATGATTATTTTGTTCCCCCCTTCTCAGTAGGATTGAAGCATACAACACTGATCTTCTTTCTTCTCAAGCTTCGCATTGTCTGGGAGTTGTATTGTGGGTATTTTGAACTTTTGGACTAATAAACATTTATCAGTGAGTACATGATATGTGTGATCTTTTGTGATTGAATTATCTCATACAGGATGATATTTTCAAGTTCCATTCATTTGCCTGTGAGTTTTATGAAGTCATTATTTGTAATAGCTTAGTAATATTCCATAGCATAAGTATACCACATTTTCTGTATCCATTCTTCCATTGAGGGACATCTGAGTTGTTTCCAGCTTCTGGCTGTTATAAATAAGGCTGCTATGAACATAGTAGATATATATGTCCTTGTTATATGTTGGAGAATCTATTACATATATGTTCAGGGGTGGTATAACTGTGTCTTCAGGTAGAACTATTTCCATTCTTCTGAGCAACTGCTAGATTGATTTCCAGAGTGGTTATACCAGCTTTCAATCCCACAAGAAATGGAGGAGTGTTCCTCTTTCTACAAGTCCTCTCTAGCATCTACTGTTACCTGAGTTTTTGATTGGTGTGAGGTAGAATCTAAAATGATTTGCATTTACCTGATGACTAAGGATGTTGAACATTTCTTTGGGTGCTTCTCAGTCATTCTGTATTCCTCAGCTGAGAATTCTTTGTTTAGCTCTGTACCCCATTTATAATAGGGTTATTTGGTTCTATGGATACTAACTTCATGAGTTTTTTGTATATATTTGATATTAGTCCTCTATTGGATGTAGGGTTGGTAAAGATCTTTTCCCAATCTGTTGGTTGCCATTTTGTCCTATTGACAGTGTCCTTTGCCTTACAGAATCTTTTCAGATTCAAGAGATCCATTTGTCAGTAGTTGATCTTGAGCCTAAGTCATTAGTGTTCTGTTTGGACAATTTTCTCTGTACTGATGAGACAGGATAGAGATACAGAGGGACAGAAATTTGTAAGGAAATATGTATCAGTGGGGGATGGGGAACTGGGGGAGCCACTAGAAAGTCCCAGTTGTCGGGAAGGCAAGAGGTTCCCAGGACCCAACAGGGATAATATTAGCCAAAATATCCAACAAAGGAGGGGGTGTAGAACCTGTAGAAACCATATCCAGTAGACAGGCACTGACCCTAGTTGAAGGATGGGGCCACATTCCCATCTCAAAAAATATAACCCAGAATTGTCCCTTTCTAAAAGAAATGCAGAACCTCATTTGCAACATCATAGGAAGAACAACAATATCGACTAACCTGACCACCCAGAGCTCACAGCGACTAAACCAAAAACTGAAGAATACACACAGAGTAACCCATGACTCTAGCTACATATGTATCAGAGGATTGCCTTATCTGGCATCAATGGGAGGGAAGGCCCTTGGTCCTGTGGAAGCTTGATACCTCTGCTTAAGGTGATGCTAGAATGGTGAGGCAGGAATGGCTGTGGGGTAGCAGCCTCATAGAAGAAAAGGGGAGGTAAAATGATGTGGGGAAATCATGGAAGTGAATGGCATTTGAAATGTAAATAAATAAAATAACCAATAAAAAGAAAAAGAATCAAAAAGAGCTCAAAAGACTTGCTTATGATTAGTAAATGAAAAATGTTGTGCCCTCTAACTCAACTCATTTTGAACTTTCTCATGCCTTATCTGGGTAGCCCCAACATTTTCATCAGGAAATGTGTGAATTTGCTTTAAACAGGTATCAGAGCATCTTTTAAAATTAGTTAATGGAATTGTTTCTAACCACATTTATGTTTGAATGTTCGGTCCCCAGTTTGAAGAAATGGTTTTGAAGACTTAAGATGATTCCTTGATGGAATAGGATTTGTCAGTAAGTGTGGGCTTTGAAGTTCCAAAAGCCCATGCCAGTTTCTGTCTCTATCTGTCTCTGTCTATCTCCTTCCTTCTTCCTCCCTTCATTCCTCCTCCTCTACCCCCACCCTCAGCTTACAGCCTCCTGATCAGGATGTAAAACTCTCATCTATTTTCTAGCACTATGCTGGATCAACTACCAGAATTCTCTCTGACATGATGATAATAGACTAACCCCCTAAGACTCTTTAAGCAAGACCCAGTTAAATGGGTCTTGTTTTTTTGTAGGAGTTGCATTCATCATGGTGTGTCATCATAGAAACAGAATGAAAATCAAAACATCATGTGTGTGCAAATATATATGTGCAGGAGTGTGTGTGTGTGTGTGTGTGTGTGTCCGTGTGTGTGTGTGTGTGTGTATGCGTGTGTGTGTGTGTGTGTGTGTGTGTGTGTGTGTGTGTGTGTATGATGTGTTGAGGATACTTTGGTACTTTGGTCCTTCTTAGGGGAACAAAATACCCATGGGAGGAGATACCAAGACAAAGTGTGAAGGAGAGACTGAAGGAAAGGTCATGCAGAGACTGCCCCACCTGGGCATCCATCCCATATACAGTCACCAGACACTATTGTGGACGATAAGAAGTGTTTGCTGACAGGGGCCTGATATAGCTGTCTCCTGAGATGTTCTGCCAGAGCCTGACAAATACAGCAAAGCATTGGACAGAGCACAGGGTTCCCAATGGATGAGTTAGAGAAATGAAGGAGCTGAAGGGGTTTGCAGCCCCATAGAAGGAACCACTATATCAACCAACCAGACCTCGACACGTCCTTCCCCCAGAGCTCTCATGGACTAGCAACTAAGCAAAGAGTACACATGGAGAGACCCCATGGTTCTAGCTGCATATGTAGCAGAGGATGGCCTTGTCAGTCATCAATGGCAGGATAGGCCCTTGGTACTCTGAAGGCTCGATGCCCCAGTGTAGGAGAATGCCAGCCAGGGAAGCAGGAGTGGGTGAATGGGTAGGAGAATACCCACATGGAAGCAGGGGGAGGGTCAATGGGATAGGAGGTTTTCAGAGGGGGAAACCAGGAGAGGGAAAAACATTTGAAATGTAAATATAGAAAATATCTAATAAAATTTTTTTAAACAAATTTCACAAAAATTGGTGGGTTGCCACTTATCTGTTTCTGGAAATAGATTCTCAGTATCAATCAATCACTAATTGTTAAAATCAAGGGTTTCAGGGAATGATATTTTCATTATATACAGAATATATATTGTGTATAACTAAATATATAATATATCATATATATTATACATGTATGTGTATCTCTATACATATATACATATATATATACATATATACATAGATATGTATATATATATATGTGTGTGTGTGTGTGTGTGTGTGTTTAGTATTTTAAGTTTCTCCTACTCAGCAGACAAAACAAGACCAAAAAAAAAAAAAAGAAAAGAAAAAAAGAAAAGAAAAAAGAAAAAAAAGGAAATTACTCAGTAGTCAAGAGCAATTGCTGATTCTGCAGAATATTTGGGTTTGGTCTCAGTGCAGGCATGATGGCTCACAGTCATCTGAACCTCCAGTTCTAGGGGACTTCACACCATCTTCTGATTCCCTGGGTACCAGTCATGTATACTCATGTATATGCATACATAGACATACATACAAAGCAGAATCGCATAAAATAAAAATAAATAAATTCCAATTGCATAGAATCATTCCATTACTCATATTTACCCTAAATGTGCTCTTACAACAATTCTGTCTACTACATTGCTTTTTCTGTGAAGTCAGAACTGTCTGGGTCTCATCAAGGAAGCAGCTGCCCTTCAGCTGTGGCTGATGCCTTTGCTAGTGTGCAGCGCCTGTGTCTGTTCATTGCTCGTGCTAGCCCAGCTGTGAGCAGCTTCAGCATATAGCTACAACATGTGAGGCATTGTTAGGGAATTGCTGGAAAATTCTCTGTAACTGGCAAATAATTTAATGTTACATGTGGTAAAATCAGATCCAGTTAGCCTTTCATCTACTCAATACCAAAGCTGTAATGATAGATAAGCCTTTTATTTTTCTTGAGCTAAAACACAGAATACAAGATGATATCTGCTGAATAAAGGGTTCATTTTTACATGGATTCTACAAGGGAAGAGAAATAAAGCCAATTTGAGTTATAACTAACCACATTTTCAACATGGCCTAAACTGGACAAGAGCAGATTGATACTATAACAATGCAGATAACCACGCATATTCTGTGCTTCCACTAAAATTCTAAAATTTTACCCAAAGCTACAATACATATTTAATTTCTTCTCAGCTTGTGAAGCTGTTATTCAAGAATAATTGAACTCCATTTAAAAAAAAAAAGCTAAAAATCTTCTTTTGAGAATGCTCTCTTACAGTGATGCATGTAGTCTGCGTCACTTTGTAAGAATCATGTGATGTCTAAAACATTTAGAACCTTCTGTGGAGAATAAGATAAGGTCTTTTACCTTTATATGTATCTGCTTGTTCACACTAGGATGTTAAAGCAAAAGAAAATAGCTCCACTTTATCTAAAGAATATTTTCAATTCTATTGTTTCAGATTATTTTTCTCATCTTGAAGTATAAATTATTATTGATGAAATGCTAGTATTTCTTCTGTGACTGTGAGGTCCAATGGGTCTTCAGGAAAACCTGGAGCTAATTCTGGGCATGTATGCCTTCTCATTTCTTCCCTCATATTCCCCATGTGTAATGTCTGTCTAGTCTCCATCTTTATAGCATCTAAGAAAGGAAAGACTTTATATTTGTAATATGATGTAATGCTCAGAAGATCCATCCACATAATTACTCATAATCCACAAGCTGAAAGTTTGCAAGCTAAATATTTTCCTAAAACCAAATTAAAAGATGAAGTCTGATAACTGTGCTGAACTGTGAGTTTTCACCCCTTATTTATCTCTCAAAATGCAAAGCTTCTGTAAGGCAAAGGACACTGTCAATAGGACAAAATGGCAACCAACAGATTGGAAAAAGATCTTTACCAACCCAACATCTGATAGAGGGCTAATATCCAATATATACAAAGAATTCAAGAAGTTAGACTCCAGAGAAACAAATAACCCTATTAAAATGTGGTACAGAGCTAAACAAAGAATTTTAAATTGAGGAATACTTAATGGCTGAGAAGCACCTAAAGAAATGTTCAACATCTTTAGTCATCAGGTAAATGCAAATGAAAACAACAACCTCACACCAGTTAGAATGGCTAAGACCAAAAATTCCGGAGACAGCAGATGCTGGTGAAGCTGTGAAGAAAGAGAAACACTTCTCCACTGCTGATAGGATTGCAAGCTAGTGCAAACACTATGGAAATCAGTCTGGCTGTTCCTCAGTAAATTGGAAATAGTGTTACCTAAGGACTTAGAAATACCACTACTGGGCATATACCCAAAAGATGCTCCAACATACAACAAGGACACATATTCATAGCAGCCTTATTTATAATAGACAGAAGCTGGAAAAAGCCCAGATATACATTAACAGAGGAATGGATACAGAAAATATGGTACATTTACACAATGGAGAACTACTCAGTTATTAAAATAAATGAATTCAAGAAATTGTTAGGCAAACGGATGGAACTTGAAAGTATCATCCTAAGTGAAGTAATCCAGTCACAAAAGAACAAACATGGTATGCACTCACTGAGAAGTGGATATTAGCCCAAAAACCCAGAATACCCAAGATACAAGTCACAGACCACATGAAGCTCAAGAAGAAGGAAGACAAATGTTTGGATGCTTCAGCCCTTCTAGGAAGAGGAATAAAATACTCAAGTGAAGAAATACAAAGAGAAGTGTGGATCAGAGACTGAAGAAAAGGACATCCAGTGACTGCCCCACTGGGGATCCATCCCATATATACAGACACCAAACCCATATCCTATTGCAGATGCTTGCTGACAGGAACCTGATGTAGATGTCTCCTGAGAGGTTCTACCACAGCCTGACAAACACAGAGGTGGATGCTTGCAGCCAATTATTGGACTGAGCATGGGGTACTCAATGGTGGAGTTAGAGAAAGGACTGAAGGAGCTGAACGGTTTTGCAACTCTTAGTAAGAACAACAATATCAACTAAACAGACATGCTAGAGCTTGCAGGGACTAAACCACCAACCAAAGAGTATGCATGGAGGGACTCATGGCTCTAGCTGCATATGTAGGAGAGGATGGCCTTGTTTGGCATCAATGGGAGTAGAGAACCTTGGTCCTAGAAGGCTGCATATCCCTGTGTAGGGAAATGCCATGGCAGGGAGTTGGGAGTGGGTGAGTGGGCTGGTGGGGGAGCACTCTCATAGAAGCAGGGAGAGGGAGGATGGGATAGGGGGTTTCCAGAGGGGAAACTGGGAAAGGAGATAACATTTGAAATGTAAATAAATAAAACATGCATTAAAATGGAAAAAATAGTCTGTTCCTGCAGGTTTCAGTTAAAGTATTCATATTTGCATATAAAAATGAAATAGATCAGAATAAAGTCTGTTGTTGGCAACTTACTAGTCCTCTGAATATATCTGGAGGCTATAATAAACAAATCACTGTATATACTACTTATGAACATTACATGATCTGAAGTTGAAAAATATACAAGTTGAAACTTTATCCTTGATCAGATTCTTGTTTCCATGGGAGGGAAATCTATCAGCTTGCAAACTGAAAAGCCAGAAGTGCTCTTGCATTCAGAGTAAGCAAATGGATTTCACAGTTATTTGATTTTATCACCCACCCCCACCAGTTACAAATTATTTTCTGTTTATTCAGGTTTAAGGCAGCACCTGTGACATTCTAGCTTTGATTTTTTACTGTGCTAAGTGAACCTGTTATTTCCATGATAAGGGATTGTATTTAAATGTTCAAATCAATACTCCCCATGGTAGATAGTGTACAGCAGTGCTTTTTGTTTAACGCAGAAGTTTCTAAATGTGTAACAGGTGTTAGTAGTCAGTAGGTGGCTTGTTTTAAAAATAGCTACCTTCTTTCAATTTGAATAGCTGTAAAATACAGAAAAGCCTTTAAACTCTAAAATTTATCTCAGGAAATCCACTAAAATGAAATTATTTCGGAAATATTGTCATAAAGATGCAAAGATAATCTTATTTAAAATAAAAAACAATCTTTTATCATGTTTAGTTTTGATAGGAATAATTTTTGCAGTTTGAAATAAATTAAAATGAACTTAAGAATAAAAATAGGAGCCATATCCAAGTATCCTACAACCCAAAAATTGCTTTAGGAAAGACCAACAAAAACTTAGGGAAGAGCAACAAAAGATGTTAGAATGATATGGTTCTTTTAAGGTAAGCAGGCATTCTTCAGATGGGTATAATGAGAAGCAGAGTTACAGAAAGAGTCATAGAAATCAAAGGGGAGTGAAACAGGAAGGCACAATTTTTAAACATTTGAGACAGTCAAAGAAAAAGAATGGTCTATGGGATTCTATGCCAAAACATTATAATTAGCACACCTAGTCATTTATCTATGTGGGTGATATATTTCCTATAGGACTTGATAAATTTTTGATGATTTTTATAGGAGAGATTTCATTTATGTCATTTATACTAATGACCTGATAATTATTTGGGGGCGATTTTATATTAGATTTTTTTTTCCAAGACAGGGTTTCTCTGTATAGCCCTGGCTGTCCTGGAACTCTGTAGAGCAGGCTGGCCTCAAACTCAGAAATAATCCTGCGTCGGCCTCCCAGAGTGCTGGGATTACAGGCGTGCGCCACCACTGCCCGGCCGATAATTATTTTAAAACAGTTACGTAACTGAAAGTTAATTATTTTCAGTGTAAAGACTTATTCATGTAAATTGTTTAATTTTGTTTTGTCTGTACATTTAATACTTCACTTTCAAATATGATGACTTTACACTATTCAATCTAATTTAAAAGAACAATTTGAAAAAAAACACTGAATCAATATGAAAATTTTAAAGCTTTGTGTGAAATATATATCTTCTTATGCTTTCAGTTTTTAAAACTATTAATTTTAATACCATACAAGTATTTGGAATAAAAAATATAGTACTAATAGTGCATATCAGTCTTGGAAATGAGATTCAGTCTATGCAGCCATCACCAGTGGTCTACCCAATATGAATTCTGGTTTGAATGATTTTAATGGTAAGAAATATTGTAAAGTCCCAAGTAAAAATTAGAATGAAACTCAGCATTTTATGTCATGTACAATTTATCAAAGAATATGAGCATGAATAGAGACAGACATTATCAAATATTTAAAAATATTGTACAACACAAGGCATTTGTCAAATCATAGTATAGAGTAAGCATCCGCTTACTATATGAATGAGAAGTACATCAGCAACCAGCCAAGTAATAAACAAAAAATAATGACATGTCTCTGCAAATGGAAAGCACACATGGATGGATGCTTTTCTTTACTTGTGAGTACGATTAAATATTGTATTTTGACCTATTGAACTAGAAATGACAAAAATATTTGGCCATATCCTTTGTGAGCAACTATACAAAGACAGTAGACACACTGAGTACAAACAAGGTGAGTGGAGCTTTCAATATCTGACCAACTGCAAAGCCCCAAGACAGTACACAAATGGTTGTTTTTCTTTAATTATTGAAGATATACTCCATAAATGCAAACATGAATGTCCATATTCAATTTCTGTTAAACTACACAGATGTGTGTGAATATATTAGTATATGCATTTTGATTAAAAGATAATGAAAATCATGGCCTGTCATCACATACAGAAAGGAGACACAGTTTTCAAAGACACCATTGTGTTAACATACACAAACTTTCAAAACTCCTATTCATTGATACATTTATGTTGCTTGAAATTGGTAATTTGTAAAAACGATGTTGCAATTTTTTGCTAGGTTGAATCAAGCAGAAAAAGTCTATATAATGAATTCCAAGAAATTAATTCCTGGAACAAGAGAGTTTGGAAGATCAGGACAGTTGGAGGGAGAGTACCAGGGAGAAGCCAGAGAGTAGAAAAGGAGGCTAAAAGGGATGTAGTTCTAGTTCAATTAAAAACATTAAAAGAAAACTTGACAAACACTTTGTAAGTCTGTTAAAGTCATTAAAAAGAATATAATCATGTGAAAAAATGTTACAGTGAAAGAAATTTAAAGGAGACATGACAACAATGTAATGTTGACTCTAGCTGAGATTCTATATCACAAAATGAATGTGGCTAAAACTACAGAGAGAAAAAATGTGTAAATGAATAAAGAATGTCATTAGTATTTGATAACTGAGATACAAAATTCAAATTTTATCTAGTAAGAGAAAAAATTAGTTGTGAACACTGTAGGCATTTTTCACTGTTTTTTTTTTGAAACAGGGTTTCTCTGTGTAGCCCTGGTTGTCCTGTCTCACTCTGTAGACTAGGAGGGCCTCAAACTCAGAAATCTGCCTGCCTCTGCCTCCCAGAGTGCTGGGACTACATACGTGCGCCACCACCACCCGGCTTCACTGTTCTTATAAAGGTAAAATTGTTCTAAATTAATGTTAACTTGCACAAAGTTATCTGCTATGACTATGGTTCCTATGGTTTCTTCAAATACCATTCTAGATCCAAGTAAGAAGATATTGAAGAAGGACTGAAGTGGGGGTGCTTTGGCTCCTCTGAGAAAGGGAAGAAAATACTCACAGGAGCAATAATGGAGAGACAAAGTGTGGAGCAGTGACTGAAGGAAAGGCCACCCAGAGACTTCCCTACCTGGTGATTCATCCAGGGTCTCCAAACCCTGACACTATTATGGACCACAAGAAGTGCATACCGAAAGGAGCATGTCATAGCTGTCTCTGGGAGGGGCACTGCCAAAGTCATACACATACAGAGGAGAGGTCCTTGGTCCTGTGAAGGCTCAATAAATGCCCCCAACAAAGGGAAATCAAGGGGGAGAGGTGGGAGTGCATCAGGTGGGGGGGCATATACTTTGAGGCAGGAGGTTGAGGGTTTTGGGGGATGGGGGAACCACCAGAAACCGAAACCGGGAAAGGTTTTAGCATTTGAGATGTAAATAAAGATTATATGCAATTAAAAAATCATTATTTCAATCTAAAAAAGGTATTTTCCTTTGAATAATACTTGAATTTTATTAAATATATGTTCAGCATATATTTAATATATAATGAATGTACAGACATTCATTTAGGAACGCCATAGACATTCCATGTGTAATCATTTTTTTTTCTTTTATTGAAAACCGTTATGTTCACTAGGCTTTATTTATAGTAGCCAGAAACTGGAAACAATCCAAATGTGCCTCATCTCAAGAATGGATATAGAAAATATGGTTCATTTACAGAGTAGAATACTATTAAACTGTTAAAAGCAAGAACATAATGAATTTTACGGCAACTGGAAGGAATCAGAAAATGTCATCCTGAAGGAGTGAGGTAACACAGATCCAAAGGGACATGCATGATATGAACTTACTGCTCAGTAGATATTATCCATAAAATAAGAATACCCATGATACAATCCACAGATTCAAAAATGCTGAACATGATGGACCAGGCAAGAATGCTTGAATCTCAATTAGATGGGGCAATGAAATAGTCATAGGAGGCAAAGGAAGGAGGGAATCTGGTAGCAGAGGTGATGGGCAGGGGTTGGGGAGTGACTGTCAGTATCAGGTATGGAGATATAGTGGAGATAGGACCAGAGCCAGAAAAACAAATGGAAATATGCTGCTGGCCAGGCTGGGGGGGGATCTCTAGGAAGGCTAGAGAGCCTTCCAGGAGTCTATGTGGGTGACTTTACCTGAGACTCACAGCAGTGGGGATATGGACCCTGAAGAGGCCACTTTCAATAGCCAGGCAAGATCCCCACTGGAGGGATCAGAACACCAACCCATCTAAAAATCTTTCAACCCCAAATTTCTCCTGTCTAAAAGAAACAAAGATGGACAAAGATGCATCTTTGCATGGACAAAAATGGAGTAGAGACTAAGGGAATGGCCAATCAATAACCAACTTGAGACCAATCCCATGGGCAAGCATTAGTCCCTGATACTATTAGTGATACTCTGTTATTGTTGCAGACAGAAGTCTAGAAAATAAATTCTCCTCTGAGAAACCCCACGGAGCAGGTGACTGAAACAGATATAGATACCCACAGCCAAACATTGAACAGAGCTTGGGGAGTCTAATGGAAGAGTTGGGAAAAGGATAAAAGGCCCTGAAGGGGATAAAAACTCAAAATGGAGATCAATGGAGTAAACTAACCTGGATCCTTGGGTGCTTTCAGAGACCCTGGCACATATAAGCAGACCTTCAGCTCAGTCTCCATGTGGATCCCCTAACAACTGTAGTGTGGGGCACGGTGGGGGGGGGGGGGCTGTCCTTAAAGCTGTTGCCTGTCTGTTGAATCTGTTTCCCAACTGGGCTGCCTTGTCAGGTCTTACTGGGAGAGGATGTGCCTAACACTTGATGTACTAGGGGTGGGGAAAATTCAGAAGGGGCCCAACCCTCTTCGAGGAAAGGGAAAGAGGGATTGAGGGAGGGACTTTGGAAGGGTGAACTGGAAAGCATTGATTGGAATGTAAAAGGAATAAATATATAAAGAAGATAAAAATTAAAAAAACCCATTTTTTCCATAAAATATACCCTGATCATATTTTCCTCTTCCTCTATGCCTCCAAAGTCTTCCTGTTTCTGCTTCATTCCAGAGCTACCTTTCTTTCTTCTTAGGAAACAAACAGGTGTCTAAGGGATAGTAATCAAATAAAATCTAAAAATATAAAACAAAAACAAACACATCAGAATATGACAAAACAAACAGAAGGAAAGGAGCTTAAGAAAAGGCACACACACACACACACAAACACACACATACAAACACACATACCTACACATACACATACACACCCACCCACACATAGACCCACATGTGCATGCATACACACATACATACATGTGCATACATGCACAAATACACACATGTACACACTCAAACACATGTACATGCACACACACACACACACACGAAACAACTACAACCCCGGGTATACACAGAGACTCACTCTTTTGTACCCTTATGAATCCCATAAACAACACAACCTGTGGAATTAAAAAGCATCCATTGTAAGCATAGTATGTTTAAATTTGACCCATACCAAAATAAATGTATTTAAATAAAGCACAGGGACTCAAAAGAGGCACAGGGTAGCCTTGTCAAACCAATTGAAGACATGGTTAGAGAAAACTGTAGCCTCCAGAAAAATAAATTGGTTTCTAGCATACATTTGATTTGATGTTGAGAACATGACATCAGCTCTCCATATAAATTTCAACCTGCTGCCTCACTGTGCACACCTTCCAAAGCTCACAGTTGTATGAACCAATTCCCTGAACTTTCTCTCCATATATACATATTCACTACATAGTAAGCAATATATGTACTATATTTATACATCACTGAGGCACCATGAATAATATGGATGAGAGAAGTCTATGTTACAAGAACAAAGAAAAAAATGAATGAGATATTTTAAAGTTTATCTTTTCAAGAAATAATCTTCAATAAACACTTGAGTAATTTAATCAAAGCTAAAATAAAGGGGAAGATGTGAAATTTGAATCACATGTCCTTCTGATGTTGTTTAAAACTCTCAAGTCATTGCCTTATTTCTCTTTAATTCTTGGAGGTGTGCAGAATTCTTATTGTCTATGCTTGACCTAATTGAAAGGATGGAGTAAGCAGAGCAAGATTTCACAGGAGGACACTGGAGACGCTGTGCTAACTTCTGAGAGAGCATCAGTGGTCTCAGCAATACTGGCACTGGAGTTTCTGTACGGAATTCTTACCAGAGTTCCTAAGCTGTTCTGAGCAAACATAAATTCTCTGTATGTGATGAATTGTTTTCCTTTTGTCTTCTCCATGAAAAGAGTTCAAAAGTCGCTGAGCCAGCTATGATCTGTGAAAAAGTTAAGATTAGATGTTCGAATGTTCATATTCCTCCAAAAAAGAGCCTGTGACAATCAATTTGTACTTTTTTTTAGAGACTGATGTTATACATCTATGCCCTGGGAAAATTTGAAGAATTGGTCTAAGATGTACGGTAGAATTTTTCTTTTTCATTTATTTTTCCATCTTCTTCTGACTTATTTTTACATGAATTATATATTTTGAAAATTTCAAGCAAAAGTACCATATATACATAATCTTTATGCTTCTAGGTCTCTCTTTCTATGTACTTCCTCATCTCCCCATTCATTCTTAGATAAATGAAGTATTTTCTTTAATTATTTTTGGTGCATACACACGCACATACAGAGAGAGAGAGAGAGAGAGAGAGAGAGAGAGAGAGAGAGAGAGAGGGAGGAGAGAGACTCTGAATCAATTTATCATTACTTATATCTATTTATGTTTAGTATCAGCCATTTGTTAAATTGAATACCTATCAGGATGATAATCCTGAGAGTAAGAAGCCTTACTCTCCCTGCTTTAATGGGAAATATTTTCAATTTTTCATTTGAAAGTGGGAATTATGAATACAGTCCTTTGAGCCTTTAAATATGATGGTAATATTAAATGTATAATGATCATAATGCTGACAGATGTTCAGAGTACATATAATTACTGATAGTTTGTGGAAAGTAACATATTTCTAACCTTATCATAAATGACTATTGGGAAAAAAAAGGACCCATTTGGAATGTGAAGACGATGTACAAGTCTCTCTACTTAATAGAATAATGTTGGTGCACAGAAAAAGTATTCACTGTGAAGTTGAGGGAACTCAAAATGTGGGGACTGAAGATCTCAAATCCATGGATCTCACTTTCATCTTTTAATGAAGGTTAGAATGACAGATTTAAAAATTCCCATGTTTTGATAAAAACACTACTGCAGTAATATTCTTCAAATCAATCTGTATAGTCATTAGATCTCTAATCTCTATAAAACCTGTATTGACCTCTCAAGTTAAAGAAGAGACCCAAGGTCCTTCAGCACTTATAATGGATTATAGTAATATACGGAAGGCAGTGGTCTCAAAGCCATGGTTGGTGTGAAACTGTTGATAGACACAAGGTCCAATCTGAGAAGTGTGCTCCCTTGGAATCCTGGAGGTAGATTATCTGAAACATGAAAAGAGTTAAAGAAGAAATGTGCAAGTCAAGTGGCTGCATGCAGTCCTTCTAACACGAAATCTGAAGAAGCAGTGGTTGTTTTCCATGCCCTAAGGTGTTGGCACTAGGGAGACTTACAATGCACATTTCTTAATAGGAAAAAAAAATCTAATTTTACATTTTCAAGAGCAGATCAGCTAAGTTGACACAAGCTGAAAGAAATTGTGATTTTTTGATATCCAGCAATATTGCTTTAAGTAACTGGGGAAATATTTGTTTACAAAGCATGAGATTTGATACAGGCTATCTGAATATTATAGCACAACTTTTGGATGAATTGTAGGTCAGGTGACTTCACAAAGGGATGAAGAATAGAGTTGTGCCAGTTCCCATTATGAAGTACAGAGACATGGAATTCAAATGCATTACACATAGTGACTCCCTTATAAGATGAAGGAAGATCAATGATTTTTGAACTAGGAGGAATGTGAAAAACTAAGCAGAAGAAAAACTAAGAGTAGCTTCCTCTGAGAGGCCCACACCAGATTGAAGATATGTTTAAAATATGCTGATATGAGACACAGGCATCTGAATCTCATGTTCAAAAAAGAAACACATTATTACAGATGAGATTACATGACAAAATAGAAGCAGAGATAATGAATAGGTAGATATTTGGTAGAAGAGAAACAGGGGGCTATTACCATGAGACCAGAGAAAGAGGCAGTTGAACTCAGGGTTGACAAAGTACAGTTTATAGCGGTCACACAGGCAAAAGTATATTTAAAGCAAGACTATAAAGCTTCACAACCCAAATTATGGAATAGGGAATTATATACTGAACCATGAAACGATGGGTTGAACCTTCAGAAAGATACATGAACCTTCTTAAAATCTATTAACTTATCTAGACGCTTTTAACCTATGTTATTCATAAGCTATCAATCATTGTCACACAAGGCCAGAAACTCGTGATGAACTTTATGTCTTAAGATATGTGGTGTGGTTACATGATGGACTAAAGGTCCATGTGGCTGTAAGCATGGTCAGCCTGGATGTCATCCTATTACATTATTAATATTTCTGGCTTCAAAGGAAGGAGAATGTGTGCCAAGCATGTTTAATGTGACAGGCAATTGTTTCATGGCCACTTACTGTTTACACATCCTTGACTTGTCCTCAGGAAAGCACCATCAAGTAGATATTGATGCACTTTCAGCACAGATGAGGAAGATGACACAGAGTTGGAAAAACTAAGTGATATTGACCCAAATGACCACAAGTTCCACATCCCTTCTTTCCTGCCCATCGACCTTACTATGACCTTATATGAAGCAATCATGGCCAGAAGCAACATAGTACATTTCTCACTAGGGTCATGATTCTGCCAGCTCTGTTTGATCTATCCAGATGACAAGATGGTTCTAAATTTTATTTTTTTCAGTGTTCTTACATTCATAGCCTGATGGAACTCTCTGCTATTATACCAGAAGTACAAGGAAGTTTTGTTCAGAAATAAATAACTCAGTTTAGAAACAACTCTCAAGGCATTTGAGCACAAGTTGTTGGTATATAACTGAGAAATGAGCAATCACTGTGTAATACTTGTAGAGAGCAAATTTTCTGGTTTTCCCTCTTACTGTTTAGTGTTTTGACTGATATAGTCACTCACTTCTGAATTCAATCCTTTCAAAGAAAATATATAGACTTAACTCCACCTAACATAAATTTAACTTGAGGACATTTATTCAATATCTGGTATGTTCAAGGTATTGATGATATAAGAGGAAGAAGAAGAAATTCGTACATGTGAGAAAATTTTCATCCATAATCATGGCTCTTAGTGAAAAATGTATTTCAATTCAAAACTAGAGGCAAACTAGGTATGATTAAAAGCAATAATGTTTGAGGTTGAAAAGTGATGTATTAGCAAAACTATTATTTATGTCATGTTCAAACTTCATCCTTAAAACTGTGAACTCATCCATCTTAGAAAATGCTTATGTTCCTAATAAGAAGGAAATTTATGACCATTAGCTTTTTCACAGATAAAAAACATTGCATCTACTAACAATCACAAGAATGTAATAGGACTTTATTTTGGCAAGCTAGGGGACTTATTTCTTTCCTTGCATTCTAAACTACTTTTATATGAGGTTTGCAACTGAGTTAATTATATAAGTGATAGCTTCTTGCTTCATGCCATCTTTATGTTAGGCAGCTATAAACAAAAATACCATTATAGCAAATGCTGCTGTTGATAAATCTCCTCATGAGCTTTGTCAGTTTTATTTTTGCTGATATCAACATTTTGCAAGAACACACTGGGCATTGTGCGACCTCTTCCTTTTTGCCCACTGAGCAGTAGGCTGAGCACAAAATTTTATTCACATCTCTTTGACTCTGTTTGTATAGCTGTTCTCTATACTCTTCTCATACTGCATAGAGAAGAAACAACATCCCTATTGGCCTGCTTTCAACTTCTCCTCTCTCACTCTGCATTGTATCACTGAAACTGGTTAGGACCCTTTGAAAATCAAGTCTGTCTTAGAGACTATATTTAAAAGAACCCAATTTGAAATATTCTCAAAATCTCAATCTCTATCCTTCAGAGTGTAACTAACAGGTTACATCTGAGATGTCCTCAGCTTATCCAAGTTTTGAACACTCAGTCTCCAGCTAGTGGCACAGTTTAGGAAAGGTTCAGTGTTGCCTGTTCCCTTGACTGCTTGCTGCCTGACCTTATCTGCTCTTGGGGGTTGGAAGACTCTGGGGGCAGGTGAGCAGTAAGCTCATCTGCACACTGCTGCGAGCTCCTTTAATACCCTCCACCTGTGCCCCATTGGTCCCAAGAAAGTTTTTTCTTCTAAACAGCAGTTCCTGATTATCTGCCAGTCCTCAATTCAGTCATTCTGCAGCAGATGCTTTTGCAGTTATGCAAGCCTCAGTGTTTACATAGAGACAGCCTGCCATTCCTGCTCCAGTTCAGGAATTGTAAGATTTGGATCCTAGCTGAGGAATATATGCTAATGAGAATAAATCCTTGGAAGTAATAGGCACTCCCTTCCTATTTCTCTGTGTCATTTTTTCTTGTTTGATGTGAGCTGATGTTTTTTACTCTTAAGTTGCCTCCATCATGACATCTTGCTCAAGTACATGGAGCAAGTAACTATGTGTTGATTCTCCTGAAACAATGAGCCAAAATAAACCTGCCCTTCTTAGGGTGTTTCTGTTAGGTGTGCAAATGTAAATATTGTGAGTTGTTTAGAGAGAAGTAGAAGCAATGACAATAAAGAGAAGAAGATTGGAGGCCAGCCCAATGGGAAGAGTTGATGCCAAAAAATAAAGGAAAAAAATCAATGAATTTGAAAAATCTTAGCAGTAGAAATTAAATGGCAACAGTTACAGCTTGTGAGATAATTGTATTATTATTAACAGCATAAAAAGGACAGGAGCCTAGCATAACTGTCCTGTGAGAGGCTCTACCCAGCAGCTTAACACATGCACATATAGCCAACATTGCACAGAGGTCAGGAACCCATATGGAAGAGTTGGGAAAAGAATTGAAGGCCCTGAAGGGGATAGGAAACCCACAAGAAGACCTACAGGGTCAATTAACCTAAACCTCGGGGAGCTCCCAGAGAGCGACCCACCAAATGTAGAGCACACACTGGCTGGTCTGAGGCCCTGGCACATGTGTAGCAGAGGGCGGCCTTACTTTGCCTCAGTGGGAGAGGGTGTGCCTAATCTTGCAGAGATTTGATGTACCAGAATGGGGGGATGAAAAAAGTTACCTGCTCTCTCAGAGGTGAAGAGGAGGGGGAATGATGGGAAGGACTCTGTGAGATGAGATCTGGATAAGGTGGCAGCATTTGGGATGTAAATAAATAAAGTGAAAAAAAGTAAGACAAAATGTGGTTGAATAAAAATAAAACACTTCTTGATTTTTTTGCATATAATACTTTGTGGAGATGTAATTGTGTTCATTGTCCTAATACATATGGATCATGAACTGTTATTTAAATAAATAACAGTTTAAATATTTGCATATTCAGATGTGGATACTCAATAATTTGTCTACATCAGGATGTATTTATATTTTTACTGATTATATTTTTACTGCTTAATTGTATGTTAGTATACCTATGATAGGGTGTATCAACACATTTCACATTTTATTTATTCCTTAATCATGTGAAATTCATAGAAGTTAGAAGAGTTCTCCTGTTTTGTTCAGAACACTTAGATATTATATCATTTAAACCAGTATATTAAGAATCACTGCAGGTCAGTGGTGGTGAACGCCTTTAATCCCAGCACTTGGAGGGCAGAGACAAGCGGATCTCTGAATTCGAGGTCAGCCTTGTCTACAGAGTGTGTTCCAGGACAGCCAGGGCTACACAGAGAAACTCTGTCTCAAAAAAACAAAAAAAAAAAAAACCCAAACAAACAAAAAAGAATCACAAAGTTTTCTTATCTGTACAGTACATAATTTTGGGACACTTTCAACTAGGCCTTTACATATTATTTAGTCAAATTTTTACAAATGTTAGCTGAAGAAATAATATAATGGCCTCAATTGTTAGTTATATTTTTCCTTTTAATTTTATGTAATCTGATAAATTATCAGATGGAAATGGTAACACAGAACAGCTAGATTTTAGGAATCCTGTATAACTAAACATGAGATAGTGATGGGCAGTTAGAGAAACAGAGTTGGAGAAAGCATGGAGTGACATATTCTACCTACTGACATGATTAGGAAAACATCTTTTTTCTTCAAATATTTGCAGCAGGGCCTTAGTTTCTGACTTGGAACAAAACACATTCTTTGTTGTTCTAGTATGTATAGTGTAAGACATTGTAGAAAATGTTAGAATGTATGAAGAAAAAAATTGTTTAATATATAACAGTCAGACCGTTCCACTCAGATATTTACTAATAGTTAAATGCTGAAAAATTGCAACCCAAGATTTTATAATACAAACAAACAAGCAAACAGCTACCATTTCTAAACATAGGGGTAGGCTTTGACTAATGTTCATGGAAGCAGACTTCTGGGTGACATTTATTGAGAAAATGCCTGTGAAATGATACACTTCGACTATGGCACACATTTGAGGAATTATCATGGATTGAGAGAAGACTACTTCACATGAAGTCATCCAACAGGAACTTTTGCCTGATACTACAGTGGAAACCCTGAAGAATTTCAGAAGTCTATCTCTTAAAGTCTGTATTCTTTGTATGTAGCCTAAAAATGACTCTGTCTATCTGTCTATCTTGTCTTCTTTTTATGATACACTGCCTTTTAGTAATTTAGGGAAATTTTATATTTTTCTTTTGTTAAATTTTTCATTTTGTATTGTTTCATTTATTTACATTCCAAATACTGCCTCCCTTCTGTGAACTTTTCACCCCATCCCCTACCCCCTTTGCTTCTGAAAGGGTGCTCACCCACCCACTGGCACTTCACCCCACTAGCATCCACCTTCCCTTGGACATCAAGTCTCTACAGGACTAAGTGCATCCTTTCCCACTGAGACCAGCCCAGCTCAGGTATACTCTTTGGTTAGTAGCTTAGCCTCTGGGAGCTCTGAGGGTCTGGGTTACTTGATACTGTTGTTCTACCTATGGGGTTGCTATAGCCTTCAACTCCTTCAGTCCTTTCCCTACTTCTTACATAGGGACCCAAGACCTCAGTCCAATCATTAGTTGTAAGTATCTGTCTTAGTCAGCTAAGATATATATATATATATATATATATATATATATATATATATATATATATATATATAGAGAGAGAGAGAGAGAGAGAGAGAGAGAGAGAGAGATTGAGAGAATGTATCTGCATGCATAAAAGTTAGTACTTTGTGTTTCCAGTTCAGGTTTTGATATAGGATTTCACACTTAACATGTTATTCACAAATTTCACTTGACTGGACCAGCTTTCTAGCAAGCACTAGTGATTGTCTAACAATGCCTCCACAGCAGGTAAATTATTGGTGCACACCAAGCTTTCTTACATGGGCTATTTGGGCTCTTGCTCAAGTCTTTGGTCTTGTGTGGCAAACTGTTTCCTAATTGAGTCTTCTCTCTGGCCAGTGACCCTGACTCTTAAATTAATTAACTCATCTCCTTTACTCACAGTCTTGGTAGTAGCCAAAAAGGACACATAGATATCAATATCTGTGGAAAGAAAGCAACCCATTAACTGAAATTCCTTGAACTGACCTCGTCGATAGGACTACTATTTTCAGCCAGATACTCAGTGAGATTATCAGCTTCACAAATTTTCTATAATGCTAATTAAAGAAAATAGAATGGACTTGATGTTTTGATGGGAGACCTCCCGCCTTCTGCTTATTGCTAACCTTAATAAGACCTTCTGCTGTTTGCTAACCCAAAGCTAGTTTAAAAACCTTGGCATAGGAAAGAAAAGCAAAGGGGAAAAAAATACTGTACCTATGGATCTCCAGAATCTGATCTTAAAGTCCACTTACTATTTTTCTTTCTTTTATTTTTTAAAAGCAAACTTGAGATGCATTTGATTAAGAAAAACAGTTTGCAAAGCCTCAATGCACTATGAGTGATTATATAAGAAATAACCTGGAAATGTCATTAATTCTGACACTTAATTGCGTTTCAATTTATTTCACAGTTCCTAGTCTGGAAGGATTTATAATTTAAGTCTCTTATCTAAGGGAAGAATGCATAATTTGCCTCAATTGTCTGTTGTTTCAATTAGCCTCTGGTGATCATTTCATATTTAAAGGGTTCATTTGGGAAGATTTGTTTCTGCCTCCTGAATAAAAGGGGGGCAGGGGGAACTGAGATTCTCTGCAGCTGCCACATTCTCCTGGGGCCCACACTGAAAAGACACACCTTTAGTAGATAGAATTACTTGATGAAACATATTTTTTGGTGTGCTACTTTATTACAGAATGGCTCAATGAAGCTAAAATGAAAGTCTGTATTCCCACTACTCGCTTTATCACATTGCTTTTTATTTGGGTATATTACAGTGAAGTTAATGAGTTTTGACACTTTCATCATGACAGCAAAGTTATAAGGCTTGGCTCCTATAGGTTCTACGATGATTCTTGAAAAAGAAAAAAAAAACCCTGAAACAACCAAACCCCTATTGTTCATATGGACTTTTCTACGTGTTATTGAGAGCCTCATTAATCAGAGATTTTCGTCTTCTAATAACTGTGCATTTGAACATGCCCATGCTAATAAACAGATAGCAACACTTACCATAGATAATTCTTGTTTCATGAAAGATGTAAGATATAAGATACCTTGCAAGGTTTATTGTGTTGTTCGACAATTCGCTAAAGAACCTTACAGACAGCTATCACTGACGTTTATTGACAGTTAAAGAACGTGGATTTTCAATGCATGTTAGAATGGTGATTTAATCACTGGTTAGTGGTGTGGTATTGAGAAATGAGGTAAACCTCTTCGTTACTTTCTTTTATTTTCTTTTTATTTGAAAACTAATGGATATAATATCTTCCTCTTGAGAGCTTCCAGAGTGGGAAGCTTATGATATAATAAATCAAATCTGTGCTATATGGCATGCAAAATTAGAAAACAAACCTGTTAATTTCTTTTGAATTTCAATGTTTCCCTCATGGTCATCAAAACCTTTTGAGTTCTCTTATTTTTCTAGGGCTGTTTTTATTTATTTGTCTCAGTAAAAGCAACTTTCCTACAGCTTTGTACAAATGATGGACTATAGATCTATATAACACAGATATTTGTAAGGCTTTGTTCCTCCTGTTGTTAACATGATGGGTTTTTTATTGTTTGTTTGTTTGTTTTTAATTTTGTTTTTTGTTTTTGTCTTTCTATTAAGAGGTATTTCTTTCCTTTTGCCATTCTTGATTCTGGGCTGGCCACATTTCTTAGTGTGGCAAACACTCTGCAGCTATATACATATTAAAAGATCTATGTGCTACTGGCTACTTCCTTATATTATTACAGTGCTGCAATGCAAGATGAAAACTTCCAACAGGATGATGCTAGAGGGCTAAATTGTGCTTTTCCATTCTCTCAAGGATTGCAGTCAAGCAATCACCAGACACATGCAGGAGCCCCAGTAGAGGCCAGAAAACACAGCAGAGTCCAATAAAGCACCACTGTCTAAACAGTGACCTCAGATACATACTTCAGTTTACACATGACTGACAGAACCACACAGTGGCCTTACAGCTGCCTTACTAGAATAAATACAATTTCAGTCTAGTAGGTAAGGCTATTTACTATGTAGGAATAAATTGCTGATAGAGTAATTTAATGACAGGAATATGATGTCAAACAGGGTTATACTACTCACCATGAAATTTGTTAGGAAATAGGAAGACAATTGTGCTTATTACTCATAGTAATCACAGAAGATATGAAAATACTTTTAACTAAAATGTATCACTAGGTGAGTTATATAGAATAGTAAATTACTCTGTAGTTAAACAACATTTCTAAAATAATACAAAACTAAAAAGTTCTGAAATTTTTATTTCCAAATATTTCATTTCTATTATTTCAATTGTTTTAATTCATTAGTTCATAATACACTGATTGAATTACAAATATAAAATACCTCTAATATTTTACAACAGTTTTTGGCAATATGTAAATGAGAAGTGGTTTTGTCAATGGGGAAATCTCAGTTTGTATTGTTAAGAGGTCCACAAAAGTATACGCTGCGATAATGTGAATGTGAGAGCCAAAGCAAGTGCAACAAACTGTAGAATGAAGACCTAAAGAGAGGCCAAATGGTGAAATGTTAGAGGTCTGAGACAGAGCTTTCAAGGCACGAAACAGAGGAACAAAATGTATATGGGATACTTAGGATGTTTGTGTTCAGTTTAGAAAGATTTTTATTAATAAAAAGCATTTAGTGAAAAGAACATAGTTACAGATTTCTACACAGAAAAATAAACAGAAAAGCATCTATGAGTTTTATGGAGCTACTGAAGAAAAGAGGTAATAGTGGTTCTGAAAAGCAAGTAGGCATGCACTGGACAGGCCCTTTTGTGTAGCCTGTAAGATATTAGCAGGATTTCTCCACATCTACATTCAAGGAACACATTCAAGTCAGAATTTTCAAAAGGGAAGACCAACACCGAAGAATTCTCTTACAAATCATGATAGGTAATTTTGAACTACATTTACCTTTAGCCTTGCTAATATTTTTTTCTTCTTGTTGCTCTTGTTGATATAAAACAGATATTTTATATTTGTTGGTAGTAACAGATATTTTGATGGTGCTCTTCTTGAATTTAGATATGTAGTCATAACTAATTGTGTTCTTAATTTATGTTTCTCTGATGGATCATGGTGTCAAGTATCTTTTCATGTACTTATAGTTCATGTAGGCTGTCTATGCCTTAAGATAATTATCAAATGTTGGTCATTATGCTTGTTTCTTATAGATCAGTATTAAGAGATTTTTGCAAAATTCAAGAGTGAGTTACCTGTCATATGTAGATGGGAAGTATGTTTGGATGTCCTTTCTTTCATTTTCCAAACTGGATCATTCAGTAATGTACAAGAAGCTCACTCTTATTTCTTAAAGAGTTTTATAGCTCTGTTTTTTTCATATAAGCCTAGCCACTCAGAGATCCAAATTCCATTTTCTATCCCCCTGGATTTCCAGTTGTTTCCAAACCACTTACTAAAACAGCTATAAATCCTCCAGTGGGAGTTTTTGCAGCATTGACAAACATAACTCCCATTTCAACTGTACAAATATCTCTTAATAGTGAACCATAACAAAATAAGGCATAATAAACAACAATATTAGAGGATAATCATAAGGCAGAATAGACTGAGCACATGAAGGGAAACTCAACACAATAATATACCAGAGAAATGCAAATTAAAAGCCCAATAAGATATAACTATGCATCTAAATTTTCAAACAATGTACACAAAATCAAGCCTCAAATTATATATCACCACAACCCATGCAAAACAGCACTAAAACCAGTGGCAATGTCAGATATTTATATAAATATGATGAACCAATTAGCCATACAACTTATAGTGGTTAGGATGCAGAATGGTTCAGGTAATGTAAACAGTGGCTTGATAGTTTCTTAAGTATACTTCAGTCACTCATAAAACTCAACAACTGAAGAGTCAGCTTTTCATAAGGCATATCTTCTTATGCAGTGGATTACATCCTCATGAGGATACACAAATGAGTGTTAGGCTGAAAAACATGTAGAGGTCTTAAGATGTTGTAAATGTGTTAAAACCCAATCCAGATTCAAAGCATTCAGAGCAGACCTGTTTTGTTTTGTTTTCTGTGGCCCAAGAGGCACCAAAACAGAGATGTCCTTCATAAACTACCTTCCTAAACAAAGGACTACATGCAGATTATAGAACGTCACTCTCATCCCTCTTAATCAGTACTCTCTATTATAAATAAATGAACCATTCATTTGTACAATATATACACACTTGCTTCAATCCCAGAGGAATCAGGCTGGAGGAAAATAGAAAGGCAATCACAATGGGTGACATAATATGAGATGTCATTTCTGCTTATTTTGAAATGATACTGCTTTTGAAATGGACAACATATCAATGGTGTCAATGATAGAATCAAAGAGTAAAAAATATATGGGTTGCTAAAGGACCTAGGGGGCCTTTGCAGTAAATTTTTCTGTCTCTTAACTGGGATTATGGTGAAAAGTCAAAAGTATGTATGTATAAAATACATCCCAAAGCAAGCACAGACTCAAAGAAACATACATACACACACACACACACACACACACACACACACACACACACACACACGGTACAGCGGTAGAATTCATCACACTTTTAGAACCAAATAGCCAAGTACACATTTAGAAACCTCCTTTGGTTTGAGGGAAAATTGTGGGTATATTGTAGATTATCCAACCCAGAGGTTTATCTGTGTCTTGACAGCTCAGTATTTCTGGACCCTTGGCAAAGTGTCTCTTTTCCAAGAAAATGATTCTAGACCTTTGTTCCTGGTAACTAGGGACAAGGCCTTTAAATCAGTTTCTGTGGATAAAAGAGAAGAAAGTATCTAGGCTCATTTGAGACTGAACCTTAGATTCCTATTTATAAGAAAACACAGTGTGAGTTTCCTTTAAGAAAATCACAGGGTTTTAGTTTCCTGCACATCATGATTATATAATATACAGTGACTAAAAAAGCAGATTATGGTTAATGATTTTTCTCCCAATTGAATACTGAGACACTAATGCCTTTTAATATCTACCTGTAACCACTTAATAGCAGTCATTACAAATTATATTTTTGTTTCTTATTATTTTCAGTGTAGCATAATTATAGTGATAATCTGTTACAAATAAGAACATTCTATGTGTGTTGTCTATTTTCATAGCTTGTTTGAAGAGTTTGTCTATCTTCATTTCAAAAAATGTGAAGCTGCTGACTTGATCATTTTCTTTATTGCATTTGTCAAGAGATCTCAGGACTATTAACTATAAGTGTAGATTGTGAAGATTACAAATCCTTTGGGAGGATTACAATTTTATGACCCATTAATTAATTAGAAAAAATCGTATATGTAAAGTTATGACAAAAATGGGTATCATTACATTACCTTTCTTGCATTTTCCTTAGTGTTTGCTATATGCCACTGAGGTTTTCATCAGAGAAATACAAGTAACAGCTTTGTTGACTGTGCATCTTTGTGCTGTTGAACTACAGATTGCTTTCACTAATGGCATTTACTTCTTCTCTTCCCTCTTGTTCTTCTTTATCTCCTCTGTCTCTTCCTTCTTCATAAAATTAGTGTATTGTTAAGTATTTGCAAATATAAATCTTAACACAGCTAAATTAATGTATTTACTCAAACGAGGACTTGTCAGACCTAAAATCTGTTTAATGAACAACTGGAATAGTAATTCCAAAGTCATGGATCTTTACATGGGATTTTACACATTTACTATCAATTATATTTTTTAAATTTTTTATTGATGATTAGATTTATTTACATTTCAAATATTATCCCTTTCCCAATTTCACCTCCACAACCCCCTATCCCCTGCCCCTGCCTCTATGAGCATGCTCAACCACCCACCCAATCACTTCTGCCTCAGCATCCTAGCGTTACCCTACACTGGGTAATCGAGCCTTCAGAGGTCCAAGGGGCTTCCCATTCTACTGATGTCAGATAAGGTAGTCCTCTGTTACATATCCAGCTGGAGCCATGGGACCCCTCACCCCGATGTGTACTCTTTTTGTTGGTGGTTTAGTCTCTGGGAGCTCTGGAGGGGGTGACTGGTTGATATTGTTGTTCTTCCTATGAGGTTACAAATCCCTTCAGCTTCTTCAGTCCTTTAACTCCTTCATTGGGGTCCCCATGCTCAGTCTGATGTTCTGCTGCATGCATCCTCATATGTATTCCTCAGGCTCTGACAGCTTCTCTCAGGGGGACAACTATATCAGGCTCCTGTTAGCAAGCTCTTCTTGGCATCAGCAATAGTGTCTGGGTTTGGTGTCTTCAGGTGGGATGGATCCATAGGTAGGGCAGTATCTGGATGGCCTTTCCTTTAGACTGGACTCCACTCTTTTTTTATGCATTTCCTATTGACAGGAGGAATTATAGATTATCATTTTTGAGGTGGGTGGACCTATTCCTCAAAACAGGAGCCATTCCTGGAAATGGTCTCTACGGGTTCTATGTCACCTTTGTTGGTTATTTCAGCTAATGCCCTTCCTGTTGGGTCCTGGGAACCTCTCCAACAGCTGCACACCTTTCAAATTCCTGACCCTCTGTACTTCTCCCCCATTTCCTCCCACATCTGAACTGATCCCCTATTTTTCTCCCTCTTTTCTCTCCCTCTCAGATACCTCTCTTCCTCTATCTCCCCAAATATTTTTCTGTCCTTCTCTGAGTAGGGCTGTAGCATATACACTTTGGTGTGGCCTTTCTACTTCATGGGCTTCATATGGACTGTGGGTTGTATCGTGGGTATTTCAAGCTAGTTTTTGGCTAATATCTACTTACAAGTGAAGTACATGCCATGTGTGTTCTTTTGTGACTGGGTTATCTCACTCAGGATGATATTTTCTAGTTCCATACATTTGCCTAAGACTTTTATGAAGTCATTGTTTTTAATAGCTGATTGGTACTCCAATGCATAAATGTAACACATTTTCTGTATCTATTCCTCTGTTGAGGGACAACTGGGTTCTTCTTTATAGCTTCTGGCTATTATAAATAAGGATACTATGAACATAGTGAAGCATATGTCTTTGGTATATGTTGGAACATCTTTTGGGTATATGCTCAGGAGTGGTATAGCTTGGTTCTGAGGTAGAACTATTTCCAATTCTCTGTGAAACTTCTGGAATGGTTGTACCAGCTTGCGATCCAACCAACAGTGGAGGAGTGTTCATCTTTCTCCACATCCTCAGCAGCATCTTCTGTCACCTAAGTTTTTGATCTTAGCTATCCTAATTGGTGTGAGGTGGAATCTCAGGGTTGTTTTTATTTGCATTTCTCTGATGACTAAGGATGTTGAACATTTCTTTATGTGCTCCTCAGTCATTTGAAATTCCTCAGTTGGGAATTCTCTGCTTAGCTCTGTACCCCATAGGACTATTTGTCTCTCTGGAGTCTAAATTCTCGAGTTCTTTGTATATTTTGGATATTAGCCTTCTATCAGATGTAGGGTTGGTAACGATCTTTTCTCAATGTGAGGATTGATGTTTTGTCCTACAGACAGTGTCCTTTGCCTTACAGAAGCTTTTAAATTTTATGAAATAACATGATGTTCTGTTCAGGAAATTTTAGCACACACATGTACACACAACTTGTGGCAAAGTTAAAACTATAACAGTTATATCCTATTTTACAAGTCATATATCCTTAACCTATACCACATCCTTCTGTTCTTCTTGCATTTCAGTCCTGCAGACTACAAGAACAAAAGTCCAGTGATGACAACATCATCATTCCAGAGGCTAAGTCAATATGCACAACAGCAACTTGCCAGATTCGTGTGACAAATTCATAGGTTTTACCTTCAACATATTTGATAACCATATATAGCACAATGCTAATATGTGCAGATAGTTATAATAACATTATTTATTATATATAGAAAACAAATGCCCAGACACACAAATTGTTTATATTTGGGTAATTGCTAATGCATTACTAAATAAAATTACATTAGAACTTAAAATGTGACTCAAGATATATTCATTACAAAGTTTCTGTAAGGCAAAGGACACCATCAAGAGGACAAATCGGCAACCAACAAATTGGGAAAAGATCTTCACCAATCCTACATCAGATAGAGGACTAATATCCAATATATATAAAGAACTCAAGAAGTTAGACTCCAGAAAACCGAACAACCCTATTAAAAAATGGGGTACAGAGTTAAACAAAGAATTCTCACCTGAAGAACTTCGGATGGAGGAGAAGCATCTTAAAAAATGCTCAACTTCATTAGTCATTAGGGAAATGCAAATCAAAACAACCCTGAGATTTCATCTTACACCAGTCAGAATAGCTAAGATTAAAAATTCAGGAGATAGCAGGTGTTGGAGAGGGTGTGGAGAAAGAGGAACACTCCTCCACTGCTGGTGGGGCTGCAAATTGGTACAACCACTCTGGAAAGCAGTCTGGCGGTTCCTCAGAAAACTGGGCGCCTCACTTGCAGAAGATCCTGCTATACCACTCCTGGGCATATACCCAGAGAATTCCCCACCATGTAATAAGGATACTTGCTCTACTATGTTCATAGCAACCCTATTTATAATTGCCAGATGCTGGAAAGAACCCAGGTATCCCTCAACAGAAGAGTGGATGCAAAAAATGTGGTATGTCTACACAATGGAGTACTTATTCAGTCATTAGAAACAATGAATTCATGAAATTCTGAGGCAAATGGATGGAGCTAGAGAACATCATACTAAGTGAGGTAACCCAGACTCAAAAGGTGAATCGTGGTATGCACTCACTAATAAGTGGATATTAACCTAGAAAACTGGAATACCCAAAACATAATCCACACATCAAATGAGGTACAAGAAGAAAGGAGGAGTGGCCCCTGGTTCTGGAAAGACTCAGTAAAGCAGTATTTGGCAAAACCAGAACGGGGAAGGGGGAAGGGGTGGGTGGGAGGACAGGGGAAGAGAAGGGGGCTTTCGGGACTTTTGGGGAGTGGAGGGCTAGAAAAGGGGAAATCATTTGAAATGTAAATAAATTATATCGAATAAAAAAAATTAAAAAAAACAAATGAAATATTTACAAAGCATTTACATTTTCAATATAGTCTGGAAAGTAAAAGAATTACTATATCATCTATCATATAAATACTTCAAATATAATTATTCAAATGTATACATTAAATTATGAACATATAAGGTTTTCTAAATGCAATCAGTTTTTTGAGATGAGATTATGATTTTAATAACTATATATTTTCAATTGTAAATGTTTATTTCTTATGCTATAAACATGAAGAAAGCTTTAAAATATTGATGAATGCATTTGAAAGCCTACAGTATATCAGAGATAATATTTTAGAGCAAACATAATAGAAATAATAATAAAACAAAATTATAAATTCAGTCTCTAATCCAGGTAGGTGAATGAAGTGGTTGGTATTTTAAAAATGACTGTCAGCATAATTATGAAATACATGAATACTATCATATTGAAGATGTCATGAACAATTTAAGATGCAATATTTCACACTAAATCTTGACTATAGTGTTCAAAATGCCTAATACTATTGTTTTAGTATTATTCTGGAAAATAAAGCACCATTTTGTTTTAGTAAATTTGCACATTTAATCATAACATGGGAATCTAATGCATTTTAAAGAAGTATTCACTAACTATTATCTGGTTATCTATATGCCACCAAAGTATTGTCTGAAAATGATGAAACCACAGACAATTGTGAAAAACTGCTTATAATGCTTATGTAGATACACATTACAAGATTACTCATGAAAATAAGAAATAGTAAGACATGAAACAATAACTAGTGAGAAGTAGTCACAAGAATGATATATTATGCATAAAGCTATCAATCCTACAATTATTGCTAGGTATTTTATTATAATTATTTAATTTCATATAAATGTTTATCTAATAATGTTATAAATAAAATAAGATAAAATAATAGAAAACTATTTAAATACTGAAAAGGAAATATAAAAATTAACAACTTCAAAGAAAGTTCACTTTAGTATTCTTGATATTTTATTAATGCTTCAGTATATCAACCATATGGAAGAAACGTTAAATATTAAATGGAAAAGGAGATATTGGGAAATTGTCCTTTCAAACTTCAAATAATGTTGGAAACAGTATGAATGATATATACAATAATATGTTGTCTTGTGTTGGCAGAATTTAGAGGTACAATCAAGGAAACACAACATTCATTGAAGCCACTGAGTAGTTATTAGCCAGAATCTTATTAACAAAGCTATGGAGGGATTAGACAGTGTTCACTCTCAGTGTTTTACTCTAGTGCTTCCTATGCTTAATCTCAGACTCTATTGCACAGAATCTTCTAAAAACAGTCCGCAAACAGATGTCTTAAAGAGATAATGTTTTTGTTACACAGATATCACTTAGTCCAGTCAATTAATACACAGATTTTAGTAAGAATATAATTTGGAAATATCAGTTTCTCCGTTCAGTTATATTTGCAAATATGTTGACTATCTCAACATATGCCGTGTATTTTTGGAATCTGTATCTAATCTTTCCAAAGAATCTTCTGTTAAACTCTATCTAATATTTCCACTATAGTTTTCTATGATAAAAGGCTAGACATTTTAGTAGCAAATGTAAAGTTTTGGACACTTAATTTCCCCATGTTAAAAATGGGTAAATATTTGATAAGCATGAGAGTGAGGGTGCCCTAATTTTTTCCCTTTTGCCTCTGTTCCTACATTTATGATATTTGTCATCTCTTATAAATAACTTTGTACTAGTGTTCTTATAGATTAACAACTCATCATATTCTGTTGAGAACATAATAAGAATTAATGTGTTCATCAATGTTGTTAGAGAGTCTATGTTCAGCTAGATAGTATTTCTCTGTAACACTAACATTGTTGGACTTCTTGGTCCTGCCTTATTCTGACTCCTTGGATTAGATAACTGATGGGGGGAAGGGGGATCTTTCTGATTGAAAATAACACAAAGGTCTCAACATAAAGCAGTGTCTGCTGAGAAGCTATTTCTAAGGCACAGGTTGATATGCACATGGAAATTTATAGCTTCGCCTAGACTTGGATTTGATTTGACACATTTGTAAGTGACTTTTAGCAGTTTTCCACTTCTCTTTTTATAGTCTGACAACTGAGGATTTAAAAATTCAGGGCTTATTGTAAAAGTAAATTGTTTAAAAATGATTTGAAGTTTTGGAAATAATGGTTTTGGCATGCAAAAATATTTTTGGAAAAATGAAATAGACAGGTGAAGATTCCTTTCTAGAATACAATTCCTCAGGGAGGAGTTTGAATTAATACACCAGGGTTTCCTGAAGCTTGAATTTCCTGCTTAGAGTGCAATTTCAAATATACCTTCAATTTTCTCCTCTTTAAGATTTTACAACCTCAAGAAGGGATTCAGGCAAAGTGCTTCTTTATGTCTTTTTATCTATTATTTGTTGTGGGTTTTGATATTCAGAATGTTTGCTCTTCAAAAAGTCACAACTTCTTGTTTCATTATGGTATATGTGCAAGTCATGTGTGTGTGTGTGTGTGTGTGTGTGTGTGTGTGTGATGTATGTGGATGGAATATTTTTATGGGCATGGTATGTGTGTGTGTGTATAGAAACATTGTTTCTGTAGCAAGTATCAGAAAGTGAGATGATAATTTTAAATGTCAGTTTTTACCTTCCTCTATTTGAGGCAGTCCCTCCAATTGAGTTTGCATTGTATTTACTTAAAGTTACCTGACAATAGGACTTCTGGATGATTCTACTATCTCCACCTCCCATCATGCTTTTGGAGTGCCGATATTACAGATGTGTGCTACCATATCCAGCTTTTCATTAGATTGATTCTGGTACTCTCAAACCAAGTCATCAGGCTGAGAGGCCAGGCCCTTTTATGCACCAAATCATCTTCCTAGCACTAGATAATCTATCTCAGTAAAGTGAAGAGCCTTTATAAGCTGTAAAGTTCCTCCTCATATAGTTTGAGGAAATGGAGGAACAGTATGGCTAGAATGACTATGTTCAAACTGCCAGTGATATCTGCTCTTGAGTCTTTAACCATTTGCTCTTTTAGTAAATATATCCCCTTTATTCTATAAATCGAGGATGCTGTTATTTAGCAATGTGTGCATGAGTTTTAAAAAAATCCCCTGATGAACTGTGCGCATGATGTCAAAGTAATTCAACAAAGCCACATGAGTAAGACTTTAGGTTTACTCATGCAATACATTCACTTGCTTTTTCTCCTTTGTAAATCACAGTCTACATTTGAAAGAAAAGTGAATGAAGCTGCTGTTTCTTTTGAAGAACGAATGAAAGATAATAACTAGGATTCAAGAAGAGAAAATTAAAAATGTATACATTAGTAGTCACAGTCGATTGGTTCTTCATGCATATTTCATATATTTCTGGACTTTGCTAATTTTGAACACTTCTCTCGCCTATGGCAAATATCTTCAAACTCACCTTTAACTCACTTCCCATTTTCCTTTGGGGAGGCATCAGAAAAATAAATCTTGATATCAGGCTCATTTCAAGATTCTCTTTCTTGCTGAAGCCAGGAGTTTATGGAATTGGGGTTCAGATCTATTGAGCATATGTGAAACTACTTTGATCATTCAAAATTTCAGTGCAGTGAAATCAATCAAGGATGAAAACCTATGCCTGGAATCTATTCTTTGGAACAAGGAGCATAATAACGTACATTCCATTTAAGAAATTTAATTAATCGGGTTGGAGAAATGGCTGGGTAGCTAAGACCTCATTCTTTTCTAGTAAAGGACCCAGGTTAAACTCCCAGTTCTCACAGCATGGCTCTCAATCTTCTGTATTTACAGTTCATGAGGATCCAACACTCTCCCCTATTCTCTGCAGGTATCAGGAACACATTAGGCACTCATACATACATGCTGACAAACCCTCTTATGCATTAATTAATTAGTTAATTAATCTTTTATAGTAATCATTTTATTTGTTTACATTTCAAATGATATCCCCCTTTCCGGTTACTCCTCCAAATTCTCCCCGTTCCAACCCCCATCTATCCCCTCCTCTTGGACTCCATGAGAGTGCTCTCCAACCACTTACCTACCCCAACCCCTCAAACCCTCTAGCATCTCGCTATGCTGATGCATCAAACCTCCACAGGTTTAAGGGCCTCCCCTCCCGCTGAAGTCAGATAAGGGCATCCTCTGCTAGAACTGTATCTGTAGCCATGAATCCCTTTTTGTATACTCTTTGGTTGCTAGACTCTGGGAGACCTGGGTAGTCTGGTTAGTTAATATTGTTTTTTCTAGGGAGTTGAAAGCCTCTTCAGCTCCTTCAGTCCTACCCTAGCTCTTCCATTTTGGAACATGGGCTCATTCCTATGGTTATCTGCAACTGTTTTGGTCAGGTGCTGGTAGAACCTCTCAGGGAACAGTCATACTAGTTTCCTGTCAACAAGCCTTTCTTGACATCAGCAATAGTATCAGGGTTTGAAGTCTGCAGATGGGATAGATTCCTAGGTAGAGTGGTCTCTGGATGGCCATCCCTTCAGTCTCTGTTCCATTTTTGTCCCTGTCTTTCTTTTGGAAAGGAACATTTTGAGACGGGTGGGTGTCCCCATCCCAAAACTAGGGACCATGCCTAGGTACCAGAGGTGGTATCGAGAGGTTATATCTCCTTCTTTCTGTGTATTTTTGATAACGTCATCACCTTTGGATCCTGGGAGGCTCTTGCTTCCCTGGAGAATGGAACTTTCTAGTAGATACCTCTAGTTCCCCATCCCCCACTGCTATGTGTTTTTATTCAATTTCCTGTCCATCTGTCTTTCTCTCCTGTTCCTTACAATGAAAAATCCTGCTCCCCCCTTTTTCCCTCTGTGTCCTCTCTCCCTCCCATGTCCCTCTTTCACTATACCTCCTTTGATTGTTTTGTTCCCCATTCAATATAGTATTTGAGTTGCTACACTTTGGTCTTCCTTCTTCTTAAGCTCCATATGGTTTGTGGGTTGTGTGGTGGTTATTCTGAGCTTTTGGGCTAAAATCCAATTATCAATGCATACACACCATGTGCCTTCGTTTTATGTCTGGGTTATCTCACTCAGGATATTTTCTAATTTCAACCATTCACATGCAGATTTCATGAAGTCATTGTTTTTAACAGCTAAGTCCATTGTATATGTACCACATTTTCTGTATCCATTCTTCTGTTGAAGAACATCTGGGATGTTTCCCACTATCTGGCTATTATAAATAAGGCTGCTATGAACATAGAGCACGTGTCCTTATTACATGCTGGAGACACATGACAATGTGTTCAAGAACCTTTCCCACTTTTTCTTCTATTAGATTCAGTGTATTTGGGTTTTTTTTTTTTTTTTTTTTTTTTTTTTTTTTTTTTGTGGAGAAGCTTAATCAACTTGGACTTGAGATTTTTTACAAGGAGATAAAAATGAATGAATTTGCATTCTTCTACATGCTGACTACCAGTTGAAATAGCGCCATTAGTTGGAAATGCTGTCTTTTGTACACTGGATGGTTTTGGCTTCTTTGTCAAAGAACAAGTGACAATAGGTGTGTGTGTGTGTGTGTGTGTGTTTATTTCTGGGTCTTCAATGCTCTTTCTGTGATCTACCTGCCTGTCTCTGTACCAATTCCATGCAAATTTTCTTTAAATCCCTATTGTTCTGTAATACAACTTAAAGTCAGGAATGTTGATTTGTTTATTTCCCTAGATTTTTTTTTTTATAGTTGAGAATTGTTTTTGTTGGCCTGGGTTTTTGTTTGTTTGTTTGTTTGTTTGGGGGGTTGTTTGCTTGGCTTTTTGTTGTTGTTGTTGTTGTTGTTGTTGTTGTTGTTGTTGGGGGTTTTTTTTGTGATTTCAGATGAATTTGAGAATTTCTTTTTCTATCTCTGTGGAGAACCAAGCTGGAATTTTGATGGCGATTGCATTGAATCTATAGATTGATTTTGGTAAAGGGGCATTTTTACTATATTAATCCTGCTGATCCATGAGCACAGGAGACTTTTCCATCTCTGAGGTCTTCTTCCATTTCTTTCTTCAGAGACTTGGAGTTCTTGTCATAAAGAGCTTTCACTTGCTTGGTTTAAGTCATACCAAGATACTTTATTTCTGACTATTGTGAAGGATGTCATTTCCTTAATTTCTTTCTCATCCCTTTTATCCTTTGAGTAGAGGAAGGCTACTCAATTGTTTGAATGAATTTTATATCTAGCTACTTTGCTGGAGTTGTTTATCAGCTGTAGGATTCTTCTGGTGATTTTTTTGGGGGGGGAGGTCACTTATGTATACTGTCATATCAGTTGCAAATAGTGATATCTTGACTTCTTCCTCCTTTACAAATTGTATCCTTTGAGCTCCTTTTGTTGACTAACTGCTATGGCTGGAACTTTGAGTACTATATGAAGTAGATATGGAGAGAGTGGGCAGCCTTGTTTTATACCTGATTTTAGTGATATTGCTTTATGTTTCTCTCCATTTAGTTTGATGATGGCTATTGGTTTGCTGTATATTGCTCTTCTTATGTTTAGGTATGGGCCTTAAAATCCTGATCTTTCCAAGGCTTTCAACATGAAGGGGTATTATATTTCATCAAAGGCTTTTTGAGCATCTAATAAGATGATCATGTGTGTTTTTTTCTTTATATAGTTGATTACATTGATGGATTTTCATATATTGAACCATTCCAGCATCCCTGGGAAGATGCCTACTTGATCATGGGGATCTTGTTGTGTTCTTGGATTCAGTTTGCAACAATTTGTTGAGTATTTTTGAATCAATATTCACAAAGGAATTTGGCCTGAAGGGAAGTTCTCTTTCTTTGTTGGGTCTTTGTATACATTATGGGTCAGTGTGAATATGGTATCATAGAAAGAATTGCTTAGTGTTCCTTCTGTTTTTATTTTTTGGAATAGTTTGAAAAATATTGGTATTAGGTCTTCTTTTAAGGTCTGATAGAATTCTGCACTAAAACCTGTCCCTGGGCTTTGTTTTGATTAGAAGATGTATAATAACTGCTTCAATTTCCTAAGGGGTTATGGAAATATTTAAATGGTTTATCTGATTCTTATTCAATTTTGATACCTGGTATCTGTCTAGAAAATCTTCCATTTCATCTAGATTTTCCAGTTTTTTGAATATAGATTTTGTCGTAGGATGAGATTTTTTTTAATTTCCTCAATTTCTGTCGTTATGTTTCCTGATGTTCTTTTCTTTCCTGATTTTGTTAATTTGGATACTGTCTCTGTGCCCTTTATTTAGTTTGGATAAGGGTTTATCTATCCTATTGATTTTCTTAAAGATGCATCCTCTAGTTTTGTTGATTCTTTGTATAAATCTCTTTGTTTCTATTTCATTGATTTCAGCCCTGAGCTTGGTTATTTTCTAACATCTACTCCTCTTGGGAGTATTTTCTTCTTTTTGTTCTAGAATTTTTAGATGTGTTGTTAAGCTGCTAGTGTATCATCTCTCTAATTTCTTTATTAAGGCACTCAGAGGTATGAGTTTTCCTTTTAGTACTACTCTCATCTGGTCCTGTAAGTTTGGGTATGTGGTACCTTCATTTTCATTAAATTCTAAAAAGTCATTTATTTCTTTCTGTATTTATTCCCTGCCAAATTTTCCAGTATTGTTCAGTTTTCATGTGTATGTTGGCTTTCTGTTTTTATTTTTTGTTGTTGTTGTTGTTGTTGAAAAGCAGCCTTAGTCCCTGGTAGTTGAATAGAATACATGGGATTAATCCAATGTTCTTGTATCTGTTGAGGTGTGGGTTTTGTCATATTATATGATCAAATTTGGAGAAGACACAATGAGATTCTGAGAAGCAGTTATATATACATTTTGTTCTTGTTGTAAGGTGAATGTTGTGTATATCTGTTAAGTCAATTTGGTTCATAACTTCTGTTAGTTTTACTGTCCTGTTTAGTTTCTGTTTCCATGAACTGTCCATTGGTAAGACTGGGGCATTGAAGTCTCCCACTATTATTGCATGAGGTTCGATGTGTGCTTTGAGATTTAGCATTTTATTTTTTATTACAAATGTGAGTGCCCTTATATTTGTTTCATAAATGTTTACAATTGAGTGTGCATTTTGGTGGATTTTTCCTTTGGTGTGTATGTAGTGTCCTTCCTCATCTTTTTTTTTTAATATAAATTTTGGTTTAAAGTCCATTCTATTGGTTATTAAAATTGTTAGTGTCCTTCCCCATCTTTTTTGATAACCTTATGTTGAAAGTCTATTTTATTGGATATTAGAATTGTAACTCCAGCTTGTTTCTTGGGACTCTTTGCTTGGAAATATTTTTCCAGCCTTTTACTTTGAGGTTGTATCTGTCTTTGTCACTGAGGTGTGATTCCTATATTCAGCAAATGCTGGATCCTGTTTATTAATCCAGTCTGTTAGGCTATGTTTTTTTAATGGGAAATTGAGTCCATTGATGTTAAAAGGTATTAAGTACCAATGATTGTTGCTTCCTGTTATTTTTGTTGTTAGAGGTGAAATTATGTTTGTGTGCTTCTCTTCTTTTAGGTATGTTGTGAGAAGATTAAATTATTGCTTTTCCTGAGTGTAGTTTCCCTCCTTGTGTTGGAGTTTTCTTTATATTATCCTCTGTAGAGATGGATTAGTGGAAAGATATTGTTTAAATTTGGCTTTGTCATGGAATATCTTGGTTTCTCCATCCAAGGTAATTGAGAGTTTTGCTGAGTGTAGTAGCCTGGGCTCACATTTTTATCTCTTAAGGTCTGTTTGACATCTGCCCAAGATTTTAAGGCCTTTAGAGTCTCTGTTGAGAAGTCTGGTATGGATATTTGCTGCCTGCTGGGGACAGAAAAGGATCACTAGGTACTGTACCACCCTGAGCTTTAGATTTCTGGTGGTGCAAACCGCCAGGGGTCTGCCTGCACTCAGGAACTGAGCACGGAGGCAGGTTTTGTCTGCCAGCCCACCGGGCTGGGGGCCTGTGTCCGGCCCAGGAAGCTGTGGAAGGAGAGAAGCCCTGTGGCCATATTTGCTGTCTGCCTGGGCAGAAAAGGATCACTAGGTACTGTACCACCATGAGCTTTAGATTTCTGGTGGTGCAAACCACCAGGGGTCTGCCAGCACTCATGAACTGAGCACGAAGGCGGGTTTTGTCTGCCAGCCCGCCGAGCTTGGGGCCGTGTCCTGCCCAGGGAGCTTGGAAGGAGAGAAGCCCCATGGCAATATTTGCTGTCTGCCATGGACAGAAAAGGATCACTAGGTACTGTATCACCCTGAGGTTTAGATTTCTGGTGGCACAAACTGCCAGGGGTCTGCCTGCACTCAGGAACTAAGCACATAGGCGGTTCATCTGCAAGCTAGTCCATCGCAGGACTTGTGTCCTATGTGAGAATCAACACAGGGAGTGACCCCCACCACAACATCTTCTCTCCATAATAGAGCAGACAGAGAACACCTGGTTAGCCTTGACAACCTAAGTATAACACTGCTTGAGGCAGGACAGAGAAGGGCTCCAAAGGCACGAAAGAGGAAGGGAGCATATCAGTAATCTGTGCCAGAAGAAACCCAGTCATCCAGTGTTGCAGAAATAACCTTAAAGATCCAAAGTAGGTTGAAGCACCAGCCAGTCACAATAAGACCATCTAACACCTGGGAGAACCAGATGGCTAAAGGCAAACGTAGGAACATTACTAACAGAAACCAAGGCATTATGGCAGCATCTGAACCCAATTCTCCAACATTAGCAAATCCTGGATACCCCAACACACCATAAAAACAAGATTTGGATTTAAAATCACTGGTCATGATGCTGGTACAGGAACACATGAAGGACATACTTAAAGAAATTCAGGAGAAAATGGATCAAAAACTAGAAGCCCTTACAAGGGAAACACAAAAATTATTGAAAGAAATTCAGGAGAATACAAAAGCCAATAAGGAGGAAATGCAAAAATCAATTAAAGAAATAGTGGAGAACCTTGATCAACAGGCAGAAGTCATGAAAGAGGAAACACAAAAATCTCTTAAAGAATTAGAGGAAAACACAAACAAGTAAATGACAGAACTGAGCAAAAACTTCCAGGATCTAAAAACAGAAGTAGAAACAACTAAGAAAGCACAAAGGGAGACAACTTTGGAGATAGAAAACCTTGGGAAGAAATCAGGGACCATAGATGCAAATATCAACAACAGAATACAAGAGATAGAAGAAAGAATCTCAGGTGCCGAAGATACCATAGAAACCATGGACTCAACAGTTAAAGAAAATGCAAAATGCTTGTAATCCAAAATATCTAGGAAATCCAGGACACAATGAGAAAGCCAAATCTAAGGATTATAGGCATTGATGAGAGTGAAGATTTACAACTTAAAGGGCCAGCAAATATCTTCAACAAAATTATGGAAGAAAACTTCCCTAACCTAAAGAGAGAGATGCCCATGAATATACAAGAAGCCTACAGAACTCCAAACAGACTGGACCAGAACAGAAATACCTCCCGACACATAATAATCAAAACCCCAAATATACTAAACAAAGAATGAATACTTAGGGCAGTAAGAGAAAAAGGGCAAGTAACATATAAAGGAAGACCTATCAGAATTACACCAGATTTCTCACCAGAGACCATGAAAGCTAGAAGATCCTGGGCGGAGCTCATGCAGACTCTAAGAGAACACAAATACCAGCTGAGACTACTATACCCAACGAAATTCTCAATTACTATAGATGGAAAAACCAAGATATTCCATGACAAAACCAAATTTACACAATATCTTTCTACAAACCTAGCCCTACAAACGATAAAAGGGGGAAAAACACCATTACAATGAGGGAAACTATACCCTGGAAGGAGCAGGATATTAAGCTTCTTTCATCAAACCCAAAGAATATAACCACACATGTATAAAATTAAAATCAAAAATGATAGGAAACAATAACCACTACTCCTTGATATCTCTTAACATCAATGGACTCAATTCCCCAATAAAAAGACATAGATTAACAGACTGGTTACATAAACAGGACCCTACATTTTGCTGCATACAGGAAACACACCTCAGTGTCAAAGACAAAAACTACCTTAGAGTAAAAGGCTGGAAGACAATTCTACAAGCAAATGGTCCCAGGAAACAAGCCGGAGTTCCCATTCTACATTCAGATAAAATAGACTTCCAACCTAATGTCATCAAAAGAGAGATGGAAGGTCACTACTTGCTGGTCAAAGGAAAAATCCAATAAGAAGAACTCTCAATCCTGAACATATATTCCCCAAACACAAGGGCGCCCTCATTCATAAAAGAAACTTTACTAAAGCTCAAAGTACACATTGCACCTAACACAATAATTGTGGATGACTTCAACACTCCACTCTCACCAATAGACTGATCAGGAAAACAGAAACTAAACAGGGAGACAATGAAACTAATTGAAGCTTTGAACCAATTGGAGTTAAGAGATATATATAGAACTTTTCATCCTAAAGCAAAAGAATATACCTTTTTCTCAGCACCTCATGGTACCTTCTCAAAAATAGATCATATAGTTTGTCACAAGAAAGACCTCAACAAATATAAGAAGATTGAAATAATCCCATGCCTCCTATCAGATCACTATGGAGTAAACTTGGTCTTTAGTAACAGTAAAAACAACAGAAAGCCCACATACACATAGAAACTGAACAATACTCAATGATACCTTGTTCAAGGAAGAAATAAAGAAAGAAATCAAAGATTTCTTAGAATTTAATGAAAATGAAGGCACAACATACACAAATCTATGGGACACAATGAAAGCAGTGCTAAGAGGAAAACTCATAGCTTTGAGTGCCTTCAAAAAGAAATTCGAGAGAGCATATACTAGAAGTTAACGGAACAACTGAAAGCCCTGGAACAAGAAGAAGATAATTCACCCAGGAGGAGAAGAAGTCAGGAAATCATCAAACTCAGGGCTGAAATCAATCAAGTAGAAACCAAGAGAACCATACAAAGAATCAACAAGACCAAAAGCTGGTTCTTTGAAAAAATCAACAAGATAGATAAACCCTTAGCCAGACTAACCAAAGGGCACAGAGAAAGTATCCAAATTAACAAAATTAGAAATGAAAACAGAGATATTACAACAGAAACTGAGGAAATTCAAAAAATCATCAGATCCTACTACAAGAACCTGTACTCAACACAACTGGAGAATCTGGAGTAAATGGACATTTTCTTAGACAGATACCAATTACCAAAATTAAGCCAGGATCAAATAGACCATCTAAACAGACCCATAACCCCTAAAGAAATAGAAGGGGTCATAGATAGGCTTCCGACCAAAAAAAGCACAGGACCAGATGGTTTCAGTGCAGAATTCTATCAGACCTTCAAAGAAGACTTAACACCAATTCTCTTCAAAGTTTTCCACAAAATAGAAACAGAAGGAACACTACCCAACTCCTTCTTCGAAGCCACTATTACGCTGATACCAAAACCACACAAAGATCCAACTAAGAAAGAGAATTTCAGGGCAATTTCCCTTATGAATATCGATGCAAAAATACTAAATAAAATTCTTGCCCACCGAATCCAAGAACACATCAAAACGATCATCCACCATGATCAAGTAGGCTTCATCCCAGGGATGCAGGGATGGTTCAATATAAGGAAATCCATAAATGCTATCCACTACTTATACAAACTCAAAGAAAAAAAACCACATGATCATTTCATTAGATGCTGAAAAAGCATTTGACGAAATTCAGCATCGTTTCATGCTAAAAGTCTTGGAAAGGACAGGAATTCAAGACCCATATCTAAACATAGTAAAAGCAATATAGAGCAAACCGGTAGCCAACATCAAACTAAATGGAGAGAAACTTAAAGCAATCCCACTAAAATCAGGGACTAGACAAGGCCCTCTCTCCATATCTTTTCAATATAGTTCTTGAAGTCCTAGCTAGAGCAATTAGACAACATAAGGAAGTCAAAGGGATACAAATTGGAAAGGAAGAAGTCCAACTATCACTATTTGCAGATGATATGATTTTATACTTAAGTGACCCCAAAAACTCTACTAGAGAACTCCTACAGCTGATAAACAACTTCAGCAAAGTGGCTGGCTACAAAATCAATGCAAGCAAATCAGTAGCCTTTATATATTCAAAGGATAAGCAGACTGAGAAAGAAATTAGGGAAATGACCCCCTTCACAATAGCTACAAACAGCATAAAGTATCTTGGGTTGACTCTAACCAAACAAGTGAAAGACCTATATGACAAGAACTTCAGATCTCTGAAGAAGGAAATCGAAGAAGATCTCAGAAAATGGAAAAATCTTCCATGCTCGTGGATTGGCAGGATTAATATAGTTAAAATGGCCATCTTGCCAAAGGCAATCTACAGATTCAATGCTATCCCCATAAAAATCCCTACTCAGTTCTTCATAGAGCTAGAAAGAGCAATTCTCAAATTCATCTGGAATAACAAAAAACCCAGGATAGCTAAAACTATTCTCAACAGTAAAAGAACTTCAGGTGGATTCAGTATCCCAGACTTTAAAATCTAATACAGAGCGATGGTGATAAAAACCGCATGGTACTGGTACAATATCAGGCAAGCGGATCAATGGAATAGGATTGAAAACCCAGAAATGAACCAACACACCTATGGTCACTTGGTCTTCGACAAAGGAGCTGAAAGCATCCTGTGGAAAAAAAAAGATAGTCTTTTCCACAAATGGTGCTGGTTCAATTGGATGTCAGCATGCAGAAGAATGTGCATCGATCCATCCTTACTTCCTTGTACCAAGCTCAACTCCAAATGGATCAAGGACCTCCACATAAAACCTGACACACTGAAACTAATCGAAAAGAAACTGGGGAAGACCCTGGAGGACATGGGCACAGGGGAAAAGTTTCTGAATAGAACACCAATAGCTTATGCTCTAAGATCAAGAATTGACAAATGGGACCTCATAAAACTACAAAGTTTCTGTAAGGCAAAGGACACCATCAAAAGGACAAAACGTCAACCAACAGACTGGGAAAGGATATTCACCAACCCTAAATTAGACAGAGGGCTAATATCTAATATATACAAAGAACTCAAGAAGGTAGAACCCATAGAAACAAATAACCCCATTAAAAAGTGGGGTACAGAGCTAAACAAAGAATTTTCACATGAAGAACTTCAGAGAGCTGAGAAACACCTTAAGAAATGTTCAACATCATTACTCATTAGGGAAATGCAAATCAAAACAACCCTGAGATTTCACCTCACACCAGTCTGAATGGCTAAGGTCAAAAACTCAGGAGACAGCAGGTGTTTGTGAGGATGTGGAGAAAGAGGAACACTTCTCCACTGCTGGTGGGATTGCAAGATGTTGCAACCATTTTGGAAATCAGTCTGGCGGTTCCTCAGAAAACTGGGCATGTCATTTCCTCAGGAGCCTGTTATACCACTCCTGGGCATATATCCAGAGGATTCTTTAGCATGCAATAAGGACACATGCTCCACTATGTTCATAGCAGCCCTATTTGTAGTAGCCAGAATCTGGAAAGAACCTAGGCGTCCTTCAAAGGAGGAATGGATACAAAAAATGTGGTATATTTACACAATGGAGTACTATTCAGCCATTAGAAACAATGAATTCATGAAATTCTTAGACAAATGGATGGAGCTGGAGAACATCATACTAAGTGAGGTAACCCAGTATCAAAAGATCAATCATGATATGCACTCAGTGATAAGTAGATATTAGCCTAGAAACTTTGAATACCCAGGACATAATCCACAAATTAAATGATGTCCAAAAAGAATGGATGAGTGGTCCCTGGTTCTGGAAAGACTCAGTGCAAGAATATAGGGGAATTCCAGAACAGGGAAATGGGAAGGGGTGGATGGAAGAACAGGGGGACGGAAGAGGGCTTATGGGACATTTGGGAAGGGGAGACCCAGAAAAGGGGAAATCATTTGTAATGTAAATAAAAATATAATATAAATAAATAAATAAATAATAAAAAAGAGAAGTCTGGTATGATTCTGATAGGTCCGCCTTTATATGCTACTTGACCTTTTTTCCTTATTGCTTATAATATTCATTTTTGTTCAGTGTGTTTGGTGTTTTGATTATTATGTGACTGGAGGAATTTCTTTTCTGGTCAAATGTGTTTAGTGTTCTGTAAACTTCTGTACGGTTATGGGAATCTCATTCTTTAGGTTTGGGAAGTTTTCTTCTATAATTTTGTTGACAATGTTTACTGGTCCTTTGAATTGGGAATCTTAGCTCTCTTCTATACTTATTATTCTTAGGTTTTGACTTTTCCTTGTGTAATGGATTTCTTGATTGTTTTGTTTGAGTTATAAGCATTTTGCTTTTGCATTTTCTTTGACTGCTGTGTCAATGTCTTCTATGGCATCATCTATGCCTGAGATTCTCTTCCATCTCTTGTATTCTTTTGGTAATGTTTGCTTCTGTAACTCCTGCTCTCTTTCCTAGGTTTTAAATCTCCAGGGTTGTTCCTTCTTCCTGGGTGTTTTCTTTAATGTTTCGATTTCCATTTTTAGATCCTATTCCTCTACCAGTTTGTGTTTTCCTATATTTCATTTAGAGATTTAAATCTTTCCTTCTACTTGTTTACCTATGATCTTCTGTAGTTCTGTGAGCTATTTATGTCCTTCTTAAAGTCCTCTATCATCTTCATGAGATGGAATTTTAGATCTGAATCTTGATTTTCTGGTATCTTGGGCTATCTAGGGCTTGCTGTGGTGAACTAACTGGGTTCTGATGTTTCCAAGTAGCATTGGTTTCTGATGCTTATATTTTTGTGCTTATCACTTTCCATCTGGTTATCTCTGGTGCTAACTTCTCTTGCCATCTTTGACTGGAGCCTTTCCCTCCTGTGAGCCTATGATCTTATGATTCTGTGATCCTAGATGTGTCAGAACTCATGGGGGACAAGCTGCCTTATGGTGTGGGCAAGGTAGATAGAGAGCCAGAGTCCAAGGTCTGCTTTTATGTGTGGGTGCAAACTGGAAGGAATTGTGTGCCTTTGGTTGGTCAGGGATTTCTGCATCCCATGGGCCCCAGAGAGTTCCAGTTACACCAGGAATTGGGGCCTGTGTTGGGGCCTAACCTGAGATCCTGGATGTGGCAGAGCTACTTGGGGGGGGCAAGCTACCTCTGGGTGTGCATGGAGCCTCAGCTGGCTTTTGGAAAGCCAAAGCCCAGGGTCTACTCCTGGACGTAGGAGCGTACTGGCAACCTCCACATTTTTTATTTGTTTTACGTATTTATTTATTTACTTTTGAGACAAGAAAATATCTTACTTGTCTGGAGCTCATTAGATAGGTTAGACCAATTGACCCTGGATTACCCGAGACCCTCTTATGTTTACCTCCCTGCCATTGCGATGGAAAGGACATAACTGGCCTTTGTAAGTGGATAGTTGTGATATATCTCAAGTCATAATATTGGTATGTTTAAGCCAGCAAGTCAACCCTGGATTCACATTATAATGAATGTTTCTCTATTTACTGTATTTGGGTGTACCATAAAAGAGCATATAATATTTAAAATTGTAGACTGAGAGTTAGATTACACACAGATTAACCCATACATACACACACACACTGAAACATTTTTCAGGTTTTTTTTTTAATTATAGCATACTTCAATATATTCTCTCTTCAATTTCCTCTCTCAAAAGCCTATTTTCTTTCTTTTTCTTCTTTTTTGGTTGGATATTGTCTTTATTTCCCATTCCCCCATCCCCTGCCTCTATGAAGGTCCTCCCTCAACCACCCACCCACCAACCCACCCACTCCATTCTTCCTGCCCGGGCATTCCCCTACACTGGGGGGCATTGAGCACTCTTGGGCCCAAGGGACTTTCCTCCTGCTTGGCCATCCTCTGCCACATACGTGGCCAAGCATGGGTCTCTCCATATGTACTCTTTGGTTGGTGGTCCAGTCCCTAGAGCTGCCAGAGGATCTGGCCAGCTGACACTTGTTGCTCATTTCATGGGGCTGCAAACACCCTCAGCACCTTCAGTCCCTTCTCCAACTACTCCATTGGGGACCCTGCGCTTAAGGTCCCCAATGGTTGGCTGTGAGCTTCTTTCTCTGTATTTATCAGGCTCTGACAGAGCCTCTCAGGATACATCCCTATCAGGCTTCCTTCAGCATGTATTTCCTGGCATCCACAAGAGCATCTATCTGGTTTTGTTGACTGTATATGGGATTGATTATCAGGTGGGGCAGTCTTTGGAATGCCTTTCCTTTAGTCTCTGCTCCACACTTTGTCTCAATATTTCCTCCTGTGAGTATTTTGTTCTCCGTTTTAAGAAGCACTGAAACATCTAAACTTTGATATTCCTTCATCTTGGGTTTCATTTTGTCTATGAATTGAATTGTGGGTATTCCAAACTTTTGGGATAATATCCACTTATCAGTGAGTGCATACCATGTGTGTTCTTTTGTGACTGAGTTACCTCACTAAGGATGATATTTTCAAGTTCCATTCATTTGCCTAAGAATTTCATGAAGTCATTGTTTTTAATAGCTGAGTAATCCATTGTGTAAATGTACCACATTTTCTGTATCCATTCCTCTTGTGAGGGACATCTGGGTTGCTTCCAGCTTCTGGCTATTATAAATAAGGCTGCTATGAATGTAGTGGAGCATGTGTCCTTATTACAAGTGAGAGCATTTTCTTGATTTTTGTCAAGGCATCTCTTTTTAAGTTGTTTTTTCAAATATACATATATTTATATATTGTTTAAATTAATTTATATTTCACCTTTTTACCTGTATTGTTTCATGCATTTTTGAAAACATATGTGATACGTGTACACACATAAAATATATTTTGAATTTATGTATATTGAAAATATCGATTCCAAACTTGTAGGCCCATTATGAAAAAAACAAACATGAATTGTTTGATTTCTGCATAGGGAATCTTTAGGCCTTCTAATAGGTCTTAAAACATGGAACAAAGTTAATGTTTATGCCCACACAATCTTTAAAAGTTTTGTGTGGTCATCTGTAAAACTTGAATATATGTCTATGTCTATGTCTATGTCTATGTCTATGTCTATGTCTATGTCTATCTATCATCTATCTATCTATCTACACATAAATCTTCAAAATGATGCATTCCTAAGTACATAAATGTAAAATTCTCATTCATATGTCAGTTCTGTGCATGTTTTCAGGGATGATTATATGGTATTGAGTAATTATTTCTCCTCCAATCATTCTGAAATTGCTTGTAATTCTTTGTCTAGCATTCATAGCTTATGTGTTTCACCACTTTCCAGTCACTTTAGCATTCCTATTGTTGTCCTTGTTTAGCTCACTTTAGACAGTCCTATTGGTGAGGCTTTCTGAGTACAGCTCTTGACATTCCTAGGAGATACAATCTCACAGCAAACACTCCATTCTTCTGGATCTTAAAATCTTTTTGCCCCTTTTCTAATAAGAACCCCATGTGCAGGATTGGGTTGTAGATAATCCAGTTGGCATTTGGCTCTACAACTCTGCGTTTGTATTGTTTGATGTTTTCTGTGATATTCTCCTTCCATACCACAGATGAGTTTTCTTGTTGTATGTTAAGGACTACATTTATAGTGGTATATGCACAACTCTTTAGATTGTTGTTAAGGGGAATGTACCATAATCATCATCAAAGAGGCTTCATCCAGAAAATTATGGAAATAGATTCAGAACCTACAGCCAAACATTTGGTAGAGCTCCAGCATCCCTGCAAAAGAGGGGGGAGAAGGAATGTAGGAGCCAGGGACATCAAGTACACCATGGGAAAATTCACAGAATCAGCTAACCTGGCTCACAGAGACTGAAAAGACAATCTGAGAGGCTTCATAGGTTTGACTTCCTCCTTCTGCATATATATTACACGTTTGTAACTCTCTTCTGGTTCTCTGTACTGGCTGGTTTGGTGTGTCAACTTGATGCAAGCTGGCGTTTTCACAGAGAAAGGAGCCTTCCTTGAGGAAATGCATCCAGGAGATCCAGTTGTAAGGCATTTTCTCAATTAGTGATCAAGGGTGGGAGGGTCCATTGTGGGTGGTGCCATCTCTGGGTTAGTAGTCCTGGCTTCTATAAGAAAGCAAGCTGAGCAAGCCAGGGGAAGCAAACCAGTAAGTAACATCCCTCCATGGCCTCTGTATCAGCTCCATCTTCCAGACTGCTTGAGTTCCAGTCATGACTTCCTTTGGTGATGAACAGCAATGGGAAAGTGTAAGTTGAATAAATCCTTTCCTCTACAACTTATGTCTTGGTCAGAATATTTGAGCAGGAATATAAACCCTGACTAAGACAGTCTCCTAAAAGTGAGAGGTAGAATTGTCTTTGACTCATTTGTCGGTTCTTGGGACCTTTCCCTCTACTGTGTTGCTTTGCCCACCATTAATATGAAGGTGGTTGGTTAGTCTTATTGCCACTTGATTTGGCATATTTGGTTTAAATTCATGGGAGGCGTGCCCTTCTCTGAAATGTAATGGAGAAGGGGTGGCTGAGGGTGGTAGTGAGGAAGGATTAGTAGGGGAGGATGGAGATGAAACTATGGTAGGACATAATATATGAGAAAAGAATAAATTTATAATCTTAAAAATAAGGATTGTGATGATTTAGTACAATGGCAGTTGTAGGTTCTCTTTTAAAATCCATGGACCATTGGCTAGGTTTCTTATACCAGACATGCTTTTCTTCTTCCTGAGAAAGCCGTATGTCTAATTTTTGTTATCACCAAGGTACAGATTCCACTACTGCACCCTTAGGGTTATTTTGCCATGCATGCTGGCCATCGTGGTTCATGGACCACAGCTGGTTAGGACTGGTGGTTGCTTCCCACCTCTGGCTATGATGAAAGCTAGTCCTCAGTAAGGAGACATTTAGACAGCAAGAACTCTTGAAGTATAAATTGCCTGATTAGAAGATGAGAGATATCCTGTATTTTATGGCAAATATCCACTTATTAGCAAGTACATACCAAGCATGTTCTTTTGGGACTGGGTTACTACACTCAGAATTATATTCTCAAGATCTATCATCCATTTGTCTGTAAAATTTGTGATGTCTTTGGTTTTAATACTGAATAGTATTCCATTGTGTAGATGTACCACATTTTCTTTGTCTTCAGTTGAGGGGCATGTGGGTTGTTTCCAATTCCTGGCTATTACGAATAAAACTGGTATAAACATAGCTCAGCAAGTGTCTTTGTGGAATGGTGGGGCATCTTTTGAATGTATAGGAGTGGTATAACTTGGTCATGCACTAAAACTATTCCCAGTTTGCTGAGAAACCACAAAATTGATTTCCAAAGTAGTTTTACATTCCACAGACCAAAAAGCTAAACAAAACGAAGGCACGGGCAAGAATACTTACCACTCACTTGGAAGGCAGAATAAAATAGTCATAAGAAAGGGATAGAGGGAGGAATTGTGTAGGAGAGGGGGTGGGGAGGAGACTATGGGGATTCTGAATCACATGTGGGGAGGGGCACAAAGGATGGCCAGATGGCTATGAGATTAAAGGGAAACCTGCAACTGACAGAGGTTGGGAAGTGGGAGGGGTATATCTAGGAATAGACCTGAGATAAGGGAGGTGCCCAAGAGTCAATGGGAGTGTCCTAAGCTGTGACTCACAGCATTGGGGATATTGAATATAAAGAGGGCACCTCTTGTAGCCAGAAAAAATCCTCCATGAGAGCGATAAGGACAGCAATCCACGCACAAAACTTTCAGCCCCAAATTTTTCCTTTCTACAAGAAACGTAAAAACAGTGGATGGAGCAGAGACTGAGGGAATGGCCATCCAATAGCCAGCCCAAGTTCAGGTACCAATCTGTGACATTATTAATGATTCTCTGTTATGCTTGCAGGCAGGAGTCTATCTTGGCTATCCTCTGAGAGGCTCTACCCAAAATCTGACTCAGACAGATGCACAGACTCACAACCAAGCAGTGTATGGAGCTAGGAGACTCTTACAAAAGAATAAGAGAAAGGATTACAGCAACTAAGGGGATAATAATTCCACAGAAAGACTAACAGAGATAAGTGACCAGGACCTTTGGGGCTCTCAGAGACTGAACTATCAACCAAAGGACATAGACGTGTTAGACCTAGATCTCTCTTCACATGGTTAGCAGATTGGTATTCATGTGTCCCTAACAACTGCAGTGGGGGCTATCCCAAAAATCTGTTACCTGTACCTGGGATATGTCTTCTACCTGGGCTGTCTTGTCTTGCTTCAGTGGGAGAGGATGAGCTTAGCTTCATAGAGACTTGATCTGTCAGGGTAGGGGACATTCAGGGTGTACCGACCTGCCCAGAGGAGAAGGGGATAGTGAATGCAGGAAAGATTGTGGGAGGAATGATGAAGAGGGGGCAGTGAACAGGATGTATATTGAATATTAAAAATTAAATAATAGATAAGAGTAAGTATTCACTACAAAGCTAATTCCTCGAGTTTCATCTTGCCCCTCACATTGCACAATGAAAGAAACAAGTCTATCAGTCTTTCTTTGATCTCCTCATATGTGCTTTGACACCTCCAAACCTCCACACATACATTCAGGAAAACCAAATGCTGAAACTACAGAACTGTTTTAAATGCCAAATTTTCATTTTTATATATGTGCTCATGTAATAATCAAGCAAAAATGTTATATTTTTCATTTGGCTCCTACCCACTTTTAAAAATATGACCCATTGCATGTTTTAGCTTTGTAGTAAATATATTTATTCACTGACATATACTACAGGAAAATTTCAGCATGCTGATATATTCATTCAATATATAACTGCCAGATAATAACTGACATTTGTGATATCTTTTTGCATGGTATAAGTGTTCAAATTTCTCTACTGGGCATCATGAAATAACCTAATGGTCATTCTAAATCATTAAGAAAATAAAATTAAAAACTAATAAGTGGCCAGGCGGTGGTGGCTTACACCTGTAATCCCAGCACTCTGGGAGGCAGAGGCAGACGGATCTCTGAGTTCGAGGCCAGCCTGGTCTACAGAGTGAGTTCCAGGACAGCCAGGGCTACACAGGGAAACCCTGTCTCGGAAAAAAAAAAAAAACAAAAAAAAAAAAACAAAAAAAAAAACAAAAAACTAATAAGTGGAAAACAAAGGTGAAAGTGGGAACCTGACAAATAACTTTTGAATTTTAATTTGGAAACAGAAATAGGCTTGTTTAGTATGGCATAATTTGAATATCATTTTATTCTGGAGTCTAAGTTACTTTAGTTTATATGATAAAATACCCTTATAAAAGCAACTTAATAAGGAAAACTTCCTTTGTTTTTATATTCATATACAGCTTCGTTTTCCAGTTCATCATTGCAGGTAAATTCAAAGCTGCAGGTGCTTAGAAGGTCTGGTGTATTGAATATGCTGTCAAGGTGATGAGAATGGAAAATGTTTGTGCTTAGATTATCTGCTCTCTTTTATAAAATCCAGGACCTCAGTTGAAGAAATCATGTTATGCTTTTCTTTTTACATCAATATAGACCTTCACAGGTGTGCCCAGAAATCAACAATTCTTCACAGGTGTGCTGAGAATCTTGACTCCTGGGTGGGTCTACATCCTTCCATACTGACAATTAACACTAACCATTACAATTGGGTTTTAAAGATCCTAAAGAAAAGATAGATACTATGGACTTTACTTTCACAGAGGAAATTATTCATGATTCTCAATCAAGGGAAGGGGAAGGAAGGCATAGCTTTAAAAGCACAGTCTTGAAATATTAATATAGGGGCTGTTTATGTGGAATACCTGTGAAAGGCTAGAGGAGGAAGAGAGGGTAAGACCCAAAAGTTCTTATTAAGCAGCTGCATTCTGGTGCAGACCTTTGTTGAATTGAGGGCAGCTCACACTTGGATATACTTTCACTTCTTTTCCTATTCATAAGAAGCACTTTCTTTTTCAGCTATATCAAAATGGTGCTAGTTCTAGTCAAAGGCAAGCACCTGCTTTAATTTAAAAGGAGCACGCTTGAACAAGAAGTTATTATACTGCTCAGCACAGCATGCCCCACAGATAGATCAGGGCAAATTCTTCCACAAGGGTTTTCCTGTATCAAATAACTTTAGAGACCTGAGTTTTTCAGATTCTTCTCCATTTGTGATTGGTCTGATTTGTCTAGCAGAAGGCTAGGATTTGAGAATGGAATGCTTTGCCTCTGAGCCATACAGAAGAAGGTAGAAACCTTGTCAGAGCAAAGCTTACAATGGCTTCATGTACTTGATGCCAGTAGCCTTCAGCTCAGGAGAGAGCCTTGTGCTGGTAAATATCATCTGATTGATGAGGTCATTCTCCTCAAAATATCTGTAGCACGATGAATCAGCATTGAAGAGATCAGAAACTGCAGGTTTGTACTTAACTATGGTTTCTTATATGTGAGAAATGGCTTTACAATTGTGAATATAGCTTCACAATTGAAAATATAAATCACCTACTTTATATTTCCACATTCTACCAAACCAGACAAACAATAAGCACCCCCCCCCAAAAAAAACAAAGCAAAAACAAAAAGCAGCAAAAGCAAGCATTTTCTTTGATGTGAATGGGGAATCCTGAGATCCTTCTTTTTTTTCTTGAATGAACTTTTAACATTTAATGGAAGTGATGGTTTTGAATTGCAAGAGCAAATGTTTACCTTGCAAGGTACATGATACCTTCCATGTTCTTCTGCATTTGTCTGATTGCGACAAGATCAATATTTAATTTTATGAATTTAGAATTATATTTTATTCTTGAAATGTGATGATCTAGTGGTTTGTATTGAAAGTTACTCCAAATGTAAAATTTTATAGGACAACAAACTATTTTAGGTTTCAGCCTGAGGAGAATAGCAGTATAAAAGCAGCTGAATTTGAGTTAATACAGACAAAAACCTATATCAATAATATAATCAACAAATAAATAAAGATTGGTGAGATGACTCAAGGGGTAATGTGCTTGCTATGCAAATGTAAGGATCCAAGTTCAAATCTTCAAACCTATACAAAACCAGATCCAGTAATCCAAGTGATCTTAATGAGGATGGCAGAAAGAAAACTCCCTGAGTTTAAGTACAACATAGATGCCACATAAGACCCTGTTCAAACTAGTGGTGGTGGGGTCAATTCTTGGTCACTAAATTGTGCTCTGACCTTTATTTCCATACATTTTTACACATGTGCCTCCACTCACACATAAGTGTACACATACATGCAGAGATCATAACTGATGAATACATTCATATCATATATAACTATAAAGGTAAAATAAATTAATGATCATGCAAAAGTAATATATGATTCAAAAGAACAATTAGATGAAAAGCTTATAATCAATAAAATATTCACATTATTATCAGTGATTTTACTGTTTAAGAGTATGTTTTCACTGAATTAGTAAAATGTCTTTCAGCCCCCTTCTCTATACCTGAAACAATAAGCACATTACACTGGCACATAAATGAAATCAATGAATCAATCAATAAATAAATGGAAAACTGAACAATTGGGGGATTTTATTTCTCATGGTATATGATTTATTATTAATAATTTAAACACCCCTAATATCAGTGCAAAGTATTAGTATTATCAAGGAGGTGACATCTACAATTCCACAGAAGTACAAAATAAGAAAGATAAGTGGCAACTGGTCCTGCTAGGTCATGTTGGAAGTACCTAGAAAGTGGTATAGTATTCTGCAAGGTTAACGGCTTAAGAAAAGTCTGTGCATTACAGTGATATCTAGGAATAGTCTCCCAAGAGAAGTGGTGATTGGGAAAGATGTGTGCAATCTTTCCATGTGATTTTTTTTAACAGTTCAATGAAAAACATAGTGTACCAAATGAAGAGAAGACTCAGAAAGCCTAGCATATAGAGAAAGAAATATGTATTAGGAAAATTAATTGTATCGGTGTTGGAAGTTGGGTCGAAGAGACCGTGAAAACGCTTAATAAAGAGATTACGGTGGTAGCAGAGGTTGAACAAAATAAAACAGGTCAAATGGAGCAAATAGAGCCCATGGCAGAGAAACAAACAAACAAACAAACAAAAAGATCCTGTATTTCCTCCAGTAGGCCCTGGTTTGGGATGTGCAGCAGCTAGCTAGAGGTTGTCAGAGTCATCAATTATTCTTAGACTATAAAATGATGGTTTGCTCTAGAGAGTAATGTCTCTACCTTGGCTTCCTTAGAAGGTGTAAATGTTTAGCACTACTTACTAAACTGTGAAGAGATCAGTAAAGTTTGATACCTTAATTAAAGGCTGGCATGGGGATTTTTGTTCAGAGAATTGCTATAGGAATTCAAGAACCAAATCACCTTAATGCACACTTATCTAGAAGAATACAACTGTACTTCTTAGTTTTATAAATAATCCCAAGACATTTTTAGTAACTGAATACACATTTAGACTGTAAAAAATGTCTTCAAGCCTGTTTTATCTATCAGTATTATCTTTTCTGTCATACAGAGACATGAACATAAATGCTCATCCTAAATTAAAGCTTTTGGAAACGATACAGGAAAAGTTAAGAGCTGAATGCTGAAGTCAAGTTTTTACTGTCCTTTCCTTGCACTAGTACTGCAGAGTCCTTGGTGACACTTGAAAGAAATCATTCCTCATTCAAAATTCATTACATTTTAATTGCAGATTTATTAACAAACCGGCGGCTTTGTATTGATTTCTGTAGGATGTTGTGGAAACTGGGAACAGCACAGAGCACCTTGTAAGCTGACAGCACTTCACATTAAGTGGCCAGATGTTGTTACATCCAAACACTTGACACAGCGCAGAGCATCACAGAGTAGCATGGAGGGGAAAATGGACTGTCAGAAGATCTGAGAAAAGGCAAAGTGTGCTGCAGAGATCCAGGGTGCATTGTGGCTAGCTTTGATGGAAGCAATCACTTTTGTGATGCTTAGTGTCACTCGCTGTATAAGCCTGAAATCTGTGTTAGCTTCCTCAGAAGCAAAAGAGTGGCCCAGGGGGCATAGTAAAATCTGACAATCTACTTTACTATATCATCATGTGATAGCTACCTCCTGAACAGATTGAATACACGTCCTTCCTCATTTCACTGTGAAAATGGAAACCTCAGTCCCTGTTCTAAATCAAAAGATGTTTTATATGGACCTATCCATGGTCAAAATACCAGTATTCTGATGCCAGTATTACAGAAATGTATATCAGCATATAGTATCTTAGAAACTAATGAGACACTTTCAAATAAAGTGTGCCTTTGATGTCTTCCTTGTATTTGTCTCTCCTGCAGCCCTGGGTTACCCTGTAGCCCTGAACATATTCTTCCTTTATTATATCCCATGTATCTTTTTGACCATGCCCTTATCTTTCCTCATTGCCTAAATTATCCAGTTTTGGTGTATTTTCTCCATTTTCAAACTTCACATTTATCCTCATTCATTGACTATAGACTAGGGTCTTCATGTAAGAGAGAATTGAATGCCTCTCTACCCTCTGGCTACATTTTAAAAATGTATTTTTAGATGCATTCATGATTTAAATTTTTTCCAGCTAATTTTATTTATTTGTGTATATGTATCACAATTTCACTTTCCAGAGCCAGACAATATTTTACAGCCCTTCATTCAACAAGAATAGAGAGAAAGAGAGAGCAAGAAACTGGGAGAGGGAGAGAGACAGTGAGAAAGAAAAGAAAAGAAAAGAAATCAAGTAAAGGCTCATCAATGAGCCACGGCACACAGAGAACTGAGACTCCTGTTTTGGCAAATGTAAGAATATGCAGCAAAAAAGAAAAAGAAAAAATGGTAAGTGCCATTTGAAACTAGGATGTCTCTGAAGATGTGAAAAAAATAGATTTCCTGATATAGATACCTAAACACTCTATTCTTAAAAACATCTAATTTAGAAAAGTTATATACATGTTTTCTCTGCCTCTCTGGGATATCCATCTTCTACAATCCAGAAATACCTTTTTCCAACTAAAAATGGATAGAAAGTATCCCTTGAAATGCCAGAAAAGAAGGATCAGGAGGAGGAGGAGGAGGAGGAGGAGGAGGAGGAGGAGGAGGGGTAAAATTGAAGAGGACTCTCAGGTTTGTTACTCTTTGTGGGTTGTGGAGCACAGCTTTCGTAAGCCTCAACTGGTAAAGCCCAAATCAACTTGTATTTTCCCACTAGTACTTCTTTGGGTTGGGCCTTTTAGACGAAACTCTCAGACTAATGCTAAGAAGATAGCTGTCATTACATTATTATCAGTGTTGACTAGAGCCTTTGTAGGATCATTACAATACAATGAGGTTCTGAGGATGGTCCCTGTAAATCTGCATTCGTGGTTTCTTATGATGGAAAGAGACCTTAGCTAGTAAGTTTACAGAGTCTAATTAGAAGATGACTCTTACCATCTGAGGAACTGGGGAGTTCCTATGAGCAAGATCCTCCTCCAGTTGTGTTCCTGTGAGTTTGGGCCTGCCACTCTGTGAGATCCACAAACCTCTTTTGTCTCCTCATTATGTTTCCAAAGAAATGCTATTTATTTAGTATCAAACAAACAGGCAAAACAAAACCAGAGAGCATACTCAAATTTGAAAATTCTTTCTGCTCATTTGTTCGGTAGAGTTGAGCTTAGTTTTCCTACCATGACATTTTCAAATCTCATTCAAGGTTATATAATTTCTTGTATTTGCAATAAACTTATTTGAGTTCATACATACCAATTATAGAATTTATTTATATATATTAATATAATTAATAGAAAACTTTTTGAGGAATATTATAAAATATACCTTAAAACATATACTTTAAAAATATATTTTATAGGACAAGGCTGCTTAAGTAACTTTGTCTGTGCTCTTAGAAGGCTCTTAAGTTGCTAGAGACAGAAGGGTGACTTAAATAGAACTACCCTTCCAGAGTTTACTGGTGTCATTATTAGGCTGGGAAACTTAGATACTAGAGTAGTGATAATGTGTGTATAGTGGAATAAATACATATTTCTAAGGAAGATGTTAGCCTTTGAGCTCAGGAAATTCTGCCTGTTTTCCAAAATTCCACTGCCTCCCATATTTGCCTCTGTCGCTTTTCTATCTTGTTCTTCCTCCCTCCCCATCCAACCCCTTTCCTTCCCTTTCTCAATTTTTTTTTGTTTGGTTTTATAGGACAGGGTATCACATGATAATGTAACCAAGGCTGGGCTAAAAGATCCTATAGAAACCCAGTTGGCCATGAAGTCCTGGCTGTTTTCTTCCTTTTCTCCTTCATGCAGGGGTTACATGAACCTTAAACCTATGTGTAGCTATGCTTGGTTTGTCTACCTGAGTGTGTCCATATTTGTATGAAAAAAATTAGCTGGGTATTTATTCATGAAATAGATCTCTAGGGTGTTCTCTCAAAAAAGTACATTATCCAACTTATTAATGAGAATCCACCCATCTATTGATCAAATCAGATGCAAACAGCCAGAGCAAAAAATTAAGCAGAGTTTAGGGAATCCCACTGAGGAGTGGGAGGAAGAATTGTAGAAGCCAGAATGGTCAAGGACACTACAGAAAAACCCACAGAATCAACCTTCTGGAGCTTATAGGACCTCATAGAAACTGAATGCCCTCAGCGCTTATGTCGCAGTTGCATAGCTTGATTTTAAGGTGGGGCATCTAACATCTGGAGCAACATCTGTCTCTGATTCTGCTGCCTGCCTATGGATTCCTTTCCTCCTACCTAATTGCTGTATCTAGCCTTAATAGGAGGACCCTAATCTCTATGAAACTTGATAACCCATGACTGACTGAGAGCTATCCAGGCTGAGCCTTTACTGAAGAGAAATAGAGGAGGTGTAGATAAATGACTGTGTACAGGAGAGTTAGAGGGAAGGACTGGGAGGAAAGAAGGAGGAAAAACAGTGCTTGAGTTTTAAAAATCAATCAGTTAATCAATAAAAGTACAGTCCCTTAGCTACCAAACTATATTGACACATCCAAATCTTCATCTACCTCCCAGGAATTCTACATTTGTGTCTAACCCAACTTATTGGGTCAGTTAAAACCAGAATCCATCCTGAAATGGGAACATAGAATAAAAATTACTTTCTATATAACATGAAATCATACTTTTAACTCTTCTAGATAATTTTTAAAGAACAGTAGCAATAGACCAATGAGAATGATTTACAGATTTCATTCAAAAGTACTAAAATTTAGCACAACCATTTTCTCTTTTTTGCATGTTATTCATTCCCTGAACTTGCCAGCTACTTTTTCCTTTGTGGGGAAATTCTCAGAAAGAACAGCTTCATTTGGTTTCTATTGTACACAGAGAAATTTGTATTATTTGATTAAATTGTTTTCTTTCAATGAAAGTTTTCAGAAAATCACATTGGGATTTTTGTGATGACAACCCTGTTATCTTCCATATCCACATGTTCATACTCCATTAACACAGAAGATAATAATGCATTTAAATCAGAGTCCCTTAATATGCATTAAAACTTCCAAGTGATCTCAGTCTTTCTTACTTTATTTTTTAATATTAAACAATATACTAATGGCTGCTTGCATATTGATGTATGCCCTAAACTCATTTGGCAAGAAATATACTTTATCTAGTATAAACTTATATATTAAACTAAAGATTTTCATTTTTACATTCTTAAAGGGGCAGGAACCCTATTACACAACAAATGTATTTTATTGCTATCATTGACACCAATAAAATAATAGCATACATAATTATATAATTTATTGAGTTCCTACAATGTTCCAAGTCCTTGACATAATTATTCTTTCCCAAATAATTCTTCAAGGCATTATTGATTCCATTTCACTGAGGCAGTCAAACAAAGTGTGTGAAAGATCTTGATCAAAATTATATGACTTGATATTGACTTCTGTTTAATTTTAATGGCTCTGAGCCTTTGAATCAATCACACTACAGAATTATGTGGGATATTAAGATACCTATGAGCAGAGAAATATTCAACAGTAGGGAGTCATTGCTTGAATATGACCATTTGCCTCTATTTCCAATCCTTTTTAAAGTAAAAAATTCTTTTGTTGATAATGTATTTTTAAAATTACCTCATTAATTAAGGCCATTCCTGTAAATTCAACTTCCTGATAAATACTGGTCATTTGCATAATACTTACCATATGATTAATAGTCAATATTGCTGAAGTATACAAATTAATAAAGGAGTATATATTGTGAGTCTCTATCGCACACACATATATACAAGCACATACACACACACACACATACACAAACATAAAGTTACTTAGTCACATCAGAGATTATAGACAGAGGCTAAAATCAGTTACTTATAAACTTCCTTTGATGTATTTCCATATGTGATTTTTCAGAACCACCTGTATCTTAGTAAGTAACTGTGCTCATTCTATTGATAGGGGAGACTTCATGAAAGGAAAGTAATTCCTTTTTGTTCTTCCTTAGCAGAGTATCATGAATGATTTTTGAAAATGGAAACCGGCGTTTCTTCATTTTATCAAAGGATTAAAATTAATACTGAGAAATCATCTTCAGAATGACTTATGACGTAACTCAACTACAAGCACATTTGGATTATATACAATCCTATTTTTCCATAACAAGACTGCCTGCAGTCCTGAATAAGAGATATTCAACTATACAGATTTTCTTTCTTTTTGATACTTTACTTATTTTCTGAGTCATAAGAAAATATTTTCTTAATCTCACACCCTATATAAACTGTGAATCACAATTTGACTTTTTGTTTGTTTGCTTGGTTATATGTCACTTGCTACAACAGACACCCTGAAGGAAGTGTTCTGTCATTTGCAACTTGACAATCTGAACACTTACCTGCCAATATCAGAACATCTTGACTTTGTTATTTTCAGGGCATTAAAGTACAAGTACTTAGTTGAGTGTCTGAAGCAGAGATGAAAATGCCCTCTTTGTGGACAGGGTTTGCTCAGACCTGACAGCCCTTACAATATTTAAAAAAATCTCCTCTTTTTCTATGGAACAGCACAAAATCATTGTTCAGAAAAAATTCTCATAAATTTCCTTTGGTTAAGTACTCACCAGGTTAGAGCTTTACTGCATTAACTTCCTTAACTGTGAGATACTCCAGTAAAACAGGATATATGTACGTGTAAGGCCAACTCCATATGCAGAATCCTGGTTTGAGAGTGCATTTCACTCACACTGCCCAGAAATCTGTGGACAGAGTACTCAGTCATTCTAATATTTGTGCGGTTTGTTGTTAAATGAAGATAATAACAGTGAAGATAGTGATAATAGTAATGTCTTCATAGCTCTTTTGTGTTGATTAAATCAGATAATTGGCAGATGGAGGATGAAATTTTTTAAAATAAGCTGAGCACTGTGTAACACTTGATTAATTTGTTTCTTTCTTTTAAACATTTCATAACTATTGTGTTCATTATTTTCATTTTTTTATGTTTTCAAGCACAAATGAGGAACATATCTATGGTTCAGAATCCTTCTTACATAGCTGCAGATATTTTAGCTGCTCTAGAAATAAACTCTAGGTGAGTTGTCACTTATTTGGTATGGTGACTTACATTTATGTTACAATCAAGAACAGGCAGGTTACTTTGTTGAGTCCCACACTTTCAGAATGTATAGCTGCATAGATGATTTCTCAGATGATTTTCCAAGCTGTCAGTTCCATTTAGCAGAATTAGGGTTAAGATCATATTCTTTGTCATTTTTATTAGTTTCTTCCTATAAATTTGCCATGTTCCTGTATATCACTGAAAAAAATAGAAATGAATAATTTTAAATGTCAATCAGTGAAGAATATTTCACAGGTGAAATCTCTTGCTATGCAGCGAATTCACAAGAAGTAAAACCCATGTCTTCTCTATTTAACTCCAATGCCTCACCAAACTGCTACCTTTGTTAGTCTCCACAAGGAACAGTCTTCATCATTCCTTTGGCCTAAAGCAATATAAGAGTAATGGGTACTTGGATAACTGCCACGTATCTGCTTTTTAATCTGAAGTGACAGGTGAGGACTCTTTACTTGAAGGTTTAGCAAATCACTCAATTAAGTTGCTTGAGCAAAGATATCGTGGTGATATTACCTCCTCTTTAATTACTAAGACAAAAGTGAGACTCCAGAAATGCTCTGATCCACTCTTTGCCAGATACTCACACTTGCAAGACTTTTTGGGAGCACTCTCAAGACACTAAACCTGTCTGTAAACTATTTTTTTAAATTCTGCATATTTTCCTTTCCCCAAATTTAATCTATAACATCGATCTATGGTGTAACCTATATTTTACAAATTAAGAAACATATCAGAATAAGAAATAATTCTTCAATATATAATTAGAAGGTACATTTTTTCTTTTTGAAAAAGCAATTTTTCATTTCGTTTTCCCTGACCAAATCCTCCCATATATCCTTTCCTGCTCTTCTTAAAATTCATGACACTCCATTAATTTTTATTCTACTCATATATATTTCTAAATATATGTAGAGCCAAATTTTACATAGTCTTAGTCTTATGTTCTGAGAAAGTTTACTTCTGTATCACTTTTTTTTGTTATAGTTTGTTTCCTTTGATTTTTACTTTGATTTTTGAATTTTACTCTCTTCTATTGTAGACTTCATTAAAGCTTTTGCTTTTTGCTTTAGGTTTTTATATCACAAAAAAGAAAAATGTTTTAATTATGATCTTAATTACATTAGTATTCCTAGGATAGCTCCTAATTATATTAAATATCTCATAGCCCCACATTTTCATTTTAGAAGGAGAAGCTGACTTTACTGCTGACCATGGTTGATAATTAATGGAGTCATTTTGCAAGGAAGTTGTCCAAAGTCTTATTTCTAAATTTTAATATTTGGAGTTCATGTATATCCCATTTGGAGAGAATAAACTTAAAACTTTTACTGCATAATTTCTAAACCTTAATTGTTCTAAACTGATTTTGCCACTTCCCTCTAACGTATGAATACGGAGGCACTGCTGGGTTGTGAGAATCAGAGAATCAGTGAAAAAGTGACTCTCAAAATAAGGTAAAAGATGGAAAATCAACTGAGGACATGGAATACCTACGAAAGTATTCCTTAGTCCCTACCTGCTAAAAGGCATGGCTGGCCCTCGTCCCTGAAATTTCCAGGCCAGGAGTTGGGCTTCCCCTCCCTAAGAAGCTCTTCCCTTCATAATCCAGACACTTCAGTCTCTCTCCATGTCTATATTTTCCGTCTCCCTGAATGCCCATGCTCCCTCTTGTTCTCTTTCCCCTGCCCTCTCTCTCCCTCCTCATTGTGACATCCCTGGCCTAGTTCTGTAGGAATCTGCTTGAGAATGACTTCCCAATAAACCTGCCTCTATAAACTTTAATTTGGCTTGAACTGGCTTATTTCAGCAGGAATAACTTATCAATAACCGTGTTAACATGTTGAAGTAAAACTCTAACAATTTTCAGTCCTTTTACTTCTTTGCTCATGGTTCACAGCAAGTGTCAGGATCATTAGATTTTTCCAATTTAAATTGGTAGAAAGAAAACCTCTGACTGTACTCCAACTAGCCAGAAACAAAGGAAGACCAGATTGTAAAATTAGGTCACTGCTAGAAATTGGAAATGAATATCAGAGCTCTGAATAAAGAGAGGAGATGTAAAGACCTGTCTTATGACATTCCACTGAACTAAATATTTAGACTGTTTATTAAAAATATTTAATAAGTAGACACAATAATTTATTTTAGGTACTATTGCAAGTTGAATTAAACACACACACACACACACACACACACACACACACACACAAATTACAAACCTGAATTAAGATGCCTCAATTGAAAGAGTATTCACATTGTTCTTACGTAATTCCTATCATATGAACTAAAGTTATCATTCTCATAACAGGGAGGATGAATAATGTAATGGATGAAACAGCAAAAGTACTGACAAGGAACTTTTGTAAAAGGGGAAAAGAATAACAGGATGTTCTCACTGAGTTGAGTCCAGAGGAATCTCATTTCTCATTAGGAAGCAGTAGTGTTGCAAAACTATCCTCTTTCTCTCAAGTAATACAAGTACAAAGCATCCTTCAAGGTCACCATGAATACATGCATTTGCAATGTAATGGATACGCAGTTTTCAAAAACATTAATTAATTGGTCATGGAAACAAAGAAACTTTTGAATAAATATATGCTCAGTGTTTTAAAGTAAGAAAATTATTCAAGTATGTAATTCGTGCAGGCACCATTCAACTTGGCTGAAGCTTTTGTTGTTTTTGCTTGCTTTCTAAATGCAACTCACTAATTTCATGCTTCCAGAATGTCAACAAGGCCAATAAAATAGCAATTTAAGGCCACATTAAAAGCTGAACTAAATGGCACCATTCAACTGGAGACATTAAAATGAAATTATTGTGTGTCCTCCATTCGGAAGGCATCTTTGTAATTATAATGTAACATTAAGAAAAGACCTACCTGATTCCAAACTTTTCCTCTTTGCTTGAAGCTCTTTTGAAGGACCAGAACAAGGGTATTCTTGTCACATCTCTCCTCTTTTTTTTTTATATAAGTTGTTTAATACCTTTTTAAAAAAGTTATAAGCATTTAATATAAACAATATGTTAGGGCTGGAGAGAAGAAAACAGCTCCCCTAGTGTGTCACCATCACAAGGAAAGGTATGAACTTATACCTCATCTCCAAAAATATGTAACACCTGTGTGCTGGGTTTTTCTTTTTTCTTTTTTTTTTTTTTTTGATAGGTGTGACCATTGAAAAAATTTGCAGATTTACTGTCATTTTTTGTGGTCAGAACAAGTACCAAAATAGAACTACATTTCAATTTAGTACTGAATGGGCATAATGATACGGGAAGGCATCCAGCAGGTTGGGTAAGTAATAGACATTATGCAAAGAGAAACCCGATACAGAAGTAAAGCAAAGTTTTAACTCAGGGACACTGCTTGTTAATTCTCTTTTCTCTTGGTTTATTCATTTTTCTCTTAGAATACTTGCTATAAGATTGCAGGACAGGCTAATTATGGACAGGAAGAGTTGGGCTACATTGACTACTCCTGTATTGTTAAGAACAGCCTGAAAACTTCTAAGAGTGGGTTCCTTCTTTACCTCAGGGGTGGTGTTTTAGATAGTGAAGGAAACTTTCCTCTCCCCCACCTCAGTAGCCCTATGTGCATGTGTATCCAATGGGTGAGGTAGATAGAGTTTGCCATTTACTCCTTCTTTCTTAGTACACTGATTTTAAATTCATATCCACACTGGACAGCATCCAGCTCTGTGCCATATTAGACTGTAAGTTTGGATGGTTATTATTTGATTACAGCAGAGATGGAAAGGGAAAGATGGGGAAGAATATTTTAACTTTGGGCATTATGTTAAAGCACTGGTTTATTTGTCTGATTGTAACCATAAGACAAGTTTTGCAAGTAAGGAATAATGTTACTTAGCCCTTTAAATCTGACATGTATTGAAGGCATCATGTCTTTTTTTTCCTATAGTCATAACAATACCTATAAATAGAAAGCCTAGATAAAATTTTCAATTCTGAATAGAAACAGAAAGTTCAGGATTTTTTTTCAGATGAATTGATTTTACGTTTATTGAAACAAAACTCAATTCTTTGTTCTTTTTTTTTTTAAATGTTTCAGAATGACTTAAATTGTTTCAGGAAATGTCAAGACAATGAAAGAGTTTCATTTGTGAGGTCACCATACACTAATTTCTAGTAACTTTTGAAATGTCTGGGTCATTGATTTTTCTCATTTTTTTTTAGTTACTCACACTCTGTCTTCTATTATATTTTTATTATCATTTCTGTTGTTCTTATTTTTAAACAGGCCTCACTAGATGGATGGCTCTGGCTGTCTTTGAAGTTAAATGATCCTATTGCTTCAGCACCCTTGACCTCCAGAATGCTGGGATTACAGGCGTCATGCCTGGCTTTGTTATATTTCTTAATATAGTTCTTCCCCGATGTGAATGATTAATGCTAAGCAGAATAGTTTTTTTTTAAAGATTTATTTATTATTATACCTAAGTACACTGTGTGTCTTTAGACACACCAGAAGATGGCATCAGACGTCATTACAGTTGGTTGTGAGCCACCATGTCATTGCTGGGATTTGAACTCAGGATCTTTGGAGAGCAGTCAGTGCTCTTACCTGCTGAGCCATCTCACCAGCCCCAGAATAGTTTTATTATGAGTATTTATCAATAAAATTGGACATGAAAATTTAAAAATAGGTAGGCTGTTTTGGTATCCAGGATTTGACTTTAACAAGAATCTTGAGAAGAAGTATTTCTTAAAAGTACATTGCAGCTACTGCTTTTACAAAACACAGAACAGAACATGAGTGACAGTAATTGAAGTTCAAAGAGATAACATTTCTCCAACTCTAAAATTTAAAGTACCACTTGAAAACTAATTACAGTACCTCCATGAGTGCAAATGTTTATCATTTATTGGCCGTCTGTTCTTGTCTGACATTTATTATCAAGATTTATTCTTGGAAATAATTTAATCTGACTATGTGGCCTCAGCTAGTCCCACCCCAAGAAAGGAACAGCAGACTCACCCCATCAGTAATGTGTGGCCTCTGCATTTTTCTTTCAATCCTGCTCTTCATTACTTTTGGGGAAATATTTACTCCTAGAAAGCACATATTTCCTTTCTGAACAGACTGTGCTAAATGTTACCTGGGCTGTCAGAAACATATGCTAGTCTCTCACTCGGCTCCCACCCTGCCATTCCATGGGTAAAAATGGCTAGTTCTCATGCTTACTTAAGAAATGCATTTGGTTTGTTCTCAGTGCCTCCTCCTTGCTGTCTATAGCTAGGGCATTTTTCTCCCTCAGGAATGTGTCTTTATCTTATTTCTTACAATATTCAGAACAGCACAGATAACAGCGGCAACATGCAGCCTTCATAGACACTCTCCCACTGCAAGCTAATGACATTCAGGAAAGAGGGTTTTAGTTCATTTAATCTAGTCAATAGCTCTTTAGAAGATGTATTAGCATCTCTTTACAAGTGAGAAAGAAAAGGTTCAATGATTCCACAGCTCAGGGCTCATTGCAAATGGCTGATCAGAAATTGGAATGGGATATTTCAGTTTCTCTCCTTGTCTGCCATCCCCAGTCTGTTACCTGCACTCATTGGAATGAACAATTACTGTTTTCTGATTCTCATATCACTGATGAGTAAACAGAGCCAAACAGAAATGAAGTTAATTGTTCAAGGTCATGCAGTCTGTAGATGCCTTCATCAGGGTTTGAAATGGGGCTCCTGCTCTTTGCCCTCCTTCTATAATTTATAATCAGGATGCAATTCAGATAAAATAGAGTTTTTCCAGGTGCAGCTAGAGTCCTTTGTATAAAATCTAATGCCATATTTGCATTTGGCCACAGGACATACAATCTGTGGAAGAATCATTAAATATCTATTTTCAACTTGGGCTAAAAACAGAAAGTTAAAATGTCAATAACATTTAGTTTTAGTAGAGTGAACAAACAGGCTCAGGTTAAAGAGCTTTCAAACAGGAAGAATCAAGTTTTCAAAACTTCTGTCATTGAAATTGAAAGAAGTATAAGAAATACTATATCTAAAAATATGTACATAATTTATGGTATTTTGCATTCTTAATTTGAATATCAATATTTATGTGACAATTATTGACTGTCAATAGCTGTCATTGCTTCATTAAAAAATGTTTGTCAATAAATTACTACTCACTGAGTGACTGGTAAATTCAGTCCACATTGTCATGACTGGCACAGTGAGTCCAAAATCTCAATACTTTAGTTACCTATGTCTGGTTTGTAATGTATAATCTTTCACTAATCATTACTGTGCTATGTCGCATTCAAATTTTATAGTTCAGTATAGGAGCTGATAGACATACTTAAATATTCATGGATTTATGTTAGTAAATTGGAAGAATAATTAATTCAAATATACTTTACAAAAAATGTCATCCATATAGATTATTTTAAGTGTTTAAGTCATTGTTAAGTGCTTAAACATATTTGCCTAAATACACACCCGTTTATATTTTCCTGTAATTCCCTGAATCCTGCTTCTTTGAGAGATTATCTGTTGTCTCCTAGTAATTCGCAAGTAATTGTGAGGATCTTGCCTGTACTCTCATATGGGTCCACAGCTTGGATTGAGATGCATTTTCTTTCTTTCTTTCTTTCTTTCTTTCTTTCTTTCTTTCTTTCTTTCTTTCTTTCTTTCTTTCTTTCTTTCTTCCTTTCTTTTTAATTTTTAATATTTTTATTTTCTATATTCTTTGTTTACATTCCAAATGATTTCCCCTTTCCTGGATCCCTCCTCCCCATATGTCCCATAAACCTTCTTCTCTCCATCCATTCTCCAATCACCTCCCTCCTTTTTTCTCTATCCTTATATTTCCCTCCAATGCTAGATCAATCCTTTCCAGGATCAGGACCCTCTCCATACTTCTTCATGGGAGTCATTTTTTTTTTGTGATTTGTGCCTTGGGTATTCAGGGCTTCTGGACTAATTAATATCCAATTATCAGAGACTGCATTACATGTGTATTCTTTTGTGATTGGGTTACTTCACTTAGGATGATAATTTCCAGATCAAACCATTTGCCTAAAAATTTTGTGAATTCATTGTTTCTAATTGCTGAGTAGTATTCCATTGTGTAAATATACCACATTTTCTGTATCCATTCCTCCTTTGAGGGGCATCTGGGTTCTTTCCAGCTTCTGGCTATTATAAATAAGGTTGCTATGAACGTAATGGAGCATGTGTCTTTATTGCATGCCAGGGAATCCTTTGGGCATATGCCCAGGAGAGGTATAGCAGGGTCCTCCGGAAGTGTCCAGTCCAGTTTTCTGAGGAAGCACCAGATTGATTTCCAAAGTGGTTGTACCATCTTACAGTCCCACCAGCAGTGGAGGAATGTTCCTCTTTCTCCACATCCTCGCCAACACCTACTGTCTCCTGAGTTTTTGACCTTAGCCATTCTGACTGGTGTGAGGTGAAATCTCAGGGTTGTTTTGATTTCCCTAATGACTAATGATGTTGAGCACTTCTTGAGGTGCCTCTTGGCCATCCGAATTTTGTCAGGTGAAAATTCTTTGTTTAGATCTGTACCCCATTTTTTAATAGGGTTATTTGGTTCCCTGGGGTCTAACTTCTTGAGTTCTTTGTATATATTGGATATTAGCCCTCTATCAGATGTAGGGTTGGTGAATATCCTTTCCCAATTTGATGGTTGCTGTTTTGTCCTTTTAACAGTGTCCTTTGCCTTACAGAGACTTTGTAATTTTATGAGGTCCCATTTGTCAATTCTTGATCTTAGAGCATAAGCTATTGGTGATCTGTTCAGGAACTTTTCCCCTGTGCCCATGTCCTCAAGGGTCTTCCCCAGTTCCTTTTCTATTAGTTTCAGTGTGTCTGGTTTTACATGGAGGTCCTTGATCCACTTGGAGTGAAGTTTAGTACATGGAGACAAGAATGGATCAATTCACATTCTTCTGCATGCTGACCTCCAATTGATCCAGCACCATTTGTTGAAAAGGCTATCTTTTTCCACTGGATGTTTTCAGCTCCTTTGTCGAAGATCAAGTGACCATAGGTGTGCAGATTCATTTCTGGAACTTCAATTCTATTCAATTGGTCCTCTTGTCTGTCACTGTACTAATACCATGCAGTTTTTAACACTATTGCTCTGTAGTATTGCTTGAAGTCAGGGATACTGATTCCCCCAGAATTTCTTTTGTTGTTGAGAATAGTTTTAGCTATCCTGGTTTTTTTTCTTTTTTTTTTTTTTTTTTTTTTTTGTTATTCCAGATGAATTTGAGAATTGCTTTTTCTAACTCTGTGAAGAATTGAGTTGGGATTTTGAGGGGGATTGCTTGAATCTGTAGACCACTTTTGGCAAGATGGCCATTTTAACTATATTAATCCTGCTGATCCAGAAGCGTAGCAGATTTTTCCATTTTCTGAGTTCTTCTATGATTTCCTTCTTCAGAGACCTGAAGTTCTTGTCATATAGATCTTTCACTTGTTTGGTTAGAGTCACACCAAGATACTTTATATTGTTTGTGGCTATTGTGAAGGGTGTCATTTCCCTAACTTCTTTCTCAGCCTGCTTATTCTTTGAGTATAGGAAGGCAACTGATTTGATTGAGTTGATTTTATAAACAACCACTTTGCTGAAGTTGTTTATCAGCTGTAGGAGTTCTCTGGTGGAGGTTTTCGGGTCACTTAAGTAGACTACCATGTCCTCTGCAAATAGTCATAATTTGACTTCTTCCTTTCCAATTTGTATCACCTTGACCTCCTTATGTTGTCTAATTGCTCTAGCTAGAACTTCAAGTACTATATTGAAAAGATATGGAGAGAGAGGACAGCCTTGTCTAGTCCCTGATTTTAGTGGGATTGCTTCAAGTTTCTTTCCATTTAGTTTGATGTTGGCTACCGGTTTGCTGTATATTGCTTTAACGATGTTTAGGTATGGGCCTTGAATTCCTGTTCTTTCCAAGACTTTTAGCATAAAAGGATGCTGAATTTTGTCAAATGCTTTTTCTGCATCTAATGAGATGATCATATGTTTTTTTTTTCTTTGAGTTTGTTTATGTAGTGGATAGCCTTGATGGATTTCCTTATATTGAACCATCCCTGCATCCCTGGGATGAAGCCTACTTGATCATGGTGGATGAACATTTTGTTGTGTTCTTGGATTCATTTGGCAAGAATTTTATTAAGTATTTTTGCATGAATATTCATAACAGAAATTGGCCTGAAGTTCTCTTTCATTTTTAGATCTTTGTGTGGTTTTGGTGTCAGTGTAATTGTGGCTTCATAGAACAAGTTGGGTAGATTTTCTTCTGTTTCTATTTTTGTGGAATATTTTGAAGAGTATTGGTGTTAGGTCTTCTATGAAGGTCTGATAGAATTCTGCACTGAAGCCATCTGGTTCCGTGCTTTTTTAGGTTGGGAGACTTTCTATGACCCTTTTTATTTCTTCGGGTGTTATGGGACTATTTAGATTATCTATTTGAACCTGATTTAGTTTTGGTGTCGGATATCTCTCTAGGAAATTGTCGATTTCCTCCAGATTCTCCAGTTGTGTTGAGTATAGGCTTTTGTAGTAGGATCTAATGATTTTTTGAATTTCCTCAGTTTCTGTTGTTATATCTCCCTTTTCATTTATAAGTTTGCTAATCTGGATACTCTCTCTGTGTCCTTTTGTTAGTCTGGCTAAGGGTTTATCACTCTTGTTGATTTTCTCAAAGAACCAGCTCCTGGTTTTGTTGATTCTTTCTATGATTCTCTTTGTTTCCACTTGAATAATTTTGGCCCTGAGTTTGATGATTTCCTGCCTTCTACTCCTCCTGGGTGAAATACCTTCTTTTTGTTCCAGGGCTTTCAGGTGTGTCATTAAGCAGTTAGTGTATGCTCTCTCCATTTTCTTTTTGGAGGCACTCAGGGCTATGAGTTTTCCTCTTAGCACTGCTTTCATTGTGTCCCATAGATTTGTGTATGTTGTGTCTTCATTTTCATTCAGTTCTAAAAAGTCTTTAATTTCTTTCTTTATTTCTTCCCTGACCAAGGTATCATTGAGTAGAATATTGTTCAGTTTCCATGGGTATGTGGGTTTTCTGTTGTTTTTGTTGCTATTGAAGACCACTTTTACTCCGTTGTAACCTGATAGGAGGCATGGGATTAGTTCGATCTTCTTATATTTGTTGAGGTCTGTCTTGTGACTAATTATATGTTTGATTTTGGAGAAGGTACTATGAGATGCTAAGAAAAAGGTATATTCTTTTGCTTTAGGATACAATGTTCTATATATATCTGTTAAATCTAATTGGTCCAAAGCTTCATTTAGTTTCACTGTGTCCCTGTTCAGTTTCTGTTTTCCTGATCGGTCCATTGAGGAAAGTGCAGTGTTGAAGTCACCAACAATTATTGTGTTAGGTGCAATGTGTGCTTTCAGCTTTAATAAAGTTTCTTTTATGAATGAGGGTGCCATTGCATTTGGAGCCTAGATATTCAGGATTGAGAGTTCTTCTTGTTGTGTTTTTCCTTTGACCAGCAAGAAGTATCACTCAGAGTCTCTTTTGATCACTTTGGGTTGAATGTCAATTTTATCTGATATTAGAATGGCTACTCCAGCTAGTTTCCTATGACCATTTGCTTATAAAATTGTCTTCCAGCCTTTTACTCTAAGGTAGTTTTTGTCTTTGACCCTGAGGTGTGTTTCCTGTATGCAGCAAAATGTAGGTTCCTGTTTACGTATCCAGTCAGTTAATCTATGTCTTTTTATTGGGGCATTGAGCCCATTGATGTTAAGAGATATTAAGGAATAGTAATTATTACTTCCTATCATTTTTGATGTTATTTTTTAAATTTGATTGATTAACTTTTTTGTGTTTGATGAAAGAAGGTTATATCTTGCTTTCCAGGGTGAAGTTCCCCTCCTTGTATTGCTGTTTTCCTCCTATTATCCTTTGTAGGACTGGGTTTGTGGATAGATATTGGATAAACTTGGTTTTGTCATGGAATATCTTAGTTTCTCCATCTATGGTGATTGAGAGTTTTTCTGGGTATAGTAGTTTTGGCTGGCATTTGTGTTCTCTTAGAGTCTGCATGAGATCTGCCCAGGATCTTCTAGCTTTCATAGTCTCAGGTGAGAAGTCTGGTGTGATTCTGATAGGTCTTCCTTTATATGTCACTTGGCCTTTTTCTCTTACTGCCTTTAATATTCTTTCTTTGTTTAGTACATTTGGTATTTTGATTATTATGTGACAGGAGGTAGTTCTGTTCTGGTCCAGTCTGTTTGGAGTTCTGTAGGCTTCTTGTATATTCATGGGCATCTCTCTCTTTAGGTTAGGGAAGTTTTCTTCCATAATTTTATTGAAGATATTTGCTGGCCCTTTAAGTTGTAAATCTTCACTCTCATCTATGCCTATAATCTTTAGGTTTGGTCTTCACATTGTGTCCTGGATTTCCTGGATGTTTTGGGTTACAAGCTTTTTGCAATTTGCATTTTCTTTAACTGTTGAGTCCATGGTTTCTACGGTATCTTAAGCATCTGAGATTCTTTCTTCTGTCTCTTGTATTCTGTTGTTGATATTTGCATCTATGTCCCTGATTTTCCCAAGATTTTCTATCTCCAAAGTTGTCTCCCTTTGAGTTTTCTTAGTTGTTTCTACTTCTGATGTTAGATCCTGGATGGTTTTGCTTAGCTCCTTCAGTTGCTTGTTTGTGCTATAATTCTTTAAGAGATTTTTGTGTTTCCCCTTTCATGACCTCAGCCTGTTGACCAAAGTTCTCCCGTATTTCTTTAAGTGATCTTTTGCGTTTCCTTCTTATTGGCTTTTGTATTCTCCTGAATTTCTTTCAATGATTTTTGTTTTTCGCTTGTAAGGGCTTCTAACTTTTGATCCATTTTCTCCTGAATTTCTTTAAGTATTTCCTTCAAGCGTTCCTCTACCAGCATCATGACCAGTGATTTTAAATCCAAATCTTGTTTTTCTGGTGTGATGGGGTATCCAGGACATGCTGTTAAAGGAGAATTGGTTTCAGATGCTGCCATATTGCCTTGATTTCTGTTACTGACATTACTGCGTTTGCCTTTTGCCATCTAGTTCTCACTGGTGTTAGTTGGTCTTGTCAATGCTGGACTCACCAGTGCAAGCTGCCTCTTCCTAGGTGGCCTCTGGTGCACAGCTGACCTATTGCACTTCCTGGAGACCGAGTGCTGTGGCCCAGGCTGTTCAGATCCCAAAGCAGACACCTGAAGGCTCCTGCTGGGGCCTGCTGGACTCACCAGAGCACACTGACCCCTCCCAGTCCACCTCCGGGTGCCCCTCTGGCCTCCTGCAAGACCCAGAGATGTGGTGTTGCAGCCTAGGCTGTTCTGGATCCTGAAGTGGAGATCTGAAGGCTCCCCACCAGAGGTCTCAGGACTGGAACCTAAGCTCTGTGCTGCCAGAGCAAGCTGTGAGCTCCCAGTCTGCCTCTGGGTGCACACTGGGCCTCCCTGCACTTCCTGGAGACCGAGTCCTGTGGCCCAGGCTGATCAGATCCTGAAGGCAGACACCTGAAGGCTTCTGCAGGGGCCTGCTGGACTCACCAGAGCACACTGACTCCTCCCAGCCGGTCTCCTGGATGCCCCTCTGGCCTCTTGCAGGACCTGGAGATGTGGCGTTGCAGTCCAGGCCTGTTTTGGATCCTGAAGCAGAGATCTGAAGGCTCCTGCCAGAGGTCTCAGGACTTTCTTTCTTTCTTTCTTTCTTTCTTTCTTTCTTTCTTTCTTTCTTTCTTTCTTTCTTTCTTTCTTTCTTTCTTTCTTTCTTTCTTTCTCTCTCTCACTCTTTCTTTCTTTGCTTTCTCTTTCTCTCTCTTCCTTCCCCCTTCCTCCCCTTCCTTCCACCCTCTCTCCCTCATTCCCTTCCTTCCTCTCTCCTTCCCTTTCTCCCTTACTCCCTTTTCTTTCTCTCCCACTCTCCCTCTTTCCCTCCCTCCCTCCCTCCTTTTCTTTCTTTCTTTCTTTCTTTCTTTCTTTCTTTCTTTCTTTCTTTCTTTCTTTCTTTCCTTTCTTTCTTTCTTTCTTTCTTTCTCTCTCTCTCTCCTTCCTTTCTTCCTTCCTTTCTTCCTTCCTTCCTTCCTTCCTTCCTTCCTTCCTTCCTTCCTTCCTTCCTTCCTTCCTTTCTTTCTTTCTTTCTTTCTTTCTTTCTTTTCTTTCTTTTCTTTCTTTCTTTCTTTCTTTCTTTCTTTCTTTCTTTCTTTCTTTCTTTCTTTCCTTTTGCATTTAGCAGGGTACCCCAAGTAACTTCTCAGCCTAACTTCAAGTTCTTCTAAAATGATCCAGTGACCACACAAAATAAAATGGTAGAAATTTAAAATTCAAGAAGTTGAGTCCAGGGCGTCAGCAGTGGCAACAGCGGCAGCGGCAGCAGTGGCTGGTCCAGCTGAAGGCCATCAGCAGTGGGAACCAAGGTGACAGGGTCCAGGCAGGCCCTGCGCCCACGACCACTGACCATCACTGGACAGCCGGGCTGCAAGGCAGCTGCGGATTTATGGTGACTTTCACCACACAGAAGCCACTTCAGAACTCTGCCTCATGCCAGTCACAAGAGACTTGCCTCCATCTTGGTTCTCAGACTCCAGAGAAATCAGACAGACTGAGGTACACAAATATAACCCAAGGCCAACATCGGGGGGGGGGGGGGGTCTAAGCCAGGAGGTTGTTAGCCCAGCAGACTCTCCCGGCACTTTCAGGGAGAGGGCGCATGCCCTCCATCCTGGCCACCTTACAGAACCAATTAACAGTCATAACCTGAGGGGAACTTTGCTCAGACCTTGGCTCCCAGGCTTTTGCTGAGACTCAGGGCCTGAGGAGGTAGGCTAGCCTTGTGTGCACCAACCTGGTAGGGAGATTGGCTGCCCAGCAGAGTGATCAGCAGACAGAAAAGGTCCCTGCAGCATACACACTTTAGCACTCCCTGAAGGAGCAAACAGGCACCATCTGGTTCACAGACACAATCTGGGGCAAAGCACACTAGTGCTGCAAAAGCACCCAAGAGGAGGACAGCACACCAGCAATCTGCAACAGGGGAAACCCAGCCATCCAGTGTGGCAGAAATAGCCCCAGAGCCCCTCAGGTGGCTCAAACACCAGCCAGAGACAAGACCAATTAACACCAGAGAACAAGATGGCAAAGGGCAAACGCAGAAAGGCTACTAACAGAAATCTAGGCAATATGGCTGCATCTGAACCAAACTCTCCAACATCAGCAAGTCCTGGTTATGCCAACACACCAGAGAAACAATATTTGGATTTAAAACCACTGGTCATGATGCTGCTAGAAGAACACAAAAAGGACATAAATGAATCCCTTAAAGAAATACAGGGGAACATGAATAAGCTAGAAACCCGTATAATGGAAACACAAGAGTCACTTAAAAAATGCAGGAGAATAAAGCTCAAGAGATAGAAGCCAATAAAGAAGAAATGCAAAAAAACTTAAAGAAATGTAGGAGAACTTGAGTCAACAGGCAGAAGTCATGAAAGAGAAAACAAAAATCTCTTAAAGAATTACAGGAAAACACAAACAAACAAATGATGGAACTGAGCAAAACCATCCTGGATCTAAAAACAGAAGTAGAAACAACTAAGAAATCACAAAGGGAGACAACTTTGGAGATAGAAAACCTTGAGAAGAAATCAGGGGCCATAGATGCAAATATAAACAACAGAATACAAGAGATGGAAGAAAGAATCTCAGATGCTGAAGATACCACAGAAACCATTGACTCAACAGTCAAAGAAAATGCAAAATGCAAAAAGCTTGTATCCCAGAACATCCAGGAAATCCCGGATACAATGAGAAAACCAAACCTAAGGACTATAGGTATAGATGAGAGTGAAGATTTACAACTGAAAGGGCCAGCAAATATCTTCAACAAAATTATGGAAGAAAACTTTCCCAACTTAAAGAGAGAGATGCCTGTGAATATAGAAGAAACCTACAGAACTCCAAACAGACTGGACCTGATCAGAAATACCTCTCGCCACATAATAATTAAAACCCCAAATGCACTAAACAAAGAAAGAATACTAAAGGCAGTGAAAGAAAAAGGCCAAGTAACATATAAAGGAAGACCTATCAGAATCACACCAGATTTCTCATCAGAGACCATGAAAGCTAGAAGATCCTGGGCAGATCTCATGCAGACTCTAAGAGTACACAAATGTCAGCCAAGGCTACTATACCCAGCAAAACTCTCAATCACAATAGATGGAGAAACCAAGACATTCCATGACAAAACCAAATTTACACAATATCTTTCCACAAACCCAGCTCTGCAAAGAATAATAGGAGGAAAACAGCAATACAAGGAGGGAAACTACACCCTGGAAAAAGCAAGATGGTAACTTTCCTTCATCAAATCCAAAAGAAGATCACCACTCAAATATAAAAATAACATAAAAAATGACAGGAAGTAATAATCACTATTCATTAATATCTCTTAACATCAATGGACTCAATTCCCCAATATAAAGACATAGACTATCAGACTGGATAAGGAAACAGGACCCTACATTTGCTGCATACAGGAAACACACCTAAATGTCAAAGACAAAAACTACCTTAGAGTAAAAGGCTGGAAGACAATTTTACAAGCCAATGGTCTCGGGAAACGAGCAGGTGTAGCCATTCTAATATCAGATAAAATTGACTTTCAACCTAAAGTCATCAAAAGAGACACTGAGTGACACTTCTTGCTGGTCAAAGGAAAAATACAACAACAAGAACTTTCAATTCTGAACATCTATGCACCAAATGCAAGGGCACCCTCATTCATAAAAGAAACTTTACTAAAGCTCAAAGCACACATTTCACCTAACACAATAATTGTGGGTAACTTCAATAGTCCACTCTCCTCAATGGACCGTTCAGGAAAACAGAAACTAAGCTGGGACACAGTAAAACTAATTGAAGCTTTTTACCCAATTGGATTTGACTGATATTTATAGAACATTTCACCCTAAAGCAAAAGAATATACCTTTTTCTCAGCACCTCATGGTACCTTCTTCAAAATTGACCATATAATTGGTCACAAGACAGACCTCAACAAAAACAAGAAGATCGAACGAATCCCATGCCTCCTATCAGATCACTATGGTGTAAGAGTGGTTTTCAATAGCAACAAAAACAACAGAAAGCCCACATACACATGGAGGCTGAACAATACTCTACTCAATGACACCTTGGCCAAAGAAGAAATAAAGAAAGAAATCATAGACTTTTTAGAATTTAATGAAAATGAAGGCACAACATACCCAAATCTTTGGGACACAATGAAAGCAGTGCTAAGAGGAAAACTCATAGCCCTGAGTGCCTCCAAAAAGAAAATAGAGAGAGCATACACTAGTAGCTTAATGACACACCTGAAAGCCCTGGAACAAAAAGAAGTCAATTCCCCCAGGAGGAGTAGAAGACAGGAAATCATCAAACTCACGGCTGAAATCAATCAAGTGGAAACAAAGAGAACCATACAAAGAATCAACGAGTCCAGGAGCTGGTTCTTTGAGAAAATCCACAAGAAAGATAAACCCTTAACCAGACTGACCAAACGGCACAGAGAAAGTATCCAAATTAACAAAATTAGAAATGAAAAGGGGGATATAACAACAGAAACTGAGGAAATCCAAAAAATCATCAGATCCTACTACAAAAGCCTATACTCAACACAACTGGAGAATCTGGAGTAGATGGACAATTTCCTTGACAGATACCAAATACCAAAATTATATCAGGACCAAATAGATCATCTAAACAGTCCCATAACCCCTAAAGAAATATAAGGGGTCATAGAAAGTCTTCCAACCAAAAAAAAGCACAGGTGCAGATGGTTTCAGTGCAGAATTCTATGAGACCTTCAAAGAAGAACTAACACCAATACTCCACAAACTATTCCACAAAATAGAAACAAAAGGAACACTACCCAATTCCTTCTACAAAGCCACAATTACGCTGATACCAAAACCACACAAAGATCCAACAAAGAAAGAGAACTTCAGACCAATTTCCCCTATGAATATCGATGCAAAAATACTCAATAAAATTCTTGCCAATTGAATCTAAGAACACATCAAAACGATCATCTGGTTGGTTCAATATAAGGAACTACCTAAACAAACTCAATGAAAAAAACCACATGGTCACTTCATTGAATGCTGAAAAAGCATTTGACAAAATTCAGCATCCTTTCATGCTTAAAGTCTTGGAAAGAACAGGAATTCAAGGCCCATACCTAAACATAGTAAAAGCAATATACAGCAAACTGGTAGCCAGCATCAAACTAAATGGAGAGAAACTTGAAGCAATCCCACTAAAATCAGGGACTAGACAGGGCTGCCCCCTTTCTCCTTATCATTTCAATATTGTACTTGAGGTACTAGCTCAGGCAATTAGACAACATAAGGAGGTCAAAGGGATACAAATTGGAAAGGAAGAAGTCAAACTATCATTATTTACAGATGATATGATAGTCTACCTAAGTGACCCAAAAAACTCCACTAGAGAACTCCTACAGCTGATAAACAACTTCAGCAAAGTGGCAGGTTATAAAACCAACTCAAGCAAATCAGTAGCCTTCCTATACTCAAAGGATAAGCAGGCTGAGAAAGAAATTAGGGAAATGACACCCTTCACAATAGCCACAAACAGTATAAAGTATCTTGGGGTGACTCTTACCAAACATGTGAAAGATCTGTAAGACAAGAACTTCAAGACTATGAAGAAGGAAATGGAAGAAGACCTCAAAAAATGGAAAGACCTTTCATTCTCATGGATCGGCAGGATTAATATAGTTAAAATGGCCATGTTGCCAAAAGCAATATACAGATTCAATGCAATACCCATCCAAATCCCAACTCAATTCTTCACAGAGTTAGAAATAGCAATCCTCAAATTCATCTGGAATAACAAAAAACCCAGGATAGCTAAAACTATTTTCAACAATAAAAGAAATTCTGGGGGTATCAGTATCCCTGGCCTCAAGCAATACTACAGAACAATAGTGTTAAAAACTGCATGATATTGATACAGTGACAGGCAGGCGGATCAATGGAACAGGATTGAAGATCCAGAAATGAACCCACACACTTATGGCTACTTGATCCTCGACAAAGGGGTGGAAAACATCCAATGGAAAAAACATAGCCTTTTCAACAAATGGTGATGGTTCAACTGGAGGTCAGCATGCAGAAGAATGGGAATTGATCCATCCTTGTCTCCTTGTACTAAGCTCAACACCAAATGGATCAAGGATCTCCACATAAAGGCAGACACTCTGAAGCTAATAGAAAAGTAACTGGCGAAGACTCTTGAGGACATCGGTGCAGGGGGAAAGTTCCTGAACAGAACACCAATAGCTTATACTCTAAGATCAAGAACTGACAAATGGGACCTCATAAAATTACAAAGTTTCTGTAAGGCAAAGGACACCATCAAAAGGACAAATCAGCAACCAACAAATTGAGAAAAGATCTTCACCAACCCTATATCAGAATATATAAAGAACTCAAGAAGTTAGACTCCAGAAAACCAAATAACCCTATTAAAAAATGGAGTACAGAGTTAAACAAAGAATTTTCACCTGAAGAACTTCGGATGGCAGAGAAGCAACTTAAAAAATGCTCAACTTCATTAGTCATTAGGGAAATTCAAATCAAAACAACCCTGAGATTTCACCTTACACCAGTCAGAATGGCTAAGATTAAAAATTCAGGAGACAGCAGTTGTTGGCGAGGATGTGAAGAAAGAGGAACACTCCTCCACTGCTGGTGGGGTTGCAAATTGGTACAACCAGTGTGGAAATCAGTCTGGTGGTTCCTCTGAAAACTGGGCACCTCACTTCCATAAGATCCTACTATACCACTCCTGGGAATATACCCAGAAGATTCCCCAATATTTAATAAAGATACATGTTCCACTATGTTCATAGTAGCCTTATTTATAATTGCCAGAAGCTGGAAAAAAACCAGGTATCCCTCAACAGAAGAGTGGATGCAAAAAATGTATATATACACAATGGAGTACTATTCAGCCATTAAAAACAATGAATTCATGAAATTATTAGGCAAAGGGATGGAGCTGGAGAACATCACACTAAGTGAGGTAACCCAGACTCAAAAGATGAAACATGGTATGCACTCACTAATAAGTGGATATTAACCTAGAATACTGGAATACCCAAAACATAATCCACACATCAAATGAGGTACAAGAAGAACGGAGGAGTGGCCCCTTGCTCTGGAAAGACTCAGTGTAGCAGTATATGGCAAAACCAGAACAGGGAAGTGGGAAGGGTTGGGTGGGAAAACAGGGGGAGGGAAGGGGGCTGATGGGACTTTTGGGGAGTGGAGCTCTAGAAAAGGGGAAATAATTTGAAATGTAAATAAAATATATTGAATAAAAAAATCATTTGAAAAAAATATAAAATGCTTTAAAAAATTTCAAACTTCTGAGTCTAATCTGCTGATATAATATTGGATAAAGCAAATAAACAGTAAGATTGAAGTGATAGGCAACTGGCAGATATCAGGGTTAGTGGTGGAGTTACAGCGGTGTCAATAACAGAGTCTATCACTCTAAGCATTGACAATTCATATACTACATGGGACTCATGGGTACCAGAAAGCAAAATAAATGGGCATTTGCTAATAAATACCAGTATATTTACACTAAATTTAAAAGTGGAAAATGGCATTGTTTTTATTGAAGTATAAGTTACAAACATCAGAAAGTTTTAGAAATCAGGTGACTATGAGACTCTATGCTGGAGAAAGTAAAAACAGAGGTCAAAATAAAACAAACAAACAAACAAACAGACAGACAAAATACAACCAATACAAAAACAAAACCAACCAACTAACCAAACCAAAGAAAAAACACACAAAAAACAAAACAAAACAAAACAAGACAAAACAAAAACACCCAAAGTTTTTAGCTAAGCAGAATTTTCAAATAAGCATGCACAGTTATCATGACTTTAATTAACAATTACTACCATGGATTTTTTATGTCATAACTGATAAAGGTCACTATAAAATCACAGAATGATAGGGACTCAGTTCTGTCAGAACCCTAAAGTACACATTTTGATATTTTCTAGAATTTAAGTTTGAAAAGGAAAAGCTTTGCTTTTCGACAATTTTAGCTAAACATATATGTTAGAACTGAGGTAACTTATTCATATTTGCTTCTAATTTTCATGAAAATTGCAAAGTTTCAATCACTTACCTTATTCATTTACCTCAAAGTTTCAATCACTTACCTCAGTTATTTATTAAAGTCACTGTAGTTCCCAGAACAACGTTATCAACATAGATATTAAACAAGAAAAGGCATGTGGGATTTTGAGTATTAACCACAGGACTAATTAAATTATATTGAAGTCATTGACTTAGATTTCACTTTATTATGAGCATTTATCTTGACATTTTATTAACTAAGATTATTAGCTTGTGAATTGAGTCTATCTGCCTTGGTGTTTACTGTCATTATTACTATGAGGAGACTTACATGAGGAACTAGATGAGGTGACTAGTCAGGAAAACATACTATAAACTTGCAAACTAAAATCTGTACTAACTAAAGACTGCCTTCTAAATACATCCACGCAGTGGGGATAGGTAGGCTTTAGGCTGATTCAAAAGCATAAACCTGTTCTCTCTTGAATTTACTGTTCTATATGATGTGTGACATTAATATCAACTAACAGAAAAAACACAAACTTTTGTGAGAAGGGAGGAAAGGATAGAGGGAGAGAGGGAAGGAGGGGGGAGGGAAAGAAGGAGGAAGAGAAAGAAAGAGAGAAAGAGAGAAAAAACTTGTTTTTAATAATTTGCATTGTGAAGATCAAATAATAATCACTACTGCATAAAAACACTTTGGTTTTTTTCTTAATATTTTTATTTTCTATATTCTTTGTTTATATTCCAAAGGATTTCCCCTTTCCCGGATCCCCCCTCCCCATATGTCCCATAAACCTTCTTCTCTCCATCCATTCTCCTATTATCTCCCTCCTTTTCTTCTCTGTCCTTATATTCCCCTCCAATGCTAGATCAATCCTTTCCAGGATCAGGACCTTCTCCATACTTCTTTATGGGAGTCATTTGTTATGCGATTTGTGCCTTGGGTATTCAGGGCTTCTGGGCTAATTAATATCCATTTATCAGAGATTGCATTCCATGTGTATTCTTTTGTGACTGGGTTACCTCACTTAGGATGATATTTTCCAGATCAAACCATTTGCCTAAAATTTTTGTGAATTCATTGTTTCTAATTGCTGAGTAGCATTCCATTGTGTAAATATACCACATTTTTTGTATCCATTCCTCCTTTGAGGGGCATCTGGGTTCTTTCCAGCTTCTGGGTATTATAAATAAGGCTGCTATGAACATAATGGAGCATGTGTCTTTATTGCATGCCAGGGGATCCTTTGGGTATATGCCCAGGAGAGGTATAGTGGGGTCCTCCAGAAGTGTCATGTCCAGTTTTCTGAGGAACCGCCAGACTGATTTCCAAAGTGGTTGTACCATCTTACAGCCCCACCAGCAGTGGAGGAGTGCTCCTCTTTGTCCACATCCTCGCTAACACCTGCTGTCTCCTGAGTTTGGTGGTGGTGGCACATGCCTGTTATCCCAGCACTCTGGGAGGCAGAGGCAGGCGGATTTCTGAGTTCGAGGCCAGCCTGGTCTACAGAGTGAGTTCCAGGACAGCCAGGGCTACACAGATAAAAACAGTTTTGTAACTGGAGGGTTATTAAGAGGTCACAGTGGTAACAGGGATGCCAGCTGTCACATCTAACAGTATAAGTTTGGTCCCTCCCTTAGGACACACAA